>NW_020799097.1:34341792-34403211 GCF_003259725.1 Athene cunicularia
AAAAAAAAAAAAAAAAAAATTAAAACTCGTGGGTTGAGATAAAACCAGATTAATACATAAAATATAAAATATAATAATAGCATTAATAATAAATAATCAAATATGAAAATTAAATAGTAAATAATCAAAATTAAAATTAATGCAACAAAATATATAAATCAAACCAAAGAAAAAACCTGTGACGCACATCAGTGTGTTATCAACATTATTCTCACACTGGTACAGCACTGTACCAGCTACTAAAAAGAAAATTAACTTTATCCCAGATGAAACCAGGACAGTCAGAAAGCAGGTTCTGCTTAGAATCTGATTAATGTGTGACTCATATTTAACATTATTTTTACACACAAGTTGGTTCATTAAACCTTATATCTTCTGTAACTTTGTGGGGAAAAAAAAAAAAAAAGAAAAAAAAAACAACAACAACAATAACAACAAAAAAAACCCTACCCTGTTTCATACAAACCATGGCTTCTCAGCATTGACAACAATGACCAAAGAACCCATACAGCATGCAAAGAGTACTGCACATAGAACAGGCATCTTTGTTTTTCTGCAGCCTAAAGATTCAACTGAGAACATCTCAGTGCTTACTAAGGAATTACAGAACTTACGTATTCATCAATAGGGTCTCCCACAGTGGGTGAATAAATGATTCTGTATTGCTGGACTGGCCCATCAGCATGGTCCCATTGTACAGAAAGGCTGTTTGTGGTCTCATCGAACACTCTCACATTCCTCGGACCACTGCGAGGCACTAAAGAAAGGAAATACAGAAGGTTGCATGGTACATGATTCTTCCAGTTTGGTGTTGCTCTCACTGATTCAAATGCTGTCCTGAAGCCAAAGCTAAGGGCCCTCCCTGAAACCCTGAATAAACATATACAGGTAGATTTAGTCAATGGCAATATAGCAGTGCCTGAGGTCTGAAATAGAAATAGGGCCTTAAATGGAGGAACTGGAGCAGTATGGAAGGGAGAAAACATCAAGGGGGATGTGCAGAGTGAGCACCTACATACATTCTGCTTGTCAGACTCTTGCAGACAAGTGTAACTATAGCCTGTCATGTCTGCAAGTTTTAGATGAATATGTGGATTTAATAGAGAAAGCAGAGAAGCAGCAAAAGAGAGGTGACATTTTATTGCCATAGACCATTTCTTTACATGTAATTTCTAGAATTATTTTTAAAGAAGCCATCAATGAAGATGCCACAAACTAAGTCATAACAAGGAGGTTTTGGTGTTTAGGCATCTCCAGCAAAAAACAAACACACCTGGGGAGGCTGACGTATACAATTATCATGTAAGACACAGAACATGAAGCACGTTTTTTTCTGCTGACAGCAAATTCTACCTATCACATTCTAAAGAACAGTTTTTAAGCTCTTAAATATTCAAACTGGGCTTATTTCACAAGTGAAAATTACATTGATGATTATGCATGTACCACAACTGCCAGTCAACATAGGAAAAGCTCCCTTCCATGGAGGCCTATAATTGCTTCAGTCATAACTCAGATTCACTTATATATGAGTTGCATTGAATGGCTTACACTATTTATGACTGTAACCAATTTTATAAATTCGTCATACACCAATTTTGACATAGATTTCACAAAGCAAGTACTGACTGCCTCTTACATGTTCTTCCCTGTGCTTGGCTTGGATTTCCTTCTCCATCTGCATACAGAGCTATAACATTTATTGAATAAGCAGTGTCAGGAGTCAAGCGCTCCAGCATCACATCACGAGTGTTGCCTGGTACCACAATCTAAAACAGAAACAAAAGGCACCTATATAAAAAAAGCTTTAGTTTATATCATGTCTTGTTAGAATGAACAATTTGACTCAAATACAGAAAACTTAGGAACATGAGCATGCTGCACATTTTCCAGTAAAATAAGTTTAAAATAACAAAATAATATTGATTAAAAATCAAGAGAAGGTGCAAAACCAATGACAAATACATAAGGAGCTCTCATTCTGCAAATGGAATTGTTACTTTTTACATTTTACATTAAAATAGTTCAGAAAAAAACGAACATTCAGGAACAGAAACTGAAAGGGTAAATTCTGTCATGGTTTACTGACATATAAAGGACATTTTCTAACAGGTACCCAAAAGACAAGTTCCCACTTATGTGTGAAGTAATATGCAGTTTCACTTTGCAGATGCAAATGGCTCATTAACAATTCTTACACTTCCTTACATAAAACCATATTCATCTGCACATGTACATTTTGTGTGAGTACATTCACAGTCTTCACTCTAAAACTGCACCTATTTCTACTCAAATCCAGTAACACTTATTTTGCATTTGGAGGGAAAATTCTTACCCATATCCAGACTTCACTGCTCACCAAGACCTACTTAAACACTAATGATTTGGGGTAAATGGACGACTTGGTGGTAAAAAATCACATAAACTGGGCATCCGGTTTCATAATTAAACATTTCCTAATAAAAATTTGTAGTTTCCTTTTCTCTTCTTAAAAAACAAAAATATTTTATTTTAGCTCACCTTTACCTGCAATATGAAAAAGGATAATCCTCAATATTCAGTTTTAAATGGGAAAGACATATTTCTTATTTCTTTTATTTCACCAAATTAAGCATTTATTTACAATGGACTAAATTCCTGTAGACACGATGTTTTCAGCAGGGACACTCCTGGGCAGACAGTTGGCCTGAGTTTATTATTAGTGTTCTACACTCATTGAAGGAAGCAATATCCTCCACACACTTCTAAGTAATAGTATAAAAACTAAATTACTTACAGATTCTGATGGCCTTGGGCCAGACAATGGAGAGTAATTAATTCTATATTGCTGTACTGGACCTGGAGCAGGTTCCCATCGGACATTCATGCTGTTTGGCGTGGGATTGTAAACTTGAATGTTTCTTGGTGTTCCTCTCTCCACTAGATCAAGGATAATTTAAATTTAGTTTTATAAAGTTGCTTACGTAAGTTCTAGTTCTAGTTGAATTTACAACTGTGCTCAAAGGAAGCTGAAAAGCGCATCAGCCCAAGATAATCCCATTACTTTTGTTACCCCAAAATCTACAAATTTAAGAATCTCGGTGATCAGTCTTTACAAACAACAACAGTACATATGTTTATACTTCAAACTGAAGGTATCATCATAACACTTTGTTACCCTATTGTTGATGCGACAGGTAAGGAAAACAGCCACAAACTACACATTTTAGCTCATGCTGACATTAGGAGCTCAAACTCCCGGGAAAATTTTAAGTACATGCTATGGACATTAGCATGGCTTAACACCAATATTGTGTGGAAGCAAACAGTAGGTTTGCTGTACAACATAAGAGCTGAGCTTGCCTGAGATAAGTGGACTGAAAACCTCCACACAAATAAGCAAAGAAAATGGACTAAGTTACAGTGCAGGTAAACAGAGTTTCTTACACTTATGTTTTAGCTTTGGGGAAAATAAAATTCCACATTTGATGTAAAATCAGTTTCTAATGGTGTGTACTCACACATTTTCTTGAAAAGGACTACTTTACTTACAAGTTCTTCCAGTGTCAGATACACGTCCACCATCCCCCTCTGGGAAAACTGGAACCACAGTTACAGTGTAAGGTGTGTTGGGTTCAAGAGTCCTCAGGATGACATAGTTTGTGTTTCCTGGTACTGTGGTCTACAAATTTTAAAAGAAAAGTAAGGTCATGACATTTACGTAAATATGCAAAAAGTTTAAGCTTGTTTTTGTCTCACTCCTTTAAAACTTTACAAAATACTTTACAAAAGGTGAAGCTCCAAGTAACAGGGTTCATGGTATCTTCTGGAATTGTCTTTCAAGAAGGTTCTGTCTTTGACTTAACAAAAAGGGTTGTTAACTTCTCCTATACTACCCCTTACATCTATATTCATTTTTGGGTCCAGATGCTGTTCCACTAATAACAGTAACAGAATCTGCAGTGATCTCTTTAATGAATAGTATTTAGCAGCTCAGAGGCATTAAAAGGTCACTTTCTAAATCAAAAAAAAAAAAAAAAAAATTACATAACCCTACAACATGCTAATGACAAGAAGTAATGAGCAGCTCATGTTAGAAAGTAAAACTCCACAGCATTTAATAATATTTATCATCAGTAGCTCTCTAGATTCTATTGGAATAGTGGCAATTCATGTACTCCTCATTTCATAGGCATATCAAATTGCACAGACGTGGAAAAAGAAACACACGTAGGAAAGAATATTTTTCCAATCTGCAGCAAGGATTCCCATCTGCAAGACTGTTTTAGCTCTTCAGCAATTAAATAATTTTAGGAGATTAGAATAAAACACCTATGTAAATTTTTCTGTTTTCACAAATATCATCCCAGCTGACTGCCTATAGTCACATGTCTTCTTAGCAGTAAAAATGGGCAGAAATGAGGTCTGCTGACTTTATAGCCTTTTGTACACCTTGAAGTCAGCTTTACATTCACACACGCTGCCCTAAGAATAAACAAGCAAAAAATTGTGTGTGGTATTAAATCCCTGTGCTAAGAACTAATCACTGAAGGTCTACTACATAAAATAAAACATCTGTAATACATATGGGAGTAACTTTCATGAAGGGGCTCTGCATTTCCTCCAGAGTAGCTATGAACAGAAAAAAAGCCAGTGACTAGTCAAACATCTCACTCCACTCAGTAGTACTTC
The DNA here is from genome assembly GCF_003259725.1 of Athene cunicularia. NCBI lineage: Eukaryota > Metazoa > Chordata > Aves > Strigiformes > Strigidae > Athene > Athene cunicularia. The sequence goes on from NW_020799097.1 coordinate 34,346,464, forward strand.
TCTCACTAGCACCATGAGCTGCAATTTATCTGATACAGTTGAGATCCACGCAAAGGATTTACCATTTCTTCTGCACCTCCAGCTGTAGGTCCATAAAACACTTTATACTGGCGAGGACTTCCTTCTGCATGATCCCATCGAATATTCAGAGTACTAGTGGTTGGGTCATAAACAAGCAAGTTCTTCACAGTAGTGAGAGGTTCTGAAACAGATCAATGGACTGTCAGAAATCCAGAATCACATTCTCTCACCTGTGCTATCATATCATGCCTATGTAAAGTATCATTAGGAAATTTAAAAAACAACAGGTTTAATAATCCATGTTAAATGTTGCTTGTCTTCATTAACCAGAATATATCAGCACCATCCAACAGCTTAAGGAATGCTAAATATACACCGGAAACATCAAGGTTGGAAGAGACCTTGAAGATCATCCAGTCCAACTGTTAACCTAGCACTGACCGTTCCCAACTACACCATATCCCTCAGCGCTATGTCAACCCAACTCCTATACACCTCCAGGGATGGGGACTCCTCCACTGCCCTGGGCAGCCCATTCCAACAACCCCTTCTGGAGAGAAATACTTCCTGACATCTAGTCTAAACCTTCCCCTGTCGCAACTTGAGGCCATTCCCTCTTGTCCTATCACGTATGACTTGGTTAAAGAGACTCATCCCCAGCTCTCTGCAACCTCCTTTCAGGGAGCTGTAGAGGGCCATGAGGTCTCCCCTCAGCCTCCTCTTCTCCAGACTAAACACCCCCAGTTCCCTCAGCTGCTCCTCGTACAACCTGTGCTCCAGACCCTGCACCAGCTCCGTTGCCCTTCTCTGGACACGCTCGAGTCATTCAATGTCCTTTTTGAAGTGAGGGGCCCAAAACTGAACACAGGAATCGAGGGGCGGCCTCAGCAGTGCCAAGTACAGGGGTAAGATCCCTTCCGTGTCCCTGCTGGCCACGCTATTGCTGGCACAAGCCAGGATGCCATTGGCCTTCTTGGCCACCTGGGCACACTGCTGGCTCCTATTCAGCCGGTTGTCAATCAACACCCCCAGGTCCCTCTCTGACTGGCAGCTCTCCAGCCACTCCTCCCCAAGCCTGTAGCGCTGCTGGGGGTTGTTGTGGCCCAAGGGCAGCCCCCGGCATTTGGCCTTATTGAAACTCCTCCAGTTGGGCTCAGCCCATGGCTCCAGCCTGTCCAGGTCTCTCTGCAGAGCCTCCCTGCCCTCGAGCAGATCAACACTCCCACCCAACTGGGTGTCATCTGCAAACTGACTGAGGGTGCACTCGATCCCCTCATCTAGATCATCAATAAAGATGTTAAACAGGAGTGGCCCCAACACTGATCCCTGGGGGACACCACTCGTGACCGGCCGCCAACTGGATTGAACTCCGTTCACCACAACTCTTTGGGCCCAGCTATCCAGACAGTTTTTTACCCAGCAAAGCGCGTGATCATCCAAACCTCCAGCAGCCAGTTTTGCCAGGAGAATGCTGTTGTGTCAAAGGCCTTGCTAAAGTCAAGGTAAATAACATCCACAGCCTTTCCCTCATCCAATAAGCAGGTCGCCTTGTCATAGAAGGAGATCAGTTTTGTCAAGCAGGACCTGCCTTTCATAAACCCATGCTGACTGGGCCTGAGCATCTGGTTGTCCCACATATGTTGTGTGATGGTACCCAGGATGAGCTGCTCCATCATCTTTTTGGGCACTGACATCAAGCTGACAAGCCTGTAATTTCCCTGATCATCTTTCTCACTCTTCTTATATATGGGCATCATATAGTAAGAAAAATTTCTTTCTGGACACTATTTTAGAACTATACGGTGAGTTCATTAGGATTGTTTACTTCATTCCTCACCAAACACATTGCTATGTCTGACTTTCCACTGCAGGCTCAAAAGTCAACTAAATACAAATAAATTAATACATTTATAGTCAAATAATTAATTTAAAATAGCGATTTGGTTTTTATGCCTGAAGTGCCTCTGGTAGCAAATCACTCAGCACTTTCTATAGCAGGATTAAAACAATGCTATCAACATAAAATGGTAGAGTCTTAAAGTGCACACTGCAAAGGTCAGCCTCTGAATTGAAGGTGCTGACAGAAAAATAATAAACTTACACTTAACAGCACACATATGAGTCACATGCCTTCAGATGCTTTAAGGTGTTTACTAAATTGCGTCATAAGACAATTAAACAGATTAAAATGAGGAAGAAGTTCCATAGTAGCATTAGTGTTTCTCTCAGACTTAAAAGCTTGGCATCCAGTCTAAGGTAGGGGTCCAGGCTTTCTCTACAGCCAGTAGACTGACAGGCCTTCTTATTTTAGATACTTGAAACCCATCAAAGGATAAATGCCAAATACACATGGGATGATTTTCACAACAATAAATTTTTCTCAGCTGATTTGAAAAGTAATACAATAATATTGTTTCTCACCTAATATGAGGATCTCAAGAAGTTACTTACTGGTTCTGCCTCGTCCTGTCATTCGTCCCCCTTCACCATCTGCATACATTGATGACACAGTAATAGCATATGGTGTGTCAGGCTGCAGCTTCTGTATTACCACACTGTTCTGTCTCCCTCCAACCATAGCCTGCAGTAATACAAAATAAAAATATTAAAATCCATTTTATGCTGCCCCTTTTATGCTTACTGTTACAGTTTAGAATGTAAGCATTTGATGCAGAATGCAGAGTGGAAAACGCTATGATATATGCTGCAATGCTCTTGTGACTGACACTGACAGTAGACAGTGAGCAATAATAATATTTAGCACATATTCATCTTAACAAGTTTAAACAGAGTCCAGTGACACAAAGCCAGTATTCTTTAAGATCTCCAAACTTGCATATAACCACAACTATATATCAACCGCCAGTTCTGTGCCAGCACAAAGCTTCTCTACATTGCCTCTGCCTATATCATATTTAAATCAATTAGCATCTTTTATTCATTTTGACAGACCTCAAATTGGGTTCTTTATGCTCCACTCTCAGGTAGAATGCAATCATGGAATAAATTACAACACTAGAGATCTCTCATGTACACTGTCATATCATACGTCATGTCATATCATCATTGTCTCTCCTTGATTTCAAAAATTTTACAGCATGATACTTCAGCTTCTAAAACATCTTTGTTTGGAGTCTAAAATTATTATACATATTTCATTTCAACTTTTCTTTTACATATAATCCCATGATGATAGTTTCCACCAAGGAAAAGGTTTACAATGCACTGAGAGAATACTTAGATACTTGCAAGAAGATTCATTTCTGAATCATGAGCTTTTTCATTTTTGTGTGAAATTACACTTGCTCAAGAGCACCCTTTGTACTTTTAAGACTGTCTGCACATTTTCAAAGCCTACTGAGCTAATATATTTGTCATGACACTTAAAAGCTTCTGATGATGAAGAACTGATAATGAGCAAGCATTTATACATCTACACATTTCATTGAGGTAGATTATTTTAATTTAGGAGGCAATTTTTTATTTATACTCAAGTGTATAAAGCTCAGTTCAAAGCATAAATGCTTTTAGCATCCCATCATGGCTGCCTCCATAATTTAGTATCTATTTGCCTTTCAAAACCTGATCCTAAATGGTCATGATGGTCTCTGGAGTTTGGTGTGCAGTTTTTGAAGAGTTGTCTTCAAATCACCTGTGCTCTTCCTTAGTGCTGAGGCCATTATATGACAGAGCAATAAAAAACTTCTAAAAATTCTACTTTAAATATTTCAGTGCTGCTGTCTACCCAGAAACTGCAGTTTAATCAAATTTCACAGTAACAAAAAAAGCAGACAAGGAATTACTATCATATGACTGAGAATTATTTGCAGACAGACATGAAAATGCCATGAACAGAGAAGGAGTGTTCTGTGTGCTCTCCTCAAAAAAAGGTGTCTTCTCCAACTGCCACTGCCGGACTCTATCTAGTAGTGAATAAATAAGTCTATTCAGTCTGTTCTTTGCATAAATCTCAACAGAATGCTCAGAATTCTTTTTTTTTTATACTCCAGTATCAGAAATTGGTCATAGATACTAATTAACCTTACTGCTGTTGCTTATTCTTCTAGTGATTTCTCACTAAACTTGCATTCAGCTTCTCCATTCAACAATTCAATTAACTCAAATGCATGTTGTTCAGAAGAGAGTAAAAATGGGTGCACAAGTATCAAACTGATTCTAAAGTAAACATTCCTAGATAGGCTTCTGAATATGTGTGATCTCTGATTACAGGAACAAGCTAAATGTGTGTGGTTCTCATCTGAGACTGTTCCTCTGAGTCACTTGTCAGTAACCACAAGAGGCTCCCACTGCAGAATAGGGCAGTTTTAAGTAGCACACGTTTCTAATAAACAGGCTGACTGAATTACCATTCCCAGGCTGTGTGGCGTAGTCAACACAGTAGTCAACATAACTCTTGCGTACGCAGGGAAAGCTGCCTGATCGTATGGTACTGGCCCTACTTATCATTACAGCTGCTCAGTCATATTAAAAGACACTAAAATACCTTAAAAGCTTCTCTAGCATATGTTTTGCATGGATTTGTTTTTGCAGCTGCTGCTTGTGGGCGGGTATTCTGTCCTTACTGTGGTAAGAGACAGTCCACGGTATGTTCCATGGCAACGTCCCCCTGATAGCACATGAACCACATCATTAAAACAATGGAAAACTCTGGACTATGGAAGTAGTCACAGTAGTTCATATTACTGATTGCTGTGATAACTACATATCTGTGACTTGTAGTCTCATGATGATTGAACTGTTCCTCAACACATTTTAACTTTATTCTAGTTAAATCTATAGATTATGTGATTTTCAAGAAAACAGGCTGTATGCAAAGTTATTTTTGCTCCATAAAGGGCATTCTACCTTGGACTTGAAAGGGAAGAAAGAAAAAGGTGTGAATATATACTTATTCACTATAAATATAAATCTTTGCCTAAAAGGTGATTAAGATATATGCTGCTATGAGTTGAAAATTCTAATAGATTATGTTGCAGAGATATCACTTAGGGTTGAATAACTATAACACTTCAAAACTAGTTACCGACTGTTCAGGTCCATCCCCACTGATAGGCTGGTAAATGATCCTGTATCTCTGCACTCGACCACTGGCAGGATCCCATTTCACAGTCAAACTGTGTGAAGTTGCATTGTACACCTGAAGGTTTCGTGGGCCACTCTTGGGGGCTGAGAAATGTAATAAAGGAAAGAATAAGTATGTAATTCAATCAAAAAGCAGGGACAAACACTTCATTCATAGGGCTGTAGAAATGCCTGACTAAGAGCAGAATATATTAAGTACAAGACAACATAAATTGTAATGTTTGTAAAATAATAAACATGTTGTAATCTAGTGTTTAGTATTCTACCAAATACAGAATAATATTTATTAAATGATCTCAGCTTTTTAATGTCAACATTCCTCAGAGTTTAGAATAAGATAGCTCTGAGTTTTCCTTAATAATACCATACCTGGAAGTTCAGATTCTTACCTTGTGTGGTGATAGGTACCAAGGGTACTAGAAAAAAGTAGAAAAAGTTTTCAGAATTCTTGTATGTGTATGTCTTCTGATTTACTATGAATAACAACACACAGATTATTTACTTACATGTTCGTTCACTGCCAATGAGGTCATCGCTTTCTGATTCATCAGGATAGATGGCAGTAACTGAGATATCATATAATGTATCTGGATTCAAATTTTCAAAGACCACGCTATTCTCATCCCCATTTAAGATAGTCTTGTGGAAAAATTGGAAAAAAAAAAAAAAAAGAAAAAAAGGCAAGCAGCAAATAAATAAAAACAAAACAGAGAGTGAGGTAGTGGGGTATAACTGAGTAACTTTTTACACAGTAACATCACTACAAGGGGCTGTAACTATGTGTTCTGCACCTTCTCACTGAATTTCCATTGACCACAACAAGAGGTCTTGCAAGTTATAGGTCATTTATTAATGACATTTCTGATTTTAGAAACATGCCCTCTGAGAAACTGCCCACAAAATCTTATGGTGAGTATCTATTCTTACCTCCTGTTTTTCAGATCTTCCGTAGGGTCCCCAGGTTATTCTATATAGAGAGACATCTGGAGCTCCGTGATCCCAGGTTCCTCTAAAACTATTTGTGGTTACATCTGTGATTCTGAGATTGACTGGTGCTGGCACAGGCTCTATTATGAGAAAAGGAAAAGTATTCCACAGAATGTAACTACAAATTAAATACAGTTAAATCAAGGAATTACTCAGACAAAGAATTTAGATTATGTAGAAGATTCATCTCTCAGTTACCACGCTTCTAACAACTACAGTAAAATGATGTAGTATAACCCAGTCCACCTACACTAAGCAAATTGTCCTTCACAAGGTCACATCACTAGGTCACATCACCAGGTCATCACTTGATAAAACAGATACAGCTCTACTGACCTCAGTAGATGTCACAACTGACATGCTTACTCATTACAACTTAAGTCCTAGCTCTTACATTTTGGAGTTAGGCCTGATTATCAGCTCCCACACACAAAGGTCAAGCTCCTGCATGAGTTTCTCCCAGATCTTAAAATTCTTTACATAAGGCAAATAAATCATGACTGAATTACACCACTTATTTAGAAAGAATTCACAGAGGTTAACCGTAGGTTAAGGAGGCAAATATTACAGCCACCGGGGAGAAATGAGTAAATAGGTAAAACCAGAGAATTAAACTAAAAATAATTTATTTGGCAGAGCTTTTCCCTTTTTTGTTACACACACATTCACACAAAACCACAGCTATAGAAGAAAGGCTAGCACAAAAGCAAGCAAAAAAATCTCACAAACATTTTAAAATATATAAGCCTAGAAAATTAAAAATTCAGAAGAAAACATGAGAACGAGCATGTGCATGTGTTTTCTCTTTTTTTTCCACAGAGGGTGAAGGGCAGCGATAAGGTAACATTGCTCATTTCTATTCTAGCTCTTCTGGTTGGCTGTCTTTTTAAATCATAAGCCTATATCAGGGTGAGGGCTTCCCTGATCCCAGTCGCCTTCCTTCAGTCTGTCACCTCTCTTGTATGGAGATTGGCTCTTACTGTTTGTGCAACATCATTTCCTTGACTCTATTTGTTGAAATTACTCAAATGCTGTCTTTATGATTCTCTAAAAGTACAGACTGGTTTAGCATTCCATGGTACAAAAACTCTCTTGGATCAGAAGCAAGATCATGCCTCTCTAATCCTCTAGCATATGCCCCAGCTTCCTACTCACTTTCCTAGATTCCTGCATAGACTTGCTAAACCTTTACTCTGCCCTCATAAGTTCTTACTAATTCTACCCCTACGCTCCTCCTTCAGCCTCTAAACACAAATAACTGCTTCAGTTGCTGGTCTGTTGCCTGTCTGCAAACTTCAGGCTCAGTGTTTATTGCAGTAAAACACCGAACTCATCTAAGATTCCCAGGGATTATTATATTGCCAATAATGCTAAAAATGCAAGTAAAATATTTCTCTGATAAATTAAATTACAGTTCCACCCAACCTCAGTAATATATTGCAACACACACAACTTAAATAGAATATAAGGAAAAAATAACCACGAAAAGCGTTATTAGGAAAACTTACGAGTGACAGCTTCTGCATTTATTGGTAGGGATTCCCCTTCATCGTATACAGCAACAACTTTTACATTATACAGTGTTTGGGAGGAAAGGTCAGAGAGAGTAGTGCTGGTTTTGAGTCTATCAATTTCCACCTAAGAATAAAAATAGTGACTTAAAAACTGTAAATTGCTCTATTTCTGACTGCATTTGATTAAATGGCAGAAATTCCTGTACTAAAAAACAGAAAAGTATTCCACACTAAATTTTGCCATTTACCCCTAAATTTACACCTTAATATTGAGTACTAACTCCCTTGCAAAGCATATTGTCTCAGATACTAGTACTACTTGTGGATCTTTCACTGCTTCATTCTTCTGGAAACAAGCATGCAGACTGCATCTCCAGTAAATTATCATTCCCTTACAAAAACACATTTACTCCTCCAAGAGCTGATTCATGCAGAGCAGTGCAATTATGGAAAGCTTGCACATAACTCAGACATCTCTAACAATGCTCACACATGTTCTGACAGGGGGAAAAGGGGCTAACAGACACAATCCTTTCTTCCTCATTGCAAAGTGTTCCTAGAGATTGGCAAGATAACATTTAGGCAGAAAGTAGAAGTGGATATTTATCAAAGCACAGGAAAATTCTCCACTCAGTTTAAGGATTTCTCCTCTCTGGAGGAGCAGGAAGAGAGGAGTACACAAAGAAATCTCTCTCATGCTTATTTGGTTTCCCTTTCCTGACTGCAATCACCGTGAACTGATATTCTTTATTCTCAATGGTGGATTATAATGATACTTTTACTATTATTCTAGTAACCTAGTTCCTCAAAATAAAACTGTCTTCTAGTACTTTCAAAATGTTCCTGTCATTTACCTCCTTTACATCAGCTTCATCAGCTATTTTGTATCTTAGGATGTATTTTCGAACTTTCCCTGGGGCAGGATCCCAAAGGACATTCATGCTGCTGTGAGTAACATCCTGAATTGTTAAGCCTCTGGGTCCAGGCAAGGGCACTGTAAAAACAATGACAGTAGTAAGTGAAAATGCTATTCATGGCAGAGGTATAGGTCGCTCACAGAAGAAAATAAATTCTTTCCATGCATTCAGTTGAAATGAAGGTAGTAACTTTCTGGGAAGTTCATTACTCTGGCCATTATATAAGACAGCTTAAGAGCTTACTGTCCCAGCAATGAGCAATATAGCTATAAACTACAGTAGCTTCACCTTTGTAAATCATGAGCACAATGCTTTTAGAAGTATTAGTGCATAAGATCATAACTTCTGGTGACAACAGTCTCTTTTCATGTACAGTTAAGGGTTTATCACTTCTTAAGAACATAAAAATAACCATACTGCATGCATCTAGCCCATGCCTTTGTCAGTAGCAAATGCATAAGCAAAGATGTTTAACAAGATGTTTAAGAAAGAAGACATGTTTAGATTTTTTTTTTTTTTTTGGGTATGGCATGTTTCCTTGGCATTTGTTATACTTAAGAGAATGTCTGAAATCAGAAACAAGGTTTCTAAGCTAATGCAAGCAAAATTGAGACCTTTCAAAAACACTGTAACCTCGAGATTGCCAAGCCAACTCTATTAATTCAAGGAAAAAAACCTTTTGTTCCTCTTTTAATAGTTGGTCCCTTTTCATTGAAATTGCCTTTAAGATCTTCTGGAAATGTATGAGTGTTAGAAAATGCATAAAACATGGAAAAAAATGGTCTTCCAAACAAAACCAAACATATAAAAACTGTTGTATTAAATAAAAAGAGAGTGTTGCTGAAGCAGTAACAACAAAGCAAAAATCAATATGTCCATACATGTCACTTCCTGAGTGGTGAGTGGGTCACTAGTGATATCGCCAAACAATACGTAAGCTGTTAAAGTGTACTCAGTATTGGGGATGAGATCTACCAGCTGAACCTCATTCACTGATGGTCCAACACGCATCTGCACATAAAAAATAACATACCATGTTTAAAGACTGAAGAAAGCAATGGCAGAAAAGCAACAAATGATTTAACTTCAAGGGAATTTTGTTTGTGATTCACAGTGTATTTACAGCTTCCTGACTGATGTCATTGTATACAATATCCCAGTAAGTTCACTGCACTTTGGGAAGTACATGCCAGTCTCTCTTGACTGTTATATCAAGAAAATCTATCCAGTTTTCTTAATTTATTTTTGGTAGAGTATAGGAAGTGAAGTCAAGTTCTCTTACCTCTTTCTCTGTGGTTGGGACTGTGGCATTCACAGGTTCATATGTTAAAAAATAACCAGTAGCTCCACTGAGAGGTTCCCATCTCACTCTCATGGAAGTTGATCCAATGTCATAAACATTCAGGTTTCTAACTGAAGAGATTGGCACTGCCAAATAAAAGAGATATACATTATTTCCTTCTCCTTCTTTGCCTTTCATATTCCACATCACAGGTAGTACCACTGAGAATATTGCATATGGGTATTGGGGTACATTGCAGGAAGTAGAAAGGTGATCTGTAAGTAGTGGTATTTTAAGTGGTGCTTAGTTTAAGAATGAAGTAATAGTTGTCACATTTTGAATGTACTACAGATTTGCTACACAGCTAAAGCTATCTTACAAGTCTGCACTGGAACACTTGAATGTTCTAAAAAGCAACACTAACTCACACAAATGCTCTAATATGCAGTAGAATGTGACTGGTTTGGGATATGTACTTATAAAAGGATTTTTTTTTTTTTTTTACTTTCTTTTTTTTCTGTATTTCTTAAATTATTAAATAAACATAAAAAATTACCATGGACTTAATAAAAATCATGTACATACTTTAAGGGTTTACACAACCCTAATTCAAAACAATCAAAGAAAAGAAAGGAATACCTAACATCCAATATATTTAAAGAGATAGGAAAGTCATCCTATGTTGCATTCATCATAAATATACCTAAAATCAATCATGTAGACAGCTAATAGTGGAAACATAATGGCTAAATTATGTCTCACAGGAGTGATGTAATTGTGTTGAACTGGCTTTTTGTTAATCTTATAAAATTAGAATTAATTTATATAGTATTCTGGCTACTAGTAGCAGGAATTAATGATCAAGCATAAAAAATAAAGGAGTACGCTTTTGTATATGATCAGATTTAAGGAATTTACAAACTCTGTCTTGTAATTCATGTTAGTTGCTCTACTCTTTTACAGCCATGCTTTATGAGCCTGAATAGAAGCTGGGACAAACACTTTTTACCACAATGAAATTTCATGTTGCTAAAGTTTTTCAGCCAAGATCTGAATAACCAGTGCAGCGCAACATAATTTGGTCATTCAAATTAAAAATTTTGTTTACTCTAAGAAGAAAGCCCATAGTGCTGTAAGTTCTACTGGACAGTTCCCCATATGACAAACTGGATGTTAACATGTTATTCAAGTTCCATTCTAACTTACAAGTTGTTTCCCTGCCGATTAGAGGTTCACTGCTTTCATCTTCTACCACAGAAAACACATTAACAACATATTCCGTTTCAGGTTTCAGATCTTTCAGAACTGTCGTTGTTTCCATCCTACTTACATAGAACTACAAAAAAAGAGAAGCAATGTTAACCACTGTACAACAAATGCATTTATAATTTTATCTCTAAGAAAAAAATAATTCCTTGTGAAACTCTTCAGAAATACATGGTATGGAACTAAAAATAAGTCTTAATCTTCTATGTATTTTGTCTGACAGTATACCATTATTTTTGCAAAGCATGCTGTAGGGAAACCTCAGACAGACACTTGTTTTCAATAGAGCTGGATATATATAGCAGCACTCACTGTGCATCCTGCTTTCACCCATGGTTTATACTTTTATGTTATTCAGCAAGATAAAGGAAGTGCCAGAGATATATGTTACTACTTTGGAAGTTTTAAAGACAGAATAATCTAGCTGGTTACAGCACATGGCATTAGCAACAACTTGTGGAACAGAAATGCCAGAAAGCAGTCAAGCTACAAAGTCAGTGTGCACTGAAATGGCTGCTCCAACACTAATCAAAGGCCAAATCCTGAGGTCATGATTTATTAAGATTAAATTCTCCATGAGTCAAATCTGAGTTAAGATTTAAAAGCCACATTCAGGGATGGGAAGTTCAGCGTTAGGTACACAGAGGTGCTTTACTTCATTCTCCTAAATACTATTCTGTCTGTCTGAAGAGAGTGATGAGCAATTCAGACTGCTTAGAATCAAGGATTTCCAAGTTACTGGCTCTCTGTCTAGAGAATAACCACAACATGAGTTTGACCCTGTGAAATAAAGTTTCAAGGATATACTTAGGCACAGGTTGAAAGTACCATCATACAATGTTAATCTCAGAACTACCTAATAACCTCTATCACCCACTGTCTTCCTTTTCTATTAATAAGAAAATGTACTAAAAGGACAGTGAGCCTACCCACGAGTATACTCAGAAAATTTCTGCTACAGACTTGTTTAAACCAATAGATTACAATGGAATATGAACAGAAAGGAATTACTAGAAATACCAGCCAACTGTTTTTAAGAAATACATTTTACTCCTGGATTCATGATTTTAAAACAACCAAAGTCATCTTTATGCTCTTACTTCTTGTAATTTTGTGTTTCACTTACTGAGGCATGATATTCCTGACCTTGGGAACCTTTTTTCATTTATTGTTATACCATACACAGCACAAACTTCAGAATCACAGTACTGTGATGTGAAAGTCCAAGATTATGGACAATGTCAGAGATGAACATACAGTACTAACCTGTTGAGGGCTACCTCCAGAGGTAGGGTAATATTCAACTCTGTATCTATCAACACTCTCAGGAGGTGGACTCCATCTCAGTCTGAAAGAACGAGGTGTCACTTCTGAAATAACTAGGTTAGAAGGAGGTGGTAAATCACCTACAAGTGGAAGCAAAGTTTAAAAATTATTAATTTATCTTATAAGGAATACAAATATGAGACAAAAAAAAATTGTTTAGGAAAAAGAAAAGTTTAGGTATTTCTGTTTCCTCAGCAATTCTTAAAACAACTATGTGAAGAGATAGATCACCATCACACTCTCACGACCAAACAAGCCCTTCATGATTTCTACTCTACCTTCAGCACCAGTGTTTCACTGGAGAACCATCAGCTAACATTATTGGGTTTCTATGCTCAGCTTTGCTTTTGTGCTGTCAGACATTAATACTTGAAAAGAGCAGGGCTGCTGAAATTTTCCTTATTGGATGAGTATCATCAAAGAACCTGCCACAATGAGCAAAAAGGTGACACACTGAGCAACACACTTCCTGACTCCGGGAGAAAAGAAGGCATGTCCAGCCATGTCATGCTGTGTCAGGTATAACACAGTCATTGTTGAAAGGAAAAACCCCTGCAGGGCAGTCCAGGTGGTCTGCACAACTTCCTCACTCCAGCAGCTGAAAAAACAGCCCAGGGCTACACAGTATTCCAAATAAGTAATAAAAAATGAACTAGCAGTGCAAGCATGTAAATGGAAAAAGGATGAATTAGACTGAAAAAGTGGTGTACCTGGACCTTTCACACTGTTACACAGATTTGTGGTTACATCATCGACAATGTTAGCCAGGAAGGAGAAATCTGCAACATTGTAAGCATGGATGTCATCTGGATCCGTTGCAATCTGCTTCAATTCATTTTCATCTGCATTTTTAATACCTTACAGAGAAGATATGAAAACAAGATTTGTTAGAAATGATGGCCATGAAATATAATGTCATGAACTTAAGTCCCTAAACACATTCTTTGAATACCCATTTAGGTACTTATTTATGTGGCCACTTCTCTGTGCATTTAGCAGATGGGCAGGAGGGTTTGGGTCTTCATATAATACTTACCAATTGCATAAAGTTCCACTCCCTCATCTCTGAGTCGTCTTGAAGGGGTGACAACATCATCTTGTGATTTGCCATCAGTGATTAAAACACCAATTTTGCGAGCTCTGGGCCTTAATCCTGCATCTTGTTTGAAATTGTTTTTTAAGATGAAATCCAATGCCATTCCTAGCATGATACAAAGAAGGTAACCATCACTATAAACTATTTCCATATAGTAGTTACTGTAAAGAAGAGTATTTTTCATCCTACTGATTTCACTCTGACATCATTCCACAATTTATTTCCTTCTAGAAGCACTCGGAATCCAGTTGCAGCCTATCATGGAGATTTATCAGCAATGAATACTATTTCAGCCCTCTCAGTTTCTAATCTCTTACCTTTTATGCATCACAGAATCATTCAGGCTGGAAAAGACCCTTGGGATCATCGAGTCCAACCATCAGCCCTACTCTATAGAGTTCTCCCCTACACCATATCCCCCAACATCTCATCCAAACGAGCCTTAAACACATCCAGGGATGGTGACTCCAACACCTCCCTGGGCAGCCTATTCCACTGTCTGACCACTCTTTCTGTGAAAATCTTTTTCCTAATGTCCTGTCTGAACCTCTCCTGTTGCAGTTTAAAGCCATTCCCCCTTGTTCTATTGCTAATCACCTGTGAGAAGAGACCAGCACCAACCTCTCTACAATGTCCTTTCAGGTAGCTGTAGAGAGTGATGAGGTCTCCCCTCAGCCTTCTCCTCCTCAAACTGAACAGTCCAAGCTCCTTCAATCTCTCCTCATAGGATTTGTTCTCCAGGCCCTTCACCAGCTTCGTTGCCCTTCTCTGCACTCGCTCCAGCACCTCGATACCTCTCTCATACTGAGGTGCCCAAAACTGGACACAATACTCCAGGTGTGGCCTCACCAGTGCAGAGTACAGGGGGACTATCGCCTCCCTACTTCTGCTGGTCACACTATTTCTGATCCAAGCCAGGATGCCGTTGGCTTTCTTGGCCACCTGGGCACACTGCTGGCTCATGTCCAGCTGCTTGTCAATTAGAACTCCCAGATCCTTCTCTTCCAGACAGCTCTCCAGCCACACCTCCCCAAGCCTGTAGCCATGCATGGGGTGGTTGTGTCCCAAGTGCAGGACCTGGCACTTGGCATTGTTGAAGTTCATCCTGTTAACGTTGGCCCATCGATCCAATCTATATAAGTCTCTTTGTAGAGACTCCCTATCTTCATTCAGATTGACAGTGCTGCTTATCTTGGTGTTACCTGTGAACTTACTGATGATGCTCTCTATGTCCTTATCAAGATCATCAATAAAGATGTTGAACAGAAATGGTCCCAAACCGAGCCCTGAGGAACACCACTTGTGACCGGCCACCAGCTGGATTTAGCTCCATTGACCACCACTCTCTGGGACCAGCCAGCTAGCCAGTGCTTGACCCAGCAGACCGTTCCCTCATCCAGGCCATGAGCAGCCAGTTTTCCTATGAGAATTCTATGGGGAACTGTATAGAATGCTTTTCGAAAATCCAGGTAGACAATATCCACAGCTTTTCCCTTGTCCAAGTTGGGTCATCTTGTCATAGAAGGAGATCAGGTTTGTCAGGCAGGACCTGCCTTTCACAAACCCATGCTGACTAGTCCTGATTCCCTGGTTGTCCATTATATGACCTGCTCCATGACCTTCCCTGGCACCGAGGTCAGACTGACAGGTCTATAGTTTCCCGGATCCTCCTTTCTGCCTCTTTTGTAGATGGGTGTCACATTTGCCACCCTCCAGCCCAATGGGACCTCCCCAGTTAGCCATGGCTTCAGGGAAATCATGGACAGCAGCTTGGCGAGCACGTCTGCCAACTCTTTCAGCACCCTTGTGTGTAACCCATCCGTCCCACAGACTTGTGTGCATCCAAGTTGTGTAGCAGGTCTCTGACCACTTCCTCTTCAATTGTGATGACCTTTAATTGTGATCATCTCGTATCTGATCTCCTCTAGCCTTCCTCCTGGGTTCTCACCCTGTCTTCATCCCAACCCTGACATGGAACTGCCTTTTCTTCTCCTCATATGCTCAACAGCAACCCAAGCTCTTCATCACCCAAGCTCTCCTCCATCACATTTCTCCAGACTTCTACTGAGTTTATATGTCTATAAGATGCCTGTTGTCTTCCAAACAAAATGAACTGTAAGGCCCTTTCATTGTGGACAAATTTGAGCTCACTGAACAATACTGGGGTCAACTACTAGAATTATTTTTACTGGAACTTAAGGAAAATCTTGACAGTGTGACATACCTGTTAGAGTATTGCCTCCTTTGTATGGTAAGTTGGCTACAGCCTCTAACAAAGCCTGTTTGGTTCGGTAAGCATTGAGATTCCATTCTGTCCTGGGATCTCCACTATACTGTGCAAGTCCTGGAAAAAAGCCATCATTACTCAGTTATTATGTGGCTGTGTATCAGTTATGCCTCATTTTCCCTCCAGCATATGAGGACTTACCAATCTGTACTTTGTCAGGACCAATATCAAAAACTTCAACAATACGGGCAATAAAGTTCCTGATAGTTTTAAAATTTGGCCGCCCGATACTCCATGAGCCGTCCACCAGCAGCACAATATCAGCTTCTGCTCTGGTTCTACACTCTAAACCTGCCATATTAACCAGAAAAATATAACCTTAGCGTGATAGTTTTCAACCGGAAAAAATACAGCCTTAGCATGATAGCTTTCTTTCATCATCCTTTTATATGATATATGTCATGAGTTAGCTTCCAAAATAGCTCTAGTTTTATTCACTGGCACTCTGTCAAGTATGACCTATTTGTGAACGTTATTCACACTAGTCACTGGTTCCATGGCAAAAGCTGTATAAATTTCTTCATGTATGTTTCCTTTTATAAGTAAGCCTTTGTGAATGTCAAGGCCAGTGCTCTTCTCTATTGTCATGTCATTACTTGTTTTGGTCTTTAAAGATGGTTGATAACTTGATTTCAGAGGTTCTGTAAAAGACTACTAAACTAACCACTAACATAGTGGTGAGCATTATCAGATTATCCAAATTACAGTATTTTAGTCTGTCACAGATAGCTAAACTACTGCTTAATTTTAAACTATGTAACAGTGGTATTAATATCCTATATTACAAACACTTTCAAATAAATAGCATTTCTAAATTTTCAGGGGAAAAAGACATAGTAATACAGGTGGCATAGAAGTCTGCACATACAGGAAAGAAAGAACACAATTTAGAGAAGATACACAAACATAAACACAGGTCAAGAGATAGAAAGAGGACAAGAACAAACATTTATATAAAGCTGCAATGTTCTGAAAAGGTAGAAAATTATTTCAGATATCTTCAGTTTACAAATTACAGAATAAAATATGCATCATATTTTTTTTCACCACAAGGAAAATCACAAAATATTTATACAAACAGAAAGACACAATGATTTTATCCACAGCCATTTAAAAAAAAAAAAAATATCCTTGCTCTCTCTCTTTTCCTGTAGATTGTGTTACCAGCTGCAAATTTTCTGGCTTCCTGCCATCAGAGCTTCTGGTCTTTATATGGAAGAAATCCCATTGAGAAAAATCAGCCACACTCATCACAGTTGAAAGATATTGTGATTTCATATATGTTCCACATAATTGATCCAACACTGTAGACTCATGAATATAACTATTCCATGTACCTGGGGGTTAAAAGCATGATCCTCTTCTGCATGGAAAATATAGATCTAGTCTTTAGTCAGGACAATAAAATCAGTTGGGAATAGGGTTTAAGTAAAACCATGTTAGTTCAAAAAATCACATGCATAACTTTAATATGGAAGTTAAAGTTAGCTTCATGTACAATACAAAAGTGAAATTATTTTTACTTTTATTTTTCTTCCAACTACCACATTTCCCCACATGGAAAATTCTAGCAAAGGCACCAGACCTAGGGTGATTTTTTTTTCCCTATTAATAAATAATGTACTATTACATTTACAGCCCCAGATATAAAATTCATTTTTCACATTAACCATGACTCAAATCCATGCATTAGTAAAACTAATTAGCTTAAAGAATATAACACTGAAGACAGAAATGACAGCTGTCATAATAAAAAATAACAAACCGCTCTGTGCAATTATTTTTCTACCAGACTTATTAGAGCTTTACTCTAATGTCACTGATGACCTGTTACATAGTTTTTCTCAGTTTTACCCTCTTGTATTAGAGAGTGGAACAGCAATTAATTAAGAACGTTCTAAAAATGTTGTCAATAAAGTTACATGGGATGAGTATTTTTTACACAGCCCAGTGTGGAAAAGAGGGTAAGCGGAAAGAATATAGAGTCAACTGTCAGAAACTTTTTTTTCTTTATTTAACTCTGAAATGCCATTGCAGCTAGGTTCTTTCTCCTCACCAAATTCTCTCTGATGATTATGCAAGCCTTGAAATGGCAGAGGAGAAAAGTCTTTACTTCTACATGTATACCTGGCTATTGAGAAGCAAAGACCTGCTTCTTTATGCTTACCATGAAGGAGGACTGAGTCCTGAAACTCTCTTCAGCCAGTATTAATTGAGAGTATGGTGGGTACAACTACTAGCATGCAGAGGCCCATTAACGACACCAAGGGAGCTGCTATCATAACATTCATAGAAACTTTGACTGGAAGGTTTAGCTACACAGGGAGAAACTCCCAAATAGATGCTGGAGAGTACTCAGGAATTGCATTTCTGAACTGATCTCCTCCTTTTACAGTAAAAAAATTAAAATAAAAATAAATTACTAAATAATTATTATGTTGAATATAAACTTAAATAATACACAATAACACTGGGACATTCCCAGCTATGAGACCTTTGTTCATTATATCATCTTAGTGTTAAAAGGAAAAGTCACCATATAAGGAAAAGCAAAGGCCTAAATATCTGCTTAAAATTCCTTGTTCTACTCCTGTGAACACCCCTGTAGATGAGCTATGATCTCTGTTCAAGAATTTGATCTTATGTGATTTAACACAGATGTGGATGGCTTGAAAATGCAATGCAGATGGCTTTGAGTAATCAGCAAAACATGGGTTGCTGAAGTTATCATCTTTGTAAGATCATCTAAAGGGTGCAGAGGACTAGAATCATGAACTGGGGCATACTTAGTGGTTATTTCAGACTAGAGGTTATGTCATCAGGGTATGGAGTATACTGAATCCTGTAAATAAATATTTATGTGCATTAGAAAAGCGATAACGAAATGCTAGTAAACTTTTAGTCCTTTTTTATCCAAAAGCCAAGACTGCCTTTTCTTCAATTCAATCATGTTTACCTCTAGATAAAAATGGCTCCGAAGTAGTATCTGAAAGGGTGGTCATCTCTTGTCCAACCAGGGGATTGCTCTCTCCTCCTTCAAACATTCCAAAAACATTTACCTTATAGGTAGTTCCTGCCCTGCAACAGTTGAACAAATGTACTGTAACTAAAGTCACTTGGCTAGCTAAATGCTGACACTTCACTTATTAAATTCTCACAGAACAAAATCCCCCATGGAAAAGAAGGTGTTAAAACATGAAACCCAAAGACTAGCTCTTCCACAAGACAGTGAAATTTCAGCAATTTAAAAGGTGATTCTAGATTCTATACTTAAATTTATGGCCTTCTTCATTCAGGTAATTTCAGACTTGCAGCTCAGGAGCAACACTTTCAACAAAGAGGAAGTCAGGCCTGCATGGATGAACAAGATCCTGGACAAACTCAAACACAAGAAGGAAGCCTACAGAGGGTGACACAAGGACAATTAGCCTGGGAGGAATACAGAGAAATTGTCTGAGCAGCCAGGGATCAGATTAGGAAAGACAAAAACCCTGATAAAATTAAATCTGGCCAGGGACACCAAGGACAATATGAAAAGCTTCTATAGGTACTTCAGTGATAAAAGGAAGACAAGGGAAAATGTGGACCCTCTTTGGATTGAAACAGGAGACCTGGTTATCCAGGACATGGAGAAGCTGAGGTACTAATCAACTTTTATGCCTCAGTCTTCACTGGCAAGTGCACCAGCCACACTGCCCAAGTCACAGAAGGATGGGACTGGGAGAATGAAGAACCACTCACTGCAGGAGAAGATCGGGTTTGAGACCTTCTAAGGAACTTGAAGGTGCACAAGTCCATGAGATCTTATGAGATGCAGCTGTGGGTCCTGAGGGAACTGGTGGATGGGGGTGTCTAAACCACTATCCACAGTATTTGAGAAGCTGTGGCAGTACAGTGAAGTTCCTGCTGACTGGAAAAGGGGAAACATAGCCCCCATTTTTAGAAAGGGAAAAAAAAGGAAGACCAGAGGAACTACAGGCCAGTCAGTCTCACTGCTGTGCCCGGCAACATCATGGAGTAGATCCTCCTGGAACCTATGCTAGGGCACATGGAAAATAAGGAAGTGGCTGGTGACAGCCAACATGGCTTCACTAAGAGCAAATGATGCCTGATGAATTTGGTGGCTTTCTACAACAGGGTTACAGCATTGGTGGATAAGGGAAGAGGAACTCATGTCATCTACCTGGACTTGTGCAAAGCATCTGACGCTGTCCTGCACAACATCCTTGTCTCTAAACTGGAATCATATGGATTTGATGGATCAACCACTTGGTAGATAAGGAATTGGCTGGATGGTCACACTCAAAGAGTTGTGGTCAATGGCTCGATGTTCAAGTGGTGAGCAGTGACAAGTGGCGTTCCTCAGGGGTCAGTACTAGGACCAGCGCCCTTTAAAGTCTTTGTTGGCAACACAGACAGCGGGATTGAGTGCACCCTCAGCAAGTTTGCCGATGACACCAAGCTGTGTGGTGCAGCCAACACTCTGGAGGGAAGGGATGTCATCCAGAGGGACCTGGACAGGCTGGAGAGGTGGGTCTGTGCAAACATCATTAAGTTCAACAAGGCCAAGTGCAAAGTCCTGCACATGGGTCCGGGCAATCCCAAGTACAGGCTGGGTGGTGAGTGGATTGAGAGCAGCCCTGAGAGAAGGACTTGAGGATACTACTGGATGAAAAACTGAATGCAAGCCAGCAATGTGCATTCGCAGCCCAGAAAGCCAACAGTATCCTGGGCTGCATCAAGAGAATTGTGGCTGGCAGGTCGAGGGAGATGATTCTCCCCCTCTACTCCACTCTTGTGAGACCCCACCTGGAAAATTGCATCCAGGTCTGGGGCCCCCAGCATAAGAAGGACATGGACCTGTTCAAGAGATGCAGAGGAGGCCACAAAGATTATCAGGGGGCTAGAGCACCTCCCTTATGAGGACAGGCTGAGAGTTGGGGTTGTTCAGCCTGGAGAACAGAAGGCTCCAGAGAGACCTTATAGCAGCCTTCCAGTACTTAAAGGGGACCTACAGGAAAGATGGGGAGGGACTCTATCAGGGAGTGCAGTGACAGGATGAGGGGTAACAGTTTTGAACTGGAAGAGGGAAGATTTAGATTAGATATAAGGAAGAAATTCTTCACTGTGAGGGTGGTGAGACACTGGAACGAACAGGTTGCCCACAGAAGTGGTGGATGCCTTCTACCTTGGAAGTGTTCAAGGCCAGGTTAGACGGGGCTTTGAGCAACCTGGTCTAGTGGAAGATGTCCCTGACCATGGCAGGAGACTTGGAATTAGATGATCTTTAAGGTCCCTTCCAACCCAAACCATTCTATGATTCTATGACTGATAATGATGCAATTTTTAATATATTTAGTATATTTGTGTAACTGATTTTAAACTGATCTGAAGCCTACTTTCTAAATCCAGGCCTCTGAGAAAATGAATCAAGAACTAAAACTAAGCTTTTTTTAACAAACATGAGGTAAGGAACTTTTGGGACGAATCTTCAGAAAACCCAACTTTCTCCAGTATCTAATTAGCTTTCTCATATGAGAAGTGCAGAACACAGACTCTGCCCACATCTTTGCCTTCCTCTGAGAACACCACAAATGATGTGAATGAATAATCTCAGAAAGAGCCCTGCCACATGCCTTTCAGAGACTGCATAACAAGATCTCATATCTTATCAACAAAATTACTTTCTTACTTAAATTTTGTCATGTGTCTCAATTCCAGATGATGATTAAACAAAACTGTCACTTTAGCTCTAAGCTAAAGTTATTTAAAAAAAAAAAAAAAAAAGCAAAGCATGAATTTTTATCCATACCTAAGCTCTTCCAATACCACTGTGCTGTCATATGGCCCCACTATCAATTCTCCAAGACTTCCATCATCTTCGGTAGGGTGGAAAGTTACTTTGTACCCCTTCACTCGCCCTGGGGCTGGCTCCCATGTTACTCGGAAACTTGACATAGTAGAATCAGAAGTTCTCAGATTTCGAGGTGGCTTAAAGGGAGAGGCTGCAAGGATGGAAAAAAAGGGTTTAAATCAGGACTGCTTATGTAAAAAAAAGAAATCAACAAGTATGCCTTTATGTAAAAATTAATGTGCAAATCCAGTATTAGTGGCAGTCCTAAACTCTTTGTGCCTTCCCTTTGCTATAAAGACAAGTATCAAGAGGTGAAAGGTGAGATCATTTAATTTGAGTGACCTCACCAACAGGTATGTGGGCTGATTGTTAGCAAGGCTCCCTCTACAGTCAGCTGACTGTGATAAATAGCAATTCATCTCACCTATCTTAAACATCCATATCATCTTACAATAAATGTTGACAATAGGTGGACTAACGACCATCAGTCTTTCTCTCTATTAATTATGAAGAAAGACTGGATGACCAATTTAGACTATCCCTCTTTCTTTTAAATGGCAACAAGTAGCTGAGTCATATAGACCAAAAGAGAGAAATGGAAGCAGCTTCCTCTCAAGCCAACACTTGAAAAATCAGAATCTATTTCAGTTAAAAGTTACACTCAGACAGTGCTCAGTCACCAGTATCACTTCTCAAGCTGCTTACTTCTCAGAGCTCTGGGTCCCAGAGGTCAGAGTATGGAGGGGGTGAGAGCAAGGACCCTTTCACAGAAAAGATTCTACCAACACTCCTCTCCCTTTACAGGCTCAGGACCAGGCAGCTCAAGCAACTTCTCCAACCACAGGTGTGGCAGTCTGTAAAAAAATAATTCTTCAGAGGAGTGCCAGACAAACAGCTTGAGGTTTTTAGGTCAAGAGCAACTTCCTCTGAAAACTAACAGCTACCCAGCACAGGTCAGCACTCAGAGCTATTAGCTTCTGCATGACTTTTGCTTTTGTGTCAATCTGAAGTGCAGTCATAGAAAAGACTGAAGCTGTGTAATCTCAAAGTTGCAAAAATGGGAATTAGAGTCAAGAAAAAGTTTTGGAGTGAAAAAAAGAGTTTGTGTTATCCCTATGTCTGTGCAATTGTCTAACTATAGCTGAAAGATCATAAATGTCCTCAGATTGTAAATTCTGCTGAGAAACAATAAATACACTCCCACTCACAAGGAAAAATACAGCCTCTCTGTCTCATCTCCCATGACACTCCTCCCTGAATTATCATGACAGCTTCAACTAACAAGATCACTCAGGCTCCACTTGCTTCCAAAGAGTGATTACCACCACAACTATTCAAACTGAAAGCACTGAGTCATGATGAACAGGTCAAAAATCAAAAGCAGCTGGTTGATCTGAGATTTACCCCACGGAAATTTTCAATATTGAAAAACTAGGTGTTGGGCAAAAGCTGATCAAGTTTGTATGACTTCTCCACATCAGTCACATTTTAATTTAAAAGGAAATCTTTCTTCAGTAACTGAGGCGCCAATATCTCCACTGTTAAGAGACTTGTTTCTTACTTCCTGTATTCAATATGACATATGTTCAGAGAACAAAGAATGGCATGAAGTATTTACAGTATATCCCAGTGAATGGCACTAGTCCCACATGAGCAGAAACATCTATAAAAAATTCTTTTAGTAATGGCTCTTTATCTATGGAAGCAGAAAACTAACTCTAAATCTGTTTGATTTTATCTGAATATCAAGAGAACATTTCCTTACAAATTGAAAGATAAGCAGCAGATACATACTAAAGACAGAGTAGAAAATCAGTTTTGCTTTTAGCGCAAAAAGCCCCTCACCAGGACTTAATAAATGATTTAGAGTTTCAGCTTCTGAGAGAGAAGATTGCTTGCCAAAAGACCATAGTCTCTGAGGTCAGGCTTCCACTGATGACTCTTCAAAAGCATCTATTCCCCTTCTTTATTATCTCAGGTTTTCCACAGAAAATATGGCGACCAAAGAAGACAAATCTTTGAATCTTTGAAAGAAGATAGGATGCTGGGTAGCTATTCTATCAATACCCACAACTAAAATGCAAATTATGAAACAACTGTCAAGTTGTCTGTTGGTTACACTGTCTTCCTCAAAAAACACCTTGTTTTGGCTACTGACGACTGTGTTTCAAAACAAGCCCAGTATTTTCAGCCAGTTTTTATACAATATTTTACATACCATTTTTACACCATCAATATCAACAGCAAAATGCTGTGCTCAGGTTATGCCACAGTAAAGTTTCCAACAAATCAAACTCAACATTTTCTTCAATTTAACTGTTAATTCATGACCTTGGCAGACTCCACCATAATTTTCTACATATCATGATTATTAATTTTAAGCACAAAACTTTAATTGTCAAATCCTGTACAAGTTTGTCATACATACCTGTTGTTCCTTCTGCTTTTCTTGATTTTCCTTGTCCAAAATCATAAATTGGAACAACACTGAGGTCATATGTAGTTCGCGGCTTAAGTCGCTTTAACACTATGCTTGTAGTAGGAGCATTTACTCTTCCAAACATCTGTCTTCCTCCACTGCGTGGTCGGTAGTACACACGGTAAGACAGGACTTTCCCAGGTGAAGGCTGCCATGTAACTCTCATTGTATTTTCTGTCTCATTATCTACTGTCACGGTCCTGGCATTTGGTGACACTTTTCAGTGTAAAAATATGGATAAATGTTTACTTTGTCACATAAAGATATATTCAACTACATGACTACAAAATTCATTCTGATGTATTTAAAAAAAATAATCTCTTTAAAATTACAGCATTTGATTGTGAGGAAAATACGGGACTATCACAGGCCATTATTACATTCTTTTTTAATTGTAATGGACTAAACAAACCTAAGTGTGCTTTCCACTACACAGGAAAAAAGAGGGAAGTACAAATTACACTATGACACAGGCTAATTGGGAATTTTATTTAGTCACACTTTTCAGTAATCTGTTAAATGATGGATTCAGCATTGTCAAACGAAAGTGATAAATTATAAAACCATTGGGTTTTTATGAACACGATGCCCTATAGAGTTAAGATTTTCAGAGTTTCAAGTTTACCATCTGATAAGGTACTGCTAAATACCTAAACTGCTGGGTGTTGGGCTCCATACAAACTATCCTGCAAATAGTGGTGAGTGACTTTCCATGTGATTGGAAAATTACTCACCACTATTTGCAGGAGAGTATATATGCTGAAATAAGCACATGGACTAATAAAGCATTTTCTCTACAGAGTATAGCATTCAGCTTCTAAGAGATGTTTTCCAGACTGTACAAATGTTACAAATGATCTGAAGTGAACTGAAAGGTATGTAATGCTGGCTGTCAGCTGGAATAAGCCATCTAGATTTTGGCAAAATGGAAACTTCTTGGCATGCCAGAATCAGTCAGTATTTCATCACATGGTAAGTTAGGCTTTGCAGGCTACAGTATCCTCTCCCAGTCCTAGCAACTGACAATTTCCAATTGTGTTTGTACCAGAAAGATGCAACGGTAGTTAGTCTCAGGTCTGGGTCTATTGATAGGCCTGACAGCAAGTTCCCTCAGGCAGCACATTTAGAGAAGCAACAAATGGTATGGCTAAGCTTCCTACTTAACCTGGAAAAGGCAGGGCAGCTAATGATGCTGTTCTTGAAGAAAGAAGGAAGATGTGGGACAGTGGTCTGCTTTGACTCTGAGGAGTCAGCTCTTACCAACTGCAGCAATCACTACTCTTGCAAGATCTTAAGAGAGACTATACTGGGTCAAGGACAAAGGTTAAC
This sequence comes from Athene cunicularia, assembly GCF_003259725.1. NCBI lineage: Eukaryota > Metazoa > Chordata > Aves > Strigiformes > Strigidae > Athene > Athene cunicularia. The sequence continues at coordinate 34,371,925 of NW_020799097.1, forward strand.
CATAGTTCAGCAGCCTGTCTCCAACAGCAGTCAAAACAGATGCTTAGGAAAGAGTACAAGAACATGTAAACATACATGATGCTTCCCCAGAGCACTCCCTTGGGCTTCATCTTCACGTGACCCCTTTAGGCAAACAACAGAAACATCAAGGCTGATCCAGGGCATCCATTCATTCATTCATTCTGACTCCTCTACTTGCCAGTTCTTGCTATAAAGCAACAAGTATCCTTGGCCTCTCAGTGGTTTTTACTTTGCCTACACTGCAGGAGAGGCTTGAGCCTGCTTTGACTAATACTGCCTAATGTTTAGAAAATAAGAAAAAAGAAGAGCCTCAGGAAAGGTAAATAACAAACATCAAAATCACCCAGTGAGACTCAGTTTGACTGTGAAGAATAGAAAGGGCAATAGCTTGGAAAGTAAATTCACTGATTTTTACCCCACCTTTCCTCCTGACTCTATCCATAACATTTCTTCCACCTGATTTCCAGTAGTCACACCAAACCTATGAAAGGTTGGCTTCAGAGTAATTTGCAGACAAAATCTCATCTTAAGTTGGAAGTAATTCTTGCTGAATCCAAATCTACATGACATAGAAGATATTTTCCTTTTTTTCAATGGTCAAATAAAAGAGCAGAATTGACTGATCTGAGGTGGCATTTTGGTTTGGGGGGACGTTTCAGGAAAAAAAAAAATGTCAAGAAAAATAAGGCCCATTTTCTTTCAAGTATGATAATTTAATCAAGACCGGAATGTTACAAATGGTGGTAATATTGTACTACACTCACCGTCAGTAAAAGCCTCTCCTTCTACTGGGTCTCCTTCTCCACTGCTGTAGGTAGCATATACTGAAATCCTGTATTTAGTCTCTGGCTCCAAGCCTTCTAGCACAGAATCCACTGTATTTCCAGGGACTCTCTTCTCTCCCATCGTATCATCATAAAGTGATTTCCATACTATCCTATAATCATTAACTGCTCCTGGAGCTGGTGTCCATGATAACCCAACTGTAGTGTCAGTTATATCTGTGGTAACCAAATTTCGTGGTGAACCACGTTCTGCAAGAAAGAAAACAACAAACTGTCTCCAAAATACAAATAGTAAATGTTACCAAAGTACAAATGGAAAAGTGAAATGATCATATGTGCAAAATCAAACTTCTTCCATCAATTAGTTTCCACGACATATTTGTAGTTCCTAGAGAAAATTGATGGATTTTTTAACAAAATACTTAAACCTAACTTTAGACTATGAATGATCATATCCCCTACTATGCAAGATACTTAACAGTTATGCTTTAGAATATGTAAAATAAAAATGGCATTAATCGAAGAATTGGAATGAAGCCAGTGCTTAAATGTGCTGCAGCTCATTTAGGTAGGTTTTAACTCTCAAGTAAATAATTTTCATTCATTCACCTTTATCCTCACGTGTATAACAAGGGAAGGGGGGGTGGAAAATAAAGGAGACTTTAACCTGAGTCACTTTTTTCTCTTAAAACCTTATCTTCTTATTTAATAGTTAGTACTATTGTTATTTTCTAGACTACCGCTTACCAGATCTATCAGATATATCTTTTTATGTTTACAACAAATTTGCAGTGTGTTTACTCCATGCTGCAGTTACAGTAGAAAACAGTCTCCCATCTTTCCACTCATAAGACTTGTACCTCTTTCCTCCCTGTAGTTTGTTCCAGACAGCTTGGAACAAAGGAAACAGCTCGTTAGTCTGTGAAATCCAGTTGTCAGCTGGATGCATGAGTCTCATCTGACACACCAGAGTAATTCCACTGCTTTAAAATGGAGCTCATTGGTCTAAAGAGGTTCAGTGAAAGGAGTTCCTCTGGTTAATGTTTAACATACGTTTATAACACATGTTTATTTTCCTATTTCAGTGGCTGGCTTTTGATGGCAGGAGCACTGACTGGTGGGTTTAATGCAATGGCCTCACTGTAGCAAAATCTGCAAAAGGGATCTATGAAACCAGATCCACATACACACAGAAGCACTCGATTCTTTGGTGTGTATACTCTGTGGCCCTTCTCACTGTTCAGGACATTTCTGAGGACTTTTTAGCAAGAGAACTTAAACACTTGAGGTGGCCTCACGGCATCACAGTTAAGTTTTACATGCACAGATAAAAATATATCCCTATATTATACCGCAGCAGCCACAGGACCAGATTCAAAGTTCTTTGAACACAGAGAAATTCAGTACCTATCCAATTTCCACTGCTTAGGTTCATCACAAGAACAGACCTCACTGTTTTCAGAAGCCTGAAGCAGTTTCAGTCCAAGACTGAGCAACAGGTTGCTCGAAGTCATATACTGCGTATTCACTTCTCATGTTCATTTGTCTTTCACTTCCACTGCAAACTTGCAACATTTCCAAACATAATCCCACTGGAGCAAACAGGACTACCTGTAGAAAACTTCATTTTGTAAGTACCTTATTGCCAGCACAACTTCATTAAAACTGAGCCAATAAATCCTATTTAGCTTAATGATGAATGAAAATTAGTATCAACCCGTCTGAAAACAATGTTTACAGTACAATAAAGATTCACGAACTACATAGATCACAGAATCCAAAGGTACCACTCCAATCACAAAGCTGACTCTCAAATATAGCTAAGTAGAGCATGCAATAGAATTCCTTTGGGTTGTTGTGGGTTTTCTGATTTTAATTCTAATTTTAATGCCTTGGGACATCCCATCATCTTCTTCTGGAGACAATTCTTTTTCCATCTTAACTCTGCATCAGTTCTTACAATTTTACTCTTCACACCAACTTTACCCTCATAATATAAATCACCACACAATTTATGGCATCTTCTCTTCAAAAAAAGGTTATGATACAGAGGTTTTTGTAAAGTTCACTTGTTTAGCATTTCACAACAGTAGCAGCTGCATATAGTGAAAAAGTTAGTGAAAAGGCACGATTCAGCTTATGCTTCCTTAAGCCTCACCGAATTCAGTGACTGCATTAAATGAAAACCAGGGCAGAATCTAAACTCCAAAGACCAATTTTCCTGGAAGCCTGAAGAAAAGATTTGCCTTCAAAAGTAAATTACACCAATTTTTCTGTCTGCTCTTAAGCTTCTACTCCCAAATCTTGGCTTTTTCATACAATAAAAAAAAAAAAATATTAAGGCAATCCAAATGGAAAAAATATGGAAAACCTAACTTGATAGAATGCACAGATGTCTCACAATAAAAACCTTTCTTTCCATATTTTAATGTAATATAAATATACAAGTCACTTTATTTTGGCTACTTTAAAACATGGCTCTGCCACAACATGATTTCAGTATTAAAGTATCTGCTACCACAGCACAATTTTTTGCAAGTCTACTCTTGGACGCCACAGCTAATGATATATGTTGGAAACACTGCAAAAATAACTGCATATTTAAAACCGTTATTGATTAAGTCATTATTGAGGTCATTAAATAACAGAGGAAAATAATTTGTTTGGAATGGACTGTAATGAACACCAGTTACTGTAATATGTTGGTTCTGAAATAAATATCATTTGGAACTAAATGTCTTTTTTATGAGGCAAGGTAAGAGAGGGAAAAGGGACTGGGATTTCTACCAAACCACTAGAACTAAATGGAAAATTTTTACTTCAAATAGCTGGAAACTGCTGACAAGACAACTTACCTACTAAGGGAAATTAAGACTTTTTATATGTTACTGCAACCAAGAACATTTCTTTAACATAATACACTAACTTGATTTGCACTTTATGTGTGAGGTGGAAGTTCACTGACAGCTTTTTTCTGCTCCACTGAATCTCTCACAAGAGTTTTTGTATTAGGGGAACAGCTGTGTTTAAGATGCAGTCCAAGTGTAAGTGTTAAATTTTTAGAATTCCATCAAATATTATCTAAGCTGCTACACTCAGAGTCAAGAAACAAATTTATGCTCCACAATAACACTGGTACAATGTAGTCACTAGCAAACATACAATTAGACCTACAAGAATTTTTTTCCCTTGGATTAAAATCTAGTTACCTTGCTTATGTTTCACACACAAAAAAAAATAATTTACAACTGTAACACTTAAGAAGTCTTTCTGTTCTTTGGTCCACATGTCCAGAAATGCATGTTGTATGTCTGCTTCCTGTGTGCTTGCTTAAACTCGATGGGTAAGGAGCATGGAAAGACAATGCACACTGTAAAAAAGAAAAGTGCCGGCTGGCTGGCTCACAAGCGCTGGTCAAAAGACTCCTGCTTTTTCCTGACTTGAAATGGAAGCTAAAGTATGTTCATCACTTCACACAGCTCCCAAGCCATCAGCAAGTGAGGAAGCAGTTGGGTTTTGAAAATTATCCCCTAACAGGCATTAGGTCCTATGATGCTCTGGAGCACCAACCAGCTGGTGTAAGAGGAGCTGTAAGCCATGGTGAATACATACACAGTAAAACAAAGTGCTTGCACAGGCAGGTCAAACCCCTGCCTGGGTGAGCAAGCCCAGTTTCAGGCTATCAGATTCTCTCCAGCAGTCTTAACTCAGATCCAGTCTGCCTACAGTCCCTTGTACATCTCTACCATCACTCAGTGCAGACACACTCTCAAAAATGTAACTCGGTAACTTTCAGACAGGTACTTTTACACCCAGTTCTGGACTTCTGCAATATCCCATTTCCACAGTAAAGTTTGCCAGTATAGTGTGTCAGAGACAAAATATAATATTAAAGCAGTTTCCCTGTGTCCACTTGGCTCACTTTCCATAGCTTATTGTTGTTATTGACTGTGAATCAGCTAAAATTAAAATGTTGACATTCATAAAAATTAAATGGCCTTATTCAAATGGCCTTTCCCCTCAGAAGCATTTACACAACTCCAGCTCATTTCAGTGGGAGTTGTACGTGTAGTTTGGGCCCAGAGTTTAAACAGTTTTCTACATGTGCTCAACACTGGCTTTGAAAATCAACCTGTACTGGTAAATTTCATGCAGAGCGATGTTTCATTTAATTTAAATATTAAGATTGATCAAACCAGCATCCTAAAAGGTCAGAATCAACTAAATAAATTAGCCTTCTCTTGCAGAGACATATAACAAAATTTTACAGGCTGAGTCCGGCTTTGTTTACAATGGGATACATCACAAGTATCCCATTAAATCATCAGGCTAGGTTAACACAGCCAAGGATCCAAGTGCACACATCAGATCAGATGGTAGCAGAATCACTTTAAGGTTTTACTCTAATGGTCAAACTCTCCTCAGCAATGGAGGAGGCATATCCTCCACTGGCTGATATCCTTCCCTCCAAGTCACAACATAGTTGGTTATTCCTGGAGTACCAGACCTCAGGCATGTAGAGAGAGGATATGGACTTGGTGCAGGGGGAATCAAGGATTGCTATGCGAAGGGAATGCTCACTTGACCCTGTTAGAGCAGGTTTCTTGCTTTTCTGCTAATGGAAATGCAGAAAGGTGAGATGCAAACCAGGAGAGTTCTAATCCAAAACAGAGGGAATTGGTCCAGAGCACTTCTGAGTCCCTGATCTAGGATAAAGCCAACAGGGATTCATACTCAGTCCCTTTAATATTTTAGCTGTCTTTTCCAACAGTTAATCAGTTAACACTACTCTCAACTGTCTAGAAATATCTTTTTACTATTCATTCAATCTTCCCCTGTGATAATATTTTTTCTGATATATATTTAATTTCCTATATAAAACTAAGATAATTTTCCACGCATTATCAAAAGTCAGTTTCAAATATCAGATTCAAAAATGTTGGAATGCATAATTTTAAAAATGCATGAAACAGCATTAAATCTCCTGAGGACACTGAGTCCTTGTTTCGGTGAGGACGGAAGCAGCACTACGCAGTCTGAACATTACGTAAAGTCCCTGTGATATGCTAAAAACCTCATTGTAAGAAAATGTCACTTGAATTTCTACTATTCTGCCTGTAGGAGGTTATTCATTTCTAAAGCATTCTTATGTTACTATAGAAACAGCAAAAATAAATAATTTATTTACCAAATCTATTTTCTGACAAAAAAAAAAGGAGCCCACCCCCAAAATCTCTAAACCTAAGCTCTAGGAAATGTATACAACAGAAAATAACTTAAAAGTGACTCAGTCATGACAACTTTTTTTAATATATTGTTTTAGTACTGCCCAATTCTCACAGCACAAATAGCTGTCTCCCAAATGGGATGATAGGATTGAGCCCTCTATCACTGAAACATAAAGATTCTCTTTCTAAAGGGGAAGAGACTATGACATTATCTTTCAAATTTATTTCTTGAATATAATACGCTACACTTCTTCTTGTTTATTCTAAAATGTACAAAGGTAAGAAATAAAATGGTTTGACATCTCTGGTAATGTAGACTAGCAGTCTTACTGATTTCAGAAGAGCTACACCCACAGTGTTTCTGAGGAACCTCACTGACATATGTGGAAATACTTTGAAATTTCTCAGTGCAAGCAAGATGGGAATATGACCACTGAATCTTTTTCAGAAAAAAAAAAAAAAAAAAAAAAGGGAAGAGGCGTTTTTTCTAAATTTCTCTGGAATTTGTATTTAAAAGTATAATGGTTCCCCTGCTTAGTCAGTAGCTGAAATATTTTTAAAGCTGTTCAAAAGAATATATTATTGCCAGCAAAAGGACATTCATAAAAGAGATCTGCAGCTTTCAAACTTTTCAGACATTCATTAGGATTAAACATTTCTGTGTAGATTGCTTAATCTAGCAATGATTTTTTTTCTCTTTAAAACAACTGCAAATTATGAAAGTTAATCTATTTAGCAGCTAATGTACAGTATGTTCTTCTCATCTGACAGCACGCCTTTGGGCAGAAAACCAAATTCTTACCAGACTTACAACCACCTCTCTTATTAAAAAACAGATTAGAAAAACAGTAGCGCTCGCAAACTGCTCACTCTGTTGCATTTACACTCACCACCCTCACTACACTTATCACTGTATTTTATTTCTGGTGTATGATAACTTGGGTAAAATCATATGATCCAAAAAAAAACCTGAAAGCCAAATGGTTTGTTTGGGGATAAGAGGGAGATTTTTCCCTGAGGCATTCCTGTGGGTGTTTGTTTCTTGTTCGATCTGTATTATGTATCATCAAATATAACTATCAGTGCTAATTTGTTTAGTTCCCCCAGTTGTCACAAGCCTTGTTCCACCACACAGCAAATTGGCAGCTTGCACTGATTTCATTTACTTTAGCAGTTTCAATGACTTTGTGTGAGTTGATGGGAATCACAGCCAACAAAATATGTCTGAGGAAAATTTTTTCATGACACCTTTATAGAAGGGCTCCAACCAAAGCTGCCTAGTGATGGATCACCATATACTTTTGAAAGTGAGAGGATAAAAGTGGAGAATTTTCTACAGCAAATATTTTGCATGTGCAGTTATGTTTAATGCAGTATGAAATATAAAGCTCCAAAACTTTCAACTCTGGATGGTACTTCATAACTGCAGACAAAATCAGCCAGTGACTGAAAGAGGCTGCATAAAAGATCAGGGCACTATAAATGTCCTAAAATCTGGAGTACTGAAGCAGGAAAGCACACTCCTTCAGCACAGGGGAAAAAAACATTGTTTCCTTTTTCACACTCCACAAACACAAAAAGAGAAATAAACCTTTTCCCTCTAAATAAAAATTACCTGTATGGTATGGAACAGCACCCTCAGAACTGAATGACTTTCTGATTACTCATTTGTTAAACTCTCTGTACTGTGCTGTCTGTGGACATTTCATGAAATTATGATCCTCTGGCATGTGTTTATCTTTGGGCTGGACCAGATAGCTATGTAAACAGTTTATAGAAGAGATTATCTACAGTTATTTGGGGGAATATTTGCTCTCTCTGTTCTATGCTGAGAAACAATAAGGACAAGCAGATATTTAGCAAAGAGCAAAGCAAAAGAAGCAGAGATTACCCAGCTGGTAAATGGTATCAAGTACACAGAATGATTACTGATTTTGTGTGGATTGATTTTCCCCAAGTATCCTGAAACAAACAAGCCACTTCAAAACCCTGAAAAATTGCCATGCAGAACAAAGCAGAGGAAGAACTTCCAAGAGCAATTTGTAACTGCTCCAAAATACCTTGGAGATAACATACATAACTGAAGGACCTTCAATGAATGCCTGGGCAGACAGGTTCTTGCAAATCATGTTAGAGCAAGCTAAAAAATTATCAATTTTTCTCTCTCTACTGAAGGCTACCCTTGCAACCAAGATAGAGTAAATGCCCATGTGAGTTCTACTACATGCAGAGCAAAATAAATCATTACTGAAGGCAGTAAGAATGTTTGTCTACACCCTTAGTCACAGGGGACCATTTAGTGACTCAGTAAAATTCCATAAACATCTGAGAGCTTGTTTTTTTCATTTCCTGCCACCTGACTATACAATAGCTAGAGAAGCTACCGTATCTAGCTCCTCTTTCCTCACTTTCCTCTTAGTGCTGAAGTGTTCAATACACCCAAAATGATTTTGTCTTAGACTACACATCAATACCATAAACTAAAAACTGTCCCAGTTCGAAAGGCAATCTCAAGCCTAGTTCTTGATATGATGATGGACTAAGTGGCCAACAACTGTGGCATCACAGACTGAATAGATTTGGTGAGAATTCATATGGCGAAGACATCAAGTAAGCCCCACTGGGATTCCTGATACAGGAAAACACTTAAGTGCTCAGTACTTCAGTGCTGTTGGCAATGAAAAACACACACCATGCTATTTTGCTTCTCAGACACCATGGCTCAATGGAAAAACTAACTGAAATACTAAACACTTTTTTATGCTTCCTTTCACAGCTTTTTTGTCATTACTGTTGATAAGTTTATTTCTCCAGGAGTTAAGATCTGTCCCATTCCTAGCTTGAGTCAGACGAGTTATTTCAGCTAATAGTTAGTCAAGTATTCACTTCACCGACCTGTGCAACTTTTCAGCCAAGTCCAACCATATTTATTTTAGCTTCTCAGGCAGCATGACTTATTTTTTCAAGTAAACTCCTGTATTGAGCTTTGAAGTTTGAATGTTACCTTTCTGTTCCAAAATTGCAACCCTTTTATTCTTAATTGTCTGTCTTTCCTCAAAGGTTTTGTCTTTTTATCCTTCAATGAGGTAAGACAGTACCATACAGTGAAATATTGTCTTACACATACTTCAACAGATATTCTGAGAACCTTTCATACCACTAGAGAGCCTTTTAAAATATCTATGGACTATGTCCAAAGAATTTTGGCCTAATTCAAGTATTTTTATTACCCCATGAAACAGCAGATATGCTGATTACTGAAATACACAGTGGATGTTCCATGAGGAAACATCATGATTTAGGCCTCTACTGTCATGCAAACATACGTTTGTGTTCTATTCTTTACCTCTGATCACCCAGTAATGACTGACATCTGTATATGCTCTTGCTAACATTTTATCTAACCAAGAAAAACTTAATAGACAGCTTTGGTATAAAGAGTAATGTTTTCTGGAATGCACCCCGATAAGCTTTTCAAATTCAGCTGAATCTTCAAACAATATGCATTTGAGTCATAAAGCTATACCTTGCCAAAATAGTAAATGTAATTTGGTTTTCTCCCATCTGAGGAACTGAGCAAAAAGTCATTAGTTAAATGACAGGATGCTCATTTATTGCTATTTATCCCAAGACAAAATCTGTCACAGAATTTTTTGCATAAGGTTTTAATTCAGTTGCTTAGAGTAAAACCTCTTAGAGGAATGCTTCTCTGTCCTTTTAAGTGCAACATCCATTAAAAATGCCATCTGGTTGCATATAAACCCACTTCTGAGCTATAGTCAACTATCCTTTAAAATTCTTTGACTCTTTAACCAATTTTTTCTTCTTATGGATAATTTATCACCACAGAAATTCCAAATCAGAATCAGAGCCCTCCTGTGGTGGGGGAGCACTGAAAGGACAAAACAGTCTCTATCTGAGACTGAATTCTGGTTTTCTGATGACTCTTTTTTTTTGATTCTGCTGTATTTCATTCACCACTCTCTCTATTCAGAATGTGTTTTAGCTGAAGCTCTAGGAAACACCTTAAAAGATTTTCTATTGCTCAAGTTTTATGATAGAGTAAAAAGCTAAGCTTATTTTTTGGATCTGAAACACACTTGATCTCTCCAGAGCTCCATGTTAATAAAAGGTCTCTCAGGGGCTTACTACAAAGACACTCAACGAAAACCTTTCCACCAAATGTAAACAGTTAACTTGGTCAACCCTTCACTAAAATTCGAGGCATCTCCCCAAGGAAGTGTAAAATTCAGTCTGTTTAAGAGAGACACAGAGACCTCTCCAGATTTTTAAAGGAAGACGAAGGTGTTCCTCTCTCCACTGACAGCAAAGAGAAAAAAGCAGGGCTGTCAGGCTCCTCTGTCCATTTGGCAACCATTCTGCTCTTGTTCTGAGAGTGCATTCCTGGATGTACTGTGGCTCAGGTTCAAGGGAAGGAGTAAAGGACACTCTTGCCTGGCATATATTATAGCCTTGTGAATCTGCTGGGACATGGAGATGTGAATTCAAACTCTTCCAGACTCAGGCCTACATCTCCACTCGCTCTCTTCGCTAAAAAAAAAATGTGTTAGAGCTAGCAGAATACCATACAAAATGAAGTGGCAGCACCACCACCAAGAGGGACATTCATTAAGACCTGACCATCCCTTGCTTTTCTGGAGGATATATGGGCAGAATCCAGCTACCTATTCTCCTTTACCAGGATCCCAGCAGTGTTCTGTGCAGGAGATAGATTCTTTTCTCTGACAAAAGGAGCATTTTGGATCTTGCATGGGTAGTGAAAGCAAGGGAGTTAGAGAACTTTCAGCATGAATTGCAAGGTGCCCGATTCTCTGAGAGCTGCACACTGTCTCAGTATAAGTAGGTGGATTGGATCGTTATCTGAGACTTAGGTAGTGGGGCAGGCAGGTGGTTGGTTCTGACTCCTCAGATGCTCCTTCTGTAATCAGTGGACAGAGAAATGTTCCTTTGAAGTAAAAATGAGATCTCAGATGGACTACCTGCCTTCTGAAAGTATCTGTCTTTCTTCATCAATCACAGAATCCTAGAGAGTCCATGCTGCAAACTGTAATGTTCAAATAAGTGCCTAAATTTTAGTGGAATATATTCAGCACTGGTGAATCATTGGAACTGTTGTTTGGTTTTTTTACAGTTTCTTATTGAAAATAGGTTTTCTGATTTGTTTCCTAACCTATGTCTTAAACAAAAATTTAAACTGATAAAGAAACTGAGAGCCAAGTATACCTTTACTATAACTCCATTAGCATCAATGGCCGAGTTTCAATTCATCTGTATGATGTTCTCAAGTGCTGTGCCTACACAGCTGCAGTGCCAGACTTCGGCAATACATACCTGGCCAGCACAGAGCACAGTCACACTTCCTTTCATGGCCTAGGAGGCAGCTTTCTCTATCCTTTGACAATTAACAGATGACATTGAGAATGCTCACAGAGAAGTCTGGGAAATTCTCTGCTCAAAGGCAGAGTGAGAGCAGCCTCCCCTCCTTATAAGAAAGTCTTTGGCTCTGACTTAGGCTTTTGCCAGTGCTCTGTTAATGCTCAGCTCTAGGTTCTTATTTCTATTAGTTAAAAGCAGGATATGATTCATTATTCCTATGCCTAGACTAGATGTTGCTTCTCTAATGCAAAAATGGTCACTGAACAATCTTTCAGTCCCAGTACAGTAGAAAACCTGCAAATTTTCAAATTAAAGAGATACTTTAACCACATTAATTAATCCTGTTTCAAGAACAAAGGGCCAGTAAAACTGCTTGGAAGTTGAGAGTTATAAGACAAAATATTTCACCAAGGCTGGTGTGGAAGTACAGTCAGTTTTGGTTGGTGCTTCTGACAATACTTTTTTCAAGAGACCCAGAGTCCCATCCACAACCAGTGATTTGACCCTGCTGTTTTCTCTGATGGACAGTATGTTTTGAAAATCACTTCAAAGTAGGAGAATGTTGTTTTCCCTATTTTTCATTCACATATTTATTTCCACAGAAGACTCAGGAAGACAGTACACTTTAAGACACCTTAAACATCAATCAAATGAATGAATGACTGTACAGAAACAATAAATATTTACCTTCAAGTGTTTCTCCCTCTCCAGAAAGGGCCTCTCCTGCTCCAGAGGCATACAGGGCAGACACGGTCAATGTATACTTAGTGGCTTGGTCTAAGCCTTTCAGCACTTTAGAGGTAGTGTCACCTTTCACAGTCACTTCCTTAGTTTCACCTCCTGTGACTGGAGTGTATGTGATAAAGTACTGATGCACTTTGCCAGGAGCAGCACCCCAAGACAGCTTCATTGTTGATGTTGTAGCATCAGAAACTCTCAGATTTCTTGGAGTTCCTCGGACTGCACATGTCAAAAGATGTTGAAAACACATTGAAGCAAGCTTCCTTTCTTGGTTTATTTTTTATGTTACCACAACATAGGACTTAATGGTGAAAAAATAATTCCTGAATAGCCTGCACTAACACTGCTACAGTATAACTTTACTGTAACCAGGATTGCACAATTCCATCCCCACCCTCCTTAGGCAAAATTGCCCAACAAAGTCTTTTTGATCCTATTTTTTTCTGTTAAAACAGGCTCAATCCTGGAACACTTATAAATACTAGCACCTGAATGTATTCTCAACTTCAGCACAAGAAGATCCATGCTGAAGTCACCGTCTGAAGAATCAAGTCAAAGATCACCAATGAAATGTGAAATTAACACATGGTTTCTTAGAGAGTTCTTTTTGATGGTAGTTTTTCTGGTTTCTAATATTTAAAATCTCAGTGAAGTTGCACCACTGATCAGGACATTCATACTGTCTCTGTACTTTTTGGATTTTTTTTAATAAGGCATGATACCTGTTAAGGAATAATAGATTTTCATACAACCTAAGGCTACAGTGATAACTTTAGGAAATTAAATGTTTCATACATTCCTTGCTAGATATTCAGAACCAAGAGCAAACAGGGAATGAATTTGCTGAAAAGAAATATAATTTATATCATTGTCAATATGAAGAATCATGAGGACAATTAATTAAACATACAAATAGATTCTTCACCTTGCCGTATTAGGTGTTGTAGGTTCAATAGATAATATTTTTAAATAAAATATTACAATTTTGATAAATTGTATTGTCTTAAATTACCTCTCAGATAGGCTTGGGTAATTTTATAATTTCCTGATCATCTGGGATAATACTTATGGCCTACAGGGGTTACTCCCTTTTCAGTATGAATGTCAGCATGCAGAGTTCTTCTCAAGCTTACTACATTCACAGCATTGATCATGTACCTTCATCAGTTTTTGCATATCCATTCAGCGAATTCCCAGGTCCAGACTGATACTCAGGAATAACAGACACTTCATATCTTGTATCTTGAATCAAGTTCTGCAGGGTAGTTGATCTTTCATTTGCTGAGACAGTCACTTGTCTCCTTTCTCCTCCAGTAAGTGGTCTATATACAAGCCTGTACCGTAGGACATTGCCTGGAGCTGGAGTCCAACCAACTACAAAGCTATCAGTAGTTTCATCTGTTATCCTCAAGTTTCGAGGAGCACCTTTAACTACAAAAAATATAAACATACCATTTGTAAATATTTGCTTTTAATCATGTAGTATCTGAAGTAAATCATTCCAACCATTCTGTTATCCCATCCAGTTTACCAAAACATTTTATATTGCCCTCGCATCGTTTTAAAGTACATAAACCATTAGTATTTTCTGAAAATTTAGGGCCAGAGTAGTAACTGAGCAGTGTAACAAGGTTGTCCCCAAAAGTACATTAATTCCAGTTTATACACCACTTCTGAAACAAGACAGTCTCATTGTTTTTAGTGGTAACAGTAGAATTGAACTGCATAGGGACATTTGGGCATAGTGGGGAAATTTCTTAACACAACTAATCATACAGGTTTCTTTGCTTTGGCCGTTTGCTTCTGCACCATCTCCATTTACAGGCAGTTGTCAGATACACCTGACTACACACTCTCCTATTATAGAGAAACAACCAAGGTAAATGCAACAGGAAAAAAAAACACCAAAACAATCCTATGTCTTTAAGTTAAATTTTGACAACAACAAAAAAAAAAAAATCATTGCAATATGAGTTGCATCTAATGTTTAAAAAAGGCTTCTGAATTAAGTTTCAAACTCAAAGATAAGAAATAACTTGTTATCTCAAAAATTAAGAAAAAACTGTGGTAAACCATTTGACCTAGCCTGCTCCCTGACAAAAGATATGACAGCTCAGACATTTCATATGAATTCAGTAGGCACACCAAAGGAGGACTTGGCTCTTCCAACATACATTAAGATCTACCATACTGCAAGTTGCCTAGCAGTATGTAGCATTGTCATTTAGGCAAAAAAAGTTTTGGTTTTTGTTGTTTAATATCTAAAGTATAATTCAGTTGGAACTTTATATGCCAAAAGCACTGTTCTTCAGTGTTAAATTACAAACCTGTTAAGACTGGACCAATCAATAACCTAGTTTTAAAGAAACAAACTTGTTTTCTACTAATCAGAAACACAATACTCAATTTCAAATTCTTTAAAATCCCGAAACCAAAGTTCGTTTCCAAGAAAGCTGTCTGGCCCAAATTGTTAGCTAGATCTGCATGGATTGATGCTGATGTTTACATGATTGCAGAAGAACTCTGTCTTCTCAGACATGTTGGGATTTCATCAGATCAAGATGCTGACAATTATTTAAGCTGGTATCAGTTACAACATGGGAACATTGATTATATTTGTCAAAGCTATTCCTTCTCCTGTTCCTTATGCTCATAAGCTACATATTCTATCAGCCAAGAATTTGTCTGCTAAGGAAAAGTTATGTGTGGCCAAAACATTCTGACTGGTACAGTCATGGAAATATGCACACCAACAGTGAAACCTGTATCTTCCAAACTTAACATCCAAACTAAGCTATTTTATAAGTGTGTATTTCTACCAGTCCTAATAGGAAAGAGCAATTAACAAATTTCCACACTGTTTCTTTTACTCCCTTGGAATGATTTACGTCACCAAAGGTCACAAATGACAGCATGGAATAATGAAAAAGAATGGATCAATATTTTAAAAAGCATGATTTGGACTATACTGAGTATGCAACTACTGGAATAGAAAATCCAATTTACTGTCATCCTTCTATTTTAAATCAGTGGAAATGCATCATGACAACTCTATCAAGAAGAAGTACAGCTCCCATGCTTAAATTTACAGCCACTGATCACATAAACTCATACTGACATCAATGGAAGTTTTGAATCATTACGACTTATTGGATCAGAACCATGAAGCACTGATGAAAAACAGCTGACCAGAAACTCACCCCCCTTTCAGTCTATGGTATAAAAACCAAAATTTCTATTAATGTAAGTTAAATGTAGACACAGCAAATTACATAGGTACGTGCCTGACTTCAAACATATTAAAGTCAACATGCATTCCTGCATCAGAGTCATAATGATTAAGTAGAATAGAACAGTTCAGTTGGAAGGGACCTACAATGATCATCTAGTTCAACTTAAGTGTATATTGATACATGCCAATAAATTTATTGTTGACAACACACCACTTTATTTTAAAATAGACCACTGCAGAGAAACACAGCACTCATCCAACCTTCAGGGAAAGTAAAATCCAACCTTAATAATTTAATGTTGGCCTATTATTGAAATTTTATATCGTTACTAAATGCATTGAGAGACAATAATATTTATTCTCATCCTGCATACCAGTACAGCTTCTTAGCCTTAGCTGGCTGTTCCAGATACACCCATTCTCCCAAAGCGAATTCTTATTTGGACATATGACTCTTTTGTATCTGAGAATAATGGGAATCCTACCTTCCAGAGTGGTTTCCTCTCCATCCAAGGGAGGGCCATCACCATCTTCATATTCAGAAATCACACTGACTGCATAAGTAGTTTCAGGTAGTAAGTTGGTGAGAACTGAGCTAGTACTTGAAGCTGGTACTGAAACAATGAATTCATCTCCACCAATTGCTACTTTATATTTAATGAGATAGGACAAAACCTCAGATCCTGCTGGAGACCAGCTCACTTTGAAACTGTCAGATGTTACATCAGAAAAGACCATATTCTTTGCAGGTACATAAGCTGTATGGAAATAAAAATGCACAGATGATGCATACTTGTTTGAATATTTTTAAGACAAAATCTCTATTGTAAATAAAAAAATGACCCTCAATAATTTGATTTATTCTAATTGAACAGATATTTTGTTGCACATGCAATGGTATTTGTTTTCTGTACTTGATTATATATATATCAAATTTCATTAAGATCATGTCTAGGTTGTCTCAAATCATACAAAATGAGTACAAGCACCAACTCAGTGATTTCTAGATCAAATAAGAACAATCCATCTACAAAAATGTACTTAAGAAAACTTGTTAGAATCTGATGATCAAGTTGGCTTCCCTCTTTCATATGTCCCATGAACAGCAATAACATTATGCCCTCAATGGGAACTAAGAATCCTTGAGGTTTTTTCAGATCTAGATTACAAATAGGACAAAATAAATCCCAGTATTTTTTCAGGAACGGAGTCAAAGGGGAAACAAGGAACTCGACATGAGTCACAAACACAAACCTGACATCCTGGGCTTGTTTTGGTTGGCCTAGTCAGCCTAACAGTGGGGATGTTAAGACTGCTTGAGCCCTCTAAAACAAAGGCTGCTTTGCTGGTTTGTTCCTCAAAGCTATCCTGAAACAAAAGGCTTATTTTTAAAGAGAGTGGGGTTTTCAATACTGGGGACTATTCAATGTTAGTGTTCTAGTAAACATAAGTAGGGACACTGAGGGTGCAACTAATCATAAGCAACTTTAGCTGACCAGAAGTTGGTCATTTAGAAATCTTTTAAATATTAAACATTATCCAAGCTCACCAAATTTGGATGCATGTGAAGACTTTCATGTGCTACTTCATTTTATTCTTTACGATTAGATTAAGATTGATCACCTAGTATCTTCTGTCTCAAATTGTCTTGTCTATGCCCATTTCAGAGGGCTATTGATTTTACTCTAAAAAATAAATGACTCTCTGGAGGTGTCAGCACTGCTCCTTTGCCTTTGAAATTCTAAAAAACATGATTAGGCTAGCTACCTCATTTGGGACAGCTGAAGAAGAATGGCCCTAGTAAGTAACTTTTAATCAAGACATTGCATGTAAAAGCAGAGCACATCCACTAAGGTCATTCCACATAGACACACACTTTAATAGCTTTCTAGGTACCTAGGAGGGGAGGAAAAAACCCTGTTTCTCCAATAATTTTTTCATCTCCACTTCTCCATTAATTCTTCCCATTGCTTTTAATATGTTTGGAAATGAGACTCAAATACCCAGTTATTAAAATTATAATTTGTATGTGGAAAATTTCATCAATATCAATTCTTTAGGTAACTACAAGCACAAAACATTGCTTCAGATCTGTTTTCATTGCATTTTCTACATTTCTTTAAGTAATAGTTGTTACTTACATTTTTTCCTTATAGCAGCCAGTTCCTGCTCAATCCGTAGGCAGACAGACTGTGTAAGTTCAAATGATATTCTCTGAAAAGCATCAAAATCTTCCACGGTGTAAACATGAGTTTCAGCAGGAGGTGATGCAATTGCTTCTAACTCTGTACGCACTGCATCCTTCACACCAACTGCAAATATTTCTACATCTGCATCCCTCAGTTTTATTGCGGGTTCTTTAAAAGCATCTGATGATTTTCCATCAGTAATAAGAATCATGACTCTTGGCACATTTGGTCTTGATCCTTTGCTGGTAACAAATACTTTCTCCCTCACATACGTCATCGCTTTGCCTGTGTTGGTAGATCCACCTCTGTAGGGAAAGGTGTTAATAGCCTGAATTATGTCTTCCACTCTGTTGTATCTGTTCAAAGAAAACTCCATATGGGGATCTCTGCTGTACTGGACAAGACTTATCTGTACTTTTCGAGGCGATATCTCAAAGCTTTTAACTAACACTTCCAAAAAGGCCCTTACTTTAACAAAATTGGCGATACCAATGCTGTAGGAACCATCCACTAAAAACACAACATCAGCTTTTACATCCACGCCACGTGAACATTCTGTAAAGAAAAAGAATCACCACTATAAACAGATATTCAATAGCCATAGCATTACAATAGCATCTCCAGTTCATGTATCATACCCAGTTGCTTATAAAGAAAATAAACCACGCTAAGTAAAGCTGTTTTTCATAACTAATAAAGGTATGACACTAAAACAAGCATCAGAGGTTTAAACAACAAAAAGCTACCATGTGAAAATAACACAGTAGCTCCAAACTCACCCACTTGAACTTTTACTTGTTGTGTTTTTTCCATGATCGTTATTGGCTCACTGGGGGTCAGTCCTTTCATCGCATAAACATTAATTTGATACTCTGTGTCTGGAGAGAGATCTTTAACATTCAGAGCAGTAGTCTGAGGACCCACACTCAGTACATGTTGTTTTCCACCAGCTATCATTGGAATGAACTGCAGCCGATAGCCAGTTATTTGGCTTGTGGATGGATCCCAAGTGATCCTAACAGATTTTGAGGAGATCTGAGTGGCCACCAGATTTGTAGGAGGTTCCACCACTGAAAGAAATCAAAAGCAAACCCGAAATATTAGTTACAGTTATAAACGTATTTTCTTCCACATTTTTATTTCTGGAATAAGTTTAGTCATCTTTGCTTAATCTTTACTAAAAATCACTTTTTTTTTTTTTTTTTTTAAGTGTGAATTACAGGAAGGACCAAATGTAGCATCAGGAAGAGGGTAGAAATATGAACAATGCATTTGTGGTCCCCCAAGTGTAGTAGAAGTTTCAGGAGAAATGCTGCCTTGCTTTAATACTGTTTCAACCAGAAGTGAAAGTTGCACCCACGGAGACACTGTGAGAGTGTGAACAAATACAGACCTGAACAGAGCACTATGACAGTGCAGTAATCTCTGCTGCCATTTTGGTCAAAGAATAACTAGTTACTTAGAAACTTACAGGGACAGAAAGCTGCAATGATACATCTTGATGTCTGTGTTCTCTCAGCATTCTCCAGTTTTCATTCCTTGGTTCTTAGTCTATTACATATTCCACCCTTTCACCAAGCAGGTTTTTTCCCTTTAGTACATTTTTCCATAGAAGTGATGCCTGTTTCCAAATTGACCATATGAGACTCTGATAACTGCACATCATTGCATTGCCCTTGAAACTACGGAATAATTGAGCTATTCCAAATCTACTACATCACATTCTGTTCTCCTGCATTTAAATGCACAAAGTTAAGACCTGTTTTCCACACTTGCTAAATGAGGCAATGGATCAAACTCCAGAAATAAAGCACAGGAAGTAGGGATAGCCCCTTAAATATGCACTAGAACAAACTTAATAAATGCACTTATATAAAGTATCATCTCACCTTCTTCTCCACTAACCAGTTCACCTAGCTGTTCATCAACACCAGAGCACACTTGCAAAATAATTTCATTCTGTATATCCACAATTCCATCAAAATTAGCCACATTGAACACATGCTTCAGTGAAGGCTGAGATGCAATTAGCTTGAGTTCCTTTGCATCTGCTGCTTTGATTCCTAGAAGTTGCAATAGACAGGACTGTGTTAAGTGACCATAAAATACATACCTGTGAATGTATTCATAAGATAGAACATCCTGGGGCAAAGCTGAGTTTAATTCAGTTTTGCCTTCTATCATTATCAATAACCAAACTACAAAATAAGGATTAATACAATGAAATTACATACTCCATTTTCAACCTGAGAAAATAACATGGCAACTTCAGTAAGGCCAGGGTTGAAACTCTGCTATCAGTCACCTTAATCTCCATGGAGGAGCTACAGAATTAGTATTGAATTAACACTGGTGTTCCACTCTAGAGGGCACAAACGACCAATTTCAAGGCACACAAAAATTCTTGAAACACAGAATCTGTGAAATATGTAACTTCTTCAGGAATGTTGATCTCTCAATCATTAGAAAAACTCAACGCACCCAAAGAAAAAACTTCAACTCCTATGTTGCGAAGCTCTCTTGCAGGAATTTCAACTTCATCTTGAGCTTTTCCATCCGTAATGACAATTGCTACTTTGGGAAAGCCTTTTCTTGCTCCAGCAGACTCAGTGAAGGTGTTTTGAACCAGGTAATCAATAGCTTCACCTAAAAACAACACCACAAGCTGTGTTTCATTAGGCTTGAATGAACTGATTTAAAGCAAATTTGAATTAGAAAATGAAATGTTGAATAAACGCATATATGGGAAATCTGTACCTGTCATTGTGTTGCCACCTTTGTAAGGTATCCTTTTAATTGCATCAATAAGATCACTTCTTCTGAAATATTGATTTAAATTGAACTCTGTTCTTGTATCTGAACTGTACTGAACAACTCCAACTCTTGTCTTTTCTTCCCCAATATCAAAAGCTGATACAAGGGCAACCATAAAGTCCAGAATATATCTGAAGTTATTTCTCCCTACACTCCATGAACCATCTACCAGGAAAACTAAATCTGTCATTGCACTTATGGAGCATCCTGGAACACACACACACAAAAAAAAAAAAAAAAAAAAAAAAAAAAAAAAAAAAATCTTACAAATCAGTGAGAAATGTCTGACAAACTTAGTAGGTAAAAGCAAAAAACAAACAGATATTTTACAGATTGATATTCTTATCTGGAATATCTTACTTGGGGAAGCATTATTCACATAAGTGAACACCCATACGAGCTCTCTAGCTGCTGTTACCAAAAGAGGACTGTCACCTAGATACTCAGTTTTAAGACACTTCTCATGCCATTCCACAAGATCTGTTATGCCACAGCAGATGAAAATTCACATACAAAAGCTTTTGCAACAGTTTGATGTTATAGGAAAACTTCATTTTGTTATCGCTTCTGCTTTGCATTGTTATCTCCCCATAACAGCTGCACAGGTTCTTCTGCAATGCCTTTTATCCACAGCACAATGTCTTTTGTTAATAGGACCAAGCCACTCACGGACACACTCAGGTTAGTTGCATGAAATTCCTAGTTACAGTACCAAATTAGCACCTTATTCTTTCAATGAGGCTATAAATTCCTTCCAACCCAGTCCCTTACCAAGTTTACTTAACTCTGGACAATTTTACATGTTAATTTCATTGCTAGGTAACACAGGAATGCAGCTTAATTTTATGGGGCCCTAGTGCTAGGCCTCACATGTCTAAAATGTCACATATGTTGAAAGACAAAGCACCTTACTTTGTAATTGAGCCTCAACCTTCTTTTCCTCTGGTATGCCTGGACCACCTGTCTGAACTGTACAAAGCACAATATGGAGAGAATTAATGGAGGAAATCAGGTTAAGTTTGTGAACATCAAAGAAAAGAGTGTGCCGAATAAGAGACACAAATCTGATAAGCCTCAGAACATGAAAACATAAATGAAAGTTATGAATACATCACCTGTACTTATATATTTGACAACATAGCATTCAGGGTAACACAAAATACAGAAAATGTAAATAATTAAGAATCCTCTGTATTTGTACATATTGCAGAGTAATTTCCTGAAAATTAACTGCAACATCCCTGGGTGAAATACCAGTATTACGCCTCTCTCACACATAGGTGAGCTCATCATAAGTAATTTTCCCATGGTTATTTGGGAAGTTTGAGACATGAGACAAAATGCGTCATAGAAGACAGTCCACTGTGCTTAACATTTCTATTTAATTAAATTTATTTTATGCCTTGTTAAATATAAATTATAAAAATGTATATGCCATATTTTATTATGCATATAGATATGTTGTGTCACATTTAATTGCTTGATGAAGGTATTTAGCTTGGGTTTTTTCCCCCCTGACAGGAAGTCAGCTGGACTCATTTGGTACTGAGGTCAATGAGAGTCTTCCCCTTGACTTCAGCAGATGCAGTTTATAGAAAGTAGGTTTAGCTCAAAAGAGAACCAGTGGCCTCGTGCAAAGAATTCTACAGGGATTTTCAGACATAATATATCCATGTTAGTCTCCTCTTATCTGTTGCAAATTACGTCTGCTTCTACTGGTAATTCTGCTTTATTGAAAAAGGCTTTTCAGACATCTACACCTGATGAGAGTTTAGGTATGTGGCAATTCTGTTGTGGAACTGGAACAAAGATGAGTTTTGTGAATGACCACTCAGTTATCTTATGTGGTTTTCTAACTGTATTACAGGTACTTACTTGTCAGTTGGCCAAAAACAGGTAGACTCTCCTCTCTTTCATCATATGAAGCTATTGATACAACATACTCTATATCAGGTATAAGATCTGATAAGACAGTTTGGGTAGTGCTAGGTGAAAGAGTAAATTCTTTAGTAGGCCCATCTGCAATAAATATATAAAACAGTTAATGCAGGCTTTAATATTGTCAATGACAAGTTGCTCATAAAAAAACTGCAACAGAGAATAATCTATCTAAAATCCAATTATAATTTTAGGATGATACACTTTCTTTTTTCCTGAAGTATGAATTTTGAAACATGAAACTTCAAACTAGACTGTTTTCAATAGTGAACAAAATTACTGAAGTGTTTAATAAATTCCAGGAAATGTGAAACTTAAAATGCGTATACAAAATGTACTATCATCTAATAAATCATGGTCCGCTTCTGATTCGGTATCACTTTTACACTTATTTCTCTATGTGAAATAGAATAAGGGGTGTCTTAAACATCCATTATCAGGAAGTTATATGACATCAATGCATCATTAACTGACACACGCAATGTTTCCCCCAGAAGAAGTACTTGAATTAAGTACAATACAATTCTTTAGCATTAAAGTAAAAGCATAGAAGAGGGGCAGAGTGAAGTTTCCACCTTCTTTTTACTCCTTGAAAAGGAAAGGCATCCAAAACTTATCACTCACAGTCCCTGAAGGGTAAATGCTATGGTAAGAAAAACTCTAACATGGAACAATCACTGCTCCTTCCTGTATGCCCTTTACTGCTACCCAGTCTTGATTGTAAACTTCAGAAAGATGTTAATAACTACTCTCATACCTAAGTCATATATAAGTGAAAATAAACCCAAGTTTTCAAGAAATGTAACAACATAACAAAATTTTACGGAACTCACCATTTGTTGGAACCACTGTTATCCTGTAACCCACTATTGCATCTGGTGGCCTTTTCCATGACATTTGAACATTATGTTCATCTATAATTGTAAAATTCAAGTCTGACGGTGGATTAACTGCAAAAGATTTATACCAGGTGGACATTTAAAAATTTGAACAAGCTTCAGCAAACGAATAAATAAAATAATGTTGAGCAAAGCTTACTAAAATTGTCTTTGCATAAATTTGTTTCCAACAAATATAAAGATATGTTGTTGGAAAAAGAGTAAAAATAAAAGCTGACAAAATATGACAAAACATCAAAGAGTATACGCATTACAGAGGACAGCACAGAACATATGTTTCTTGAGTTGCCAAGACATTCAAGAATGGCCAGCAAAATCAAGCACAATAGAAAACACATTTGGATACATGTACAATGAGTTCACAGATAATCACCACATATGCAAACATTTCACATAACAATTAAAGGAAATTTTTTTACATGCTGGGTGCAATCCGTACAAGCATGCCAAATCACAACCTGCTTACAATATCATGAGATTATTTAGGACATTGAGAACACAGTACTCTTCATAATTAGACATCAAAGAATTGATCAGCTTTTTAATATAGTCTCTGCATAATCATATTTCTTATCAATTTCACTGAATGTAGAAACTTGGCAGAGAAAAAAAAAATTAAAGAATACAGGAAAATATTGGTCATTTAGTGTTCAGTAAAACAATTTCTGATAGGGTCTAGATACAAATTTACACGTAAAATGTATATCAGTAATAATGATATACTGATATAAACATTGAGAGGTTCACCCCTTTGTTCCTAGAAGCCATTAAAGTGACATACTTCGCATATGGCTGCAAAGGATTCAGGAACTAAGGGGAAAATAAATGGGGTTAGTAATGGTTGCAAATTGCTGGAGTATTTGAGCTTATGCAAAAGTTCACAAATATAAGATTCTACCTGTTTACACCAAATTGCTATACAATTTCAAAGGTGTAAACTATCGTTTTCATGTTCCCTTTGCAGCAGGTGTACCCATACTAGTAGTGGCATTTTATGATAAAATGCCAGTATGGTTCCAAACAACACAATGGTTAATTATGAAAAGACAACATCAAAGTATATTTAAGGACATTTATTTTACAGAATTTATAGAAAACAGCAAAGAGGGCACCAGTGATCTGAACAAATGATTGCAAATAAAACTTGTAGGAGCTGACAGAAGTAACTGAACAGTACAGAAAGAAATAGTTTATAAACGCTACTTTGCAGCATCATGCATATGTAAATGAAATGTTGATTATTATTTTTTTAGCTTCCCACAATGGACAAAAGCCTCCATGTACAAAGTTCATTACACAAAGACGTTTCATAAATATTTTATAATGATATTCTCTTTGTAAAATTGTCATGCGTATTCATGCAGTATTTTACTGACTCACTGTCAGTGCATGGTAGGTGTATTATATATTATTGTTTAAATAGGTCTACAAAGTAAGATTAGATTCAGCCATACTTTCCTTAACTACTGTGAGACCATTTTGCAGGCATTTTTAATAGACAGATCTTCTCTGTTTCATGGAAGATCTCCATCTTATGTCAGATTTTGTTTCAGTTTTGAACATAATTTAAAGAGCAGATAAAGAAATAAATGCTAGAATGTACACTTATAAAAAGACACTGTCCAATTGCAATAAGTAATACTGAGCTCAAAAAAAATGGCAACCAATTGTGTCAGCATTTTTTTTTCCTTCTTATTTGCTGTCATTTCCAACCATAGGATAATATGGCTTTGTAATACTGATACAATAGATACACTAGTACTGAGTAAATGTTATTTTTCCTATCGTCCATACACAGGCAGTGAGATTAGACCATTAACCTGCATGCATAGTTTATTCATCATTCAGTTTATGAGTATCACAATGCTAGAGACAGCAGGGTAGTTACTTAGTATCAGAGTCATGCAACACATGTTAATAGTAAAATACATTTAGGTGATAAGAATATCATTATAAAATATTGTCTCAGTAGCAATGGCTCAGGACAAATTTAATGCAAAGGCAGAGACAACTGACCTGAGCATGCTTTTAAAAAAAATTCAGTACATGGAAAAAATAGCACCACCAACCTTGCAAGTAAATTGGCATGTTGCAGCAGAGACTTTAGGCTTTAACTGCTGAAGGACAGCAGCAGCCCAACTTGTTGATATCCAAATGACCGGATTCCAGATTTTAATCCATTTTATGAAAATTCAGATGTGGATCTTGGCAGGTAACAAGAATAGTACGTTGATACATAAGTGATATATCCGTTCATCCAGGTGTTCACAGCCTTTCAGAACAATGGCATTGCAGGGGACCTCAGAAAGTCCCCTTGTCCATCCCACAACCATGACATGATCAGCCACCCCATGTCACTCCTGACATGTTTGCTCAGATCATTCTTAAAGATCTCCACTGTTGGCAGGACTGACGGCTTCCCACAGAAATTGCTCCAAATGCCTCATTCCCTTTACAATTGTAAACTTACTCCCAATACCTAATCCCAGTCTTCGTTGCTGCACTCTAAATCCATTCATTCTCAACCTGTGGCTGGCTTATCAAACTCAAGAACTGAATACTTCTCCCACTGAAATCCAAAAAGGAACCTCGCCCGAGTGAAAAAAAAGCCAGTTTGGATCCAATGTCATCCAAATGTCTTCCAGATGGCCTGTAAGCTTTTGATACTCAAATAGAACCTCCAAAACATCCATGGACCTTCACATGGGTCAGATTTCACCCATGTGAAACTAGCTGTGGAGTGAAGATCAAACCATGGTCATATGACTGTGAGCATTAAGTTGGTATGAAGTACAGCAAAATGTTTAGATGATGAAAACATTATGATAATCAAATAGGGCAAATGTTACTCCACCCTATTGAAATTCTTCTTCCAGAAGGGAATCTACCAGTGGAAAAATAATACACCTGTAACACAGAATCAGACCACACTTCTAGTAACAAAATGGCACTGGTTGTGGTGGGAGTTTGTCCCATTAAAGGGACAAACCTTAAAACTCCGCTTTATAAAGGTTTATATGTGAGCACAGCTTTACTCAATCAAGTAGGGCTAATGTCGGGCTACTTGCACCTATGATGACTGTGCAAAGACACTGCTGATCATCTAATCCTGTGTCCATCAAACTCCATGCCAAACCTCCCACTTACTTGTCAAGGTACAGGATCATGATCATAATGCAATGGTATTATAGTATTGCTTTAATACAGTGATTTCACTACTGATGCACAGAAATCCACGGCTCCCCTATAGGTTTCCAGTTGCTAAAAAAGTATCTTGCTGTATGACAATAATGTTTACACAGTGTTAATTTCCACCACTCTTAGATAGATGACATGATAACATCCTCAATCAGATATCCTATCTTATGCACCACAAAAGAAAAAAAAAATCAGACATAATATAAATAATTCATTGCTACTCTTTGTGTTGCATGTATAATAACAGTATAGTTTCTGAAAAAAAAATAGAACAAGGCATCTTTCTCATTCTATGTATGTGTTATACTAGCTTGTATTACTTAACTGGTAATACAAATCTAACATACAAAAGTCTACAGCTTTTTACAGATAACACAATGTGACTGCTAGAGGATCCCAATGAATATCTTAACAAGACAGAAGTAAAACATAATCAGAAGATGAAGCAACTTAAAACTAGAACCAGACTTAAAAGTGATATAACTTGGAAGTAGCTGTCATCCACAATCCCTATGTGAAACAAAATCTGTAATTCCATCACTGGAAAAGACTCATTTAGTGTGTGAAATAACATGTTAGTCCATGTTAAAATAATATATAGGTCATGGAAGCTGAAGAATAAGTCCAGCCTTGCTCCCACTGAGATAAGCCCTACTGAGGCTGTAAGAGGCCAAAACTCCTCTCTTACTATTTTCTTCATAAATGGCATGGATTTGACACAACTAAGTAAATCACAACCCCAGTCAAGCTCCTTTGAAGTCAGTGTAACCAATATGAATGGGAGAAAGAATGAGCTATAGCCAAGAAACGTAGTAAAGAGCAGCTTCTCAGTCTTGTTAGATATTCATTGCCAATCACAACACAGAAACATTGCCACCTGTATATCTGCGCTTTTTTATTTATGCATGTATCTGAAATTTCTTCAAAATACTATATAATTCATAATTGTATTTTGAAAAAAAAAAAACAATTTAAATATATCTATATCTATACATATGAAGATGCATGTGACTAAACAGCAGTGTGTGTATATATATATATATACACACACTGCATGCATGAGTATTTACCAAATTTTACATGTGTTTGTGCATATATATTTATGTGCATGTGTGTGTACATGCATACACACACACGTACACTTTGCTTCTAATTAGCAGTAGGAAAACCAAGGAGTTACAGTCACCCTTGTGTATATACAAATTTCAATTTCACATATCAGTCTACATGGTTCTCTCTTTAGGAACTTGGAAATCAACAGCTAGTTTCTCTAAAGATAGAAATCAGACATCAAAAGGTAATAAAATAATGGTCCCACCAGCCAGTTCCAAAGCTGAATAGATGGTTAACTTTATAAGTTTCAGCTATCCTGGATCATCTCTAAGCCATTCAATCAATGAAAATTAATGTACTCAACACAAGCTTTATTACATGAGAAACCTAATCCTCTGTAACTCTTGTGGTGCGTTTATTTGTCACTTACTGTACTGCATGTCCCAGAGACAGATTTTTCACCTGAGACACCTTTTTCTGCACTACACAAGGATCCCACACTTGGCTCAGCGATGCCCTCCTTCCCTACCTCCAGCCTCAAAACCAGACTTTTCTAGGTCTGAACCAGTTCCTGAAACACGGAAAAATCAGCACCTTCACATGCTCAATGAGGTCACACAGAACCAATTATTTCCTCACTTTTTCCTCGTGCCTTTGAAAATCCCTCTGTATTACAAAAGACAACACTACACAAGCTATGACATCATCACAGCATTACCTTGAGATTATAACTAGCAAGTTATTCGCATACTAGTTTACTTGGCTTAACTATGACTAAAATAATGAAAAAAATCCTTATCTAGCGAAAGAACATAAATTTTCCCCTGGCTGTTTGTGATCACAGATGGAAAAAATACTGTGACAGAAAGAACTCTTGACATGAGGACACGCAGGGAATGCATTGGATTATTGCAGCGCTGGACTGAAAAGGCAAAAACCAACTTAAACAGAGCATGAAATACAGTATCACACACAAGAAGTTTAAGATAAGAGAGAGACGTCAGAAGGATTGCAAAATAAGAATTTCACTGTAAAAGAAAAGAGCAAAAATGCTGAGCATGAAAACAGATTGGCTGCCTTGTTCAGGGTAAACAACTTTCCCAGTGAAATGCCATGAATGCATTTAGACTCTATGTTGGTTTTACCCCCTGTTGCTACAGTGATCATCCAACTAGAAACCCCCGTGTCGCTGTATCTCTGTAGAAAAGCTCTAACACCATTACTGTAGCTCACTGCCTTGCCAACAGCAACAGAGCACAGTTCTCACGAAGGACTTGCAGAGCAGCTGTGATGCTGATGAAGAACCAGTTTCATTCTGGAAGATTTAGGAATCTATGAACAGCAGTATTGGATAAACACCAGATCTACTCCCATGGGAGACTGAAAAATGAAAGCTGAAGGAAGGCAGAAAAATAGAACTAAGGTTTTCCTTCCCTCTGCTTTCACTCCATCTTCCCACCCCATATCAACAATCTTTACCACATCAAATAACCCTCTCCCTTATTCTCCTCTCACTTTTTCATCCCACCATGTGTCTACCCACACTTCAGGGAAAGAAAATTCAAACTGCATCTCTTGTGAACACCACAGGGAGAGCCAAAAAGACAAGGGAAAAAAGAAGAGAGAGAGAAAAAAGGGACTGACTGGTGGGGGAAGAGATTTGTCACAATGTGATCTGAAAGATGGAAAATTAGACTAAGGGGCAAATGTCCACAGAAGAAAGTCAGTTCCGCAGACAGGTTTTAAGTTGTAACAATACTAGAACTAAAGTAAATAAGATCCAACATACAATTTACAAGATGATGCAAAATGAAGCACAAAATTAAAACACTGCAGAAGGATGGTGAGTATAGTGCAAACAAAAAACACACTGAAAAAAACTCTGTGAAAGTAGTTCCCACCAGAACAACTCCTAAGGTACTCCTAGCTTTGAACTTCCTTTTTCAGCACCACTATTTCTCACTCGATTTTCAGCACCACTATTTCTCACTGCACTTCCTACTCAAGACACTTTCCTGCTCTTACTTCAAAACTCTGTAGCTAGAAGTTTCTTGTAGAATTCTGATCATTGTAAACTAGGTATTTTATTTAATACATGTTTCTGAATGCAGAGTAATGTAAGTCCTGTCCAGGAGCACTCTACAACTCGAAAGATTAGGCTTTGTCCACTCTTTTGCTTAGCAATGGAGCATACTTCAACATGAAACCTAAACAAGCTTCGCCAGCTTGTCTGCCAGTGTGTCTAGTTTTGCTCTTATAAAATAACTGTGTATTTGTCCAAATAAACTTTTGTAGCTTTCATTAACAGTACTCAAGCTATGACTGGTTTAGTCCACACTATAGCTAAATAAAACACCTTCAACTACATTTTGAAATAACCTACTCCATATATGTAACCAGAGGTGCAGGACAACTGCAACATTACTCCAGCTCCGAATGAGCTCCTTCCTAAGATGGTGAACAACGCACAAATGCGCCCACTCCCTTACTCCATCAAAACGGTACATTTTCTCTGCTTTCTCTGGCACAGCAGTCCTGCATTTCAAATGCAACTCTGAAATGACTTCAAATGACCTTTTTCGGTTCCTCAGCCAACAATAACGCAGCACAAGAGGGAGGCAGCAGGCTGATTCTCTCCTAGGGTGACCAGATGTTGCACTACTGGCAGAAATGTCATCTTTGTCCAGAAAGCCAGTGTATGTTACATCTGTGTGCCCCAAGCAAGCACTGCTGCTGGGGAAGCAAATGCCCCAGAGGCATCTTTGACACACTGTGCTTCTAATAGCCATCAGCCAAAGTTGCCAGGTCCAGACACAGGAGCTTGAAGCAGGCCATGATCAAAGAATTTGTTTCAGTTCAATACAGAAAGAGAAGGAAAGGGGAAAAAAAAATTAATTATCAGACGCTGGCTTCTGGCTTCTTTCAGTAAATCCAGCGGAGTTCACACTCAGGTGTTGGGTTCACCCTGCAATGGAGGCAGGTTCCACAGGTCAGATCAAGTCATTTCAGCACAGGACGTTCAGCATCTGTTTCCCCTGGCAGCCACTGCTGGCAGAAATGTCGTTACCATGACCAAAGCTGTGCAGCTCACACAGAGGGTGACAGGGGAGGTTGCCCCCGCACTTGCTGTTAATCCGCCAGGGATGCAAATGCACTAGGGCCAGGCCATTTTGAGCCACATTGTGGTGAGTGTGGTGGCCATCACGGGTCTCCCCCAGGTCTTCATCCCTGCAGCTGGAAGCAGGACACTGCCACAGGCTGACAGGGACCTCAACCTTTAGAAAGACTGGGCCAGGGCCCTGCAAGGATGAGGAGGAGGAGGAGAAGAAAGGCCTCTTTGGGGGTGATGGCACCACATGCATGCCAGGGCCTTGGGGCCCCTGCCACCACAGCAAGGCCTGGCCCAGGCCTAGACACCCTTCAGCAGTGCCCAGGACATATGTCATGGCAGTGGCAGCATCTCCCCGAAGGTGTCCCCCAGGTCAGACCTGCCACGAAGGTCAAAGCATCCCCAAGGGAGGGTCTGGCCGCCCCAGGGCTCAGCCGGGGGTCGCCCCGCCGAGCAGGGGAGGCCAGTGTTGCCGTCAGGCCAGCGGGGCGGAGGCGAGGGGTCCGGCCCAGACAAAACACACAGGCGCAGAGAGCCAGACTCTGTTGGAGCATTTTATTTCAAAGCTTCGGGTTGTTGGGTGGTAGGCTTTTCATTCGCTCTCTCAACATAACTAAGTGAGACTCTACAGCACAGAGCCCAGCCATTGTTGGTCCGTCAGCGGGGCAGCGCCGCAGGCCCCG
>NW_020799097.1:34403261-34405298 GCF_003259725.1 Athene cunicularia
GGGGGGGGGGAACGGAGAAAGGAGAAGGAAATGATACGCGTGGATTAGAGGACTGCGTGGGTGTATTCATGAAACATAAAAAAGATGAACTGTGGATTTCACTTTGTTCCCTTATCCCCAGCCCCCACCCACGGGACCAGGTTGAAACCTCTACACTTGAAAGTCATCCAACACGATGACAGATCTGCCTGACTAACTGAAGTGTCTCGTCTCGCAATAAAGTGCCTTTTGTTGCTGAACCTTTTCCAATCACAGTAAGCACACGCGGCTTTAACCTAGCTGGGGTTAATTTGATCAGGGAAGCACAGTGAAGATCTGTGCCTCCGCACAGGCAGGAGCCAGGAGGGAGCTCCATGACTTCATCGCCGAGCGTGATGATAGCTAATTCAGAGGTCATTCCTGCCTTGGATCAACTAAATGTCTCTTTCAGCTGGGGATTTTATTCGGCTCCTTTTTCATTACTGTTGAAGCACTTAGTTAGCTGTGTTTTAGTGGTCTCAAGGCAGTTTGGAAACTGTAATAAAACTTTTTTGAGGGGTTCTGCCTACGAAAGTGCTATTTTTCATTTCTTGAAGGCCTGAAATAGATTATACAGAAGTGTGTGCAACACACAACTGAAACCTGACACGTCTGTCTAGCCATGATGTTTCAACATCTGATAATTCATTTACACGTCCTGAGAGAAAATAGATTTAAAACACACTATAAAAAGCAGGTAAGTGAAAAGAGTCTCACAATCACTGCAGGTTGTCTAGCAAAATAGGCCAAGTTAAGTTTTCCTAACTGCAAGCAGATATACCTTCATAATTAGAGGCTCTAGGTCATGTCAAATTACTCCCAGTCACGCCAGCAAAACTTCCAAATTATTTCCTTGTCTAAGTAAAGGCTAATATGAAGTCCTCATCACATATGCATATAAGTGTTTCTAAAGATTGGGATTTTTTAGGAAGTAAGTGAGGGGCAATTTGTTTGAATAAAGTCATAAATGCATCATATATCATAATCAGGCTGCATGAAAGAGAATTCCAAAAGCAATTAGGCAACAGATTTTATCAGGAAGGTGCCAAGAGCAAAACAAAAGAAAAATACATAATTCATTAGTCCACAGAAAAGAGCCGAAGGGGTAAATAATATTCTTCTGCCATCTAGAGAACTAACCAGCAAGGCACATTTAGTGGGTAGACACTACGGAGATCCAGGAATTTCCCAGTTACTAACACTGAACTTAACAGGCTGCTGCCGGGCAGCTGTATACACTTTCCTTAGCCAAATCACTTTACTGCACATAAAAATACCAAGAGCCCGAAGAAAAACTAAGCAATGGTTCCAGTCCAATGGTACCTCCAGCTGGTGAAGAGAACAGTAATATTGACTGTAATGACTCCCTGACACAAACACAAGAAAGACCAAGGTTAGCATTAAATTGTCCTGAAAGCTCCGAAATCGTATCAGTGCTCTGCACGGGAAACGGCAGTCTCTGAGCACATCTCCTGCCTTCAGCAGCGAGGTTAAGGATCGCCTAAACTCAACATAAATGGAGTTTTGTCTCGGAAATATGTGGGCTTGGAGTGCCATCTTTTGATCCTTTTGAAGAGCAACAGAAATTAATCATCTCACAAAGGCATCTAGGAGTTTTCACTACTCTTGCAGGTCTACCATGCCTGATACAAATTTTTATTTCATGCAATAAAACGTCTCAGACAAAGCATTCATTTGCACACCTAGAAACACTTCGCTTCCCTCTCGCAGACTTAGGTGTGTGAAAGAAGGCCTGGCAGTGGCGGAGGAGAGACCCTCTCGCTGGCTCAGCAGGGCCACAAGACTTTGTATAAGCACTAAAGTTTTTCTCATCAATCTTTTGAGAACACTTTAAAAGACAAAAAAAACCCGGGTTTTCACCAGCGGCATCCAATCTCACACTAATTCAACCTATAAAAGCTTAGCCAAAGCATTTCCAAACTGTGCAGTGCACAACATTTACCACCTTAAAGAAGAAAAAATAACTTCAACGGGGGAAGGAAAAAAAAAAAAAAAGAG
>NW_020799097.1:34405348-34420064 GCF_003259725.1 Athene cunicularia
CTCCCCACGGCCCCCTGCCTCAAATCCTGCGGGCAAACCCCCAGTGGGGGCTCAGGACCCCTGCGGGGAGAAGTCGGTGGGGCCGGCCGGGCCCCGTGTCGGCTGTCAGAGGAATCGGGACGAGTTCCAGCCTGGAGCTGGAAGTGCCTGGTGGTGGAGATGAGCAGTTCACCGGGGCACGACGGCTCCTGGGCACTTTTCCGCGGGACGGGGAGGTCAAGGGCATGTCGACGGGAGGGCTTGTCTCTCCTGGGCTGAGGGAGGTTGTCTTCGTTTCCGTAACAGGCCAGTTATCTGCATGAGAACCTAAACACGCTGAAAAGAAAGTGACAACCAAAAGACGTGCGCTGACATTTCCAGACACTTTGGGAGTGAGTCAGCTACTCTTAGGGACACGCCACAGCTTCAGCTGTCTGGTATTGATAAAATGCACTTTCCAAAAGCAACATCTCTTCTGCTGATAAACTTTCAAATATTCTTGACCTATTAACACTCTTGCCCAGCTGTTGAGTTGGATTTTTCTCTTTCAGCATTTTGGCATGAGGAATTTAATTTCTTCCTATCTAGATCTGATATGTAAAAGCAATATTTCTACAAAATAATACCTTTTTTAAAAAAAAAAAAAAAAAAAAATTGATTTCCTGAATGAACACACCAAGAACACCTGTATAAATGTGGTGTGAACAGTGGCTTCAGAAGAATGGACATCAGGGATTACAATGAAACATCCTTCCATAGGAAGTGAATTAATGCAAATGAGGCATTTTTTATCACTTGTGCACTGCAACAGTATTTTTTTACAATGTACTGTGGATTTTTTCATCATAGGGTAACTGAGATTTTCTGTTAATAAAAACAATTAATGCAAATAAAGATGGAAGAAAATATGTATTATGCTATTTAAAAGTTAAATAGCTCAGAACAATTATTTTAAAATATTTAAATAATTTGGTACTAAACATAAAACTGGACTTACATGAGTGGAGACTTTGAAACCAGTAGGTCTCTCGGGTACAAAAATCTCACAGGCTCTCCCTCATAGCCCCAGGTGCTTCTGAGGGGACTGTCTCCCATTCTTCTCAGCTGACCAGCTTTGCTTAATTTCTTCTTCTGAAATAAGACTCAGAGCTGGCAAGAGCAAATAATTCTTTGACTCCAAGGGCAGCAGGATTTCTTTCTTATCTTTAACTCTTTGTTCTAATCGTTCTAACCCTGCTCCTCCTGAGATCTTTTACATGTAAAATACACCAACGAACTGCATTTAGAGTGTGTGCTTCCATACATCACAGTAATTAAACAGGTTGTTTTTAATCAGCTCTGTTGCTATGTACATTCATAGTCTGAGTACATAATATGTGATGCAGAAGGCATTTCTGAAATGCATAAACATTTACTAACACTCTCCTGTCTGCTTGTTTCTTAGACGTGTTAAACACATTAAGGCCATACCCTCCAGCTCTGCAATTTTCTTTCCTAGATAAGCTGAATAAAGCGAAACAGTGACAAAGTTTAATTTTTTAAAAAATCAAGATTTTAAATAATATTTATGCTTTTAATAATAATGACCATTTCTGGTGTAGGTATGTGATCATAAAATTGCTGGTAACCAGGAACTTCTTAGAAATTTTGAACGGGTTTGGGGTCTAGAATAATTCAAGCTACTTTGTGTTTCTGGCACCTTTTTTTGGCACCTTTTTTTGTTTCCTCAGGCTGCATTGCCAGGGCAGAATAAAACAGGACGTTCTGCATTTCAGCACTGTAAACCTCGAATATGATTTCCATGTGGATATCACACTAGATTTGGCCTCTGTGGCTTCCTGGCAGTTAGTTGCATCTGCTTTACATATGAATATGGTAAATGCCTTATTCATATGTATCTGAGTATATGTTTTGCACAGAGGAAGAATTAAAGAACTGTCAACTCTTTGAACATTAAACAATAAATAGATTCAGCATTAAGTGTTGTTAGACAGGAAAACTGTGCTGCTACCAGTGACTTACCTACATCTACCCTGGAAGTACCTTGCTGGTGGGTCTATCACTGCAACTATCACTACAGCATATCTAAATTAAACACTGTGGTAGTATGGTCATTTAGGAGGCCCATTTGTTCCTTACAAAACAAAGGACAGCCTTTCCTGTGTATTTTTTATTCCCTATTAAAACAGTCATAAAGCTAATATTGCACAGTATTATATCTACATCCCTAAAATGCAGAAGGACAAAATAAGGCAACCCACTTCCTCCAGGCCCTGCCTTCTCTGAGAGCCTTCCAGTCAGCAACATGAGAAGAACTCGGTCTGGTGTTTATTTATTTGGGTAATTTCATTTCAGAGATGGTATTCAGAGAGCAGTATTAGTCTGACCTCTCATAATGAGGACTGGCTTCTTAAATTAGCAGTGTTCAGCAAGGACTGCTTCTATCTGAAATCTACTCATTTAATGGAACAGCTATGGAAGCAGCATCCCTGGAGAGTGTTACAGCCATAAAATAATTATCTACCTCACCAGGTATGTTTTCCTTAGCAACTCTTTATTGCTTTAATTTCTCTAACTGATTTTTCCCATCATGTAATGCTCTGAAAGTAAGATATTATTGTGATTCCAAATAAGTAGAACTGGAAAAGTAAATGAATCATTCAAAACCAGAAGTATAAATAGAAAGGAACTGGCCTTTTAATGCAATTTGGGAGTCTAACAAAAGCCATTTGTATTCAGTCATTTTTTAAAAAATATCATATCTTTAATAATAAAATTGAAAAAATAGAGGGAACTAACTTATAGTCTCTTCCATATATATACACAAACAGAATTTATATTAAAACATTCCTAAACTAAGTTGGTTTGTTCCAGAGAAGCTGGTTCATTATTACACAACAGAATCCTGACCTATTCAGGAAACATTCCCCAGTGAAGCCAGTACAAATCTTGCTTGATTTAAGAGGACAAGAAAGTAAATTAAGTGAGGACAGTGACCCTGTATATTTGTCAGGTATCACATTATGTCTTAACATGACCGTCACAGCAATGGACTAGCCACAAAGACTTGTGGATGCAGGTCTAAGCACTCCTCCACACGACTGAGGGGTCCCCAATGAAAGAACAGTGATCTATTGAGAAAACACATAATTTTAAAACATCAAAACACTTTTAAAAATCACTAGTCACTAGCTGCTACTTGCAGAACATTCTCATACAATGTTCTCCGAGTACCTAAATTGAATACAACCTATGATGAAAGGTTAAAAACCATGGGTTCCCCTACATTTGGTAACCCATCCATTGTTTCAGTGTAATTACTCCCTACAAAGAAGCACACAATATTAATCAGCGACAAAGTCTGAAATGGTGCAGTGCCAAGCTCTGAACAGGAACATTTTGCTAATTCGTCTTAGTACTTCTATATGAAAAAATATCAATATATATTGTGACAGAAGGGTCTGTGTAGGCAGTAGGTAGACTTATGGAGGAGTTAATCTTGTGCCTGAATGGACATGTTATTCAAAGTTTCTGAACATTCAAGTTGCGGTAGCTAATGAGAGATCTGATCCCATTGTTGCAGGCAGTGGAGTAATTAATGACAGTGGGGGAATTTTAAGACCAAATACATTGTCATTAGGCCAATGGCTGATGCTGTCCTTCTCTCCCCCACAGGCACAAAAGGAATTGAGTACGGAGAGATGATGCTATTCTCCTGACTGAGAAGGAGGTTGGAGGGAACCTGTCAAGGGGGAATACTCAGCTGCTGCTACACCCTCTCCTGATATGCATTTTTCCAAGAAGTTTTAGAGGATGTAAAGGTCAGCCCCAAACTTCCTGTCAGTTCAGCAGGACAAACATTCAAAAGCTTAAACGCTCTGACAAGAGAATCTGATAATGAATGCATAGAACCATAGTAAATGGAAAAGATCCTGAGAGGTCATTTAGTTCATCCTCCATTGTTTAAAGTATGCCAGGGCTTCAAAGAGAAATCCTCCATACCATACTTAGTACTAACAGCATACTTTGGGGAGCTGTTTCCTAGTGGCTGACAATAGATAATGACTTGTTTTAGGTGAGTTGCATGTTCTCCATAGTTGGACTATGAGCACAGCAGTCAGAAATAAGTTGGATCGACAGAGTAAAAGTCTACTTTGAAGTGAAAGGAAAAGTTATTTAGGAAAAACTAAACCAAACCAAACAAAACAACTACACCAGAGAAGTCTTTATGTTTGTATGATTCCATGAAAATAGTCTCAGTTTAGTATGAAAAAATAATTGTTTGATTAACTGGAAACTCTGCAAATTCTCAACCTGCGATCAAAGAACCAGAACTGGGAGCTTCCTTCCTGCATGTGACTGCCAGAGGTACAGACCCCACCACTCTTGCTAAAAACCTTTTGCTGTCAAAGTATGTCTACTCTTGACAGTCATGTAATTTTTTTGAACATTTCTAAACTTTAGGGGAGATGGACGCCATGGTCGTCATCATCCCCAGCTCCCCTCACCTTCAGCGCCTTGACACCCAGACTGGCAGGTTGTGGAATTCACCACAGCTCTTTCCTCTCCAAAAGAATGGGCACAAGAGGCAAAACTTGGGCCAGGATATGGCCAAGGAATATACCAGGCCTGAGAAGCTGGAAAACACAGGTTATATATGCTACCATGAGACCTATGGGGCTCTCACCTGCACGTCACCTATCACAGGTGTTGACAGACACATGGAAATTCTGAGAGTTTGGGGAAAAAAAAAAGTCAGGCAAGAGCTTAGCATGCAGGCATTAAAAGCACTGCCTAGGTATCACCTCTCAGGACGTTTGTGAACTCCACATGAGCTAACTTTAAAAAGTAAATTTGTTTCTTTTTCACAAGTCATAATTGGCTAGTGACTAAAGGGGAAAATACATGGAGCAAAACAATGCAAATTTAAATCAGCATTTCTTAATGCAGCCTTGTGGCTGCTTCCCAATATGTTGAATGATGACAGTTCCAAATACCAGAATTTAAGATTTATTTGGGTTATAAATAGATGTTGCCCTGTGCTTCAGTATCAGAAGCACTCTGTTGTGTAAACAGAAAACTACTGGGTTTTGTTTCTGCTTTTAAAGGTTACTTAAAAGCTTCTACCCACTCTTTGCTGACAGTCTTTTTCACCTGCTGGAGTTCAGTGTCTCTCTTGTGAATCAACACCTCTACAGCCTTCAGAGAGGCTTCACAGGAAGCTGTTAAAATGTCTCTTCTCATATGCCCTTTCCCCCACTCTATTGGATGCTTTCCAGCTGGCCTCACTAATCTGCTAGTTTTTAGCAACCTCAGTTTATTGAACACATCTTGGTTTTGGCGTTATCCTGATTTCTGCTATAACACACTCTTCTCTAGAGAAATATGTTTGCTACTAGCTCCAGTGTCTCTTCTTTGTTTTACGAATAAAATAAAATATATATATTTTTAAGAGTATTTAAAAAAAAAAAATCATCTGCTTGGGATTTTTAAACAAAAGATTTTTTTAAGGACAAATTACACTCTGAAACACCACCCAAGTTCTTTCTATCATTTGCTATTACATTTTCTAGAGTATAAATGTTCAGCTGGTAAATCTGAGCTGTTGCTCCTTTACCCTCTGCCCAGTGCTCTTTGAAATTTGGGTGAAGTGCTACTTAAGGCACATCACAACATAGGGCTTTACTACATCATGATCTTCTTCCCCAGTTATGAACATCAGCAACTGCAAGATGAGGTCCCTTTCTTTATGCTGGGAGTAGCTGTTGGGACCAAACTACAGAATCTTCTCTAACCTCTCAAGAAGCCAAGAAAGCAGATGGGAGTTGTGCTCCTTGACACATGACCCACCATCGCAGCTTTACTGCTTGTGAACATCAGCTGTGCCCACTGCCCTGTCCTGCATGGTCACCTCAGGTGGCATTTGACTATGTGTTAAGATACGTTTAGGTGCCTGCATGTGATCCCAGCATCTAAACTTCTGCAGTGGGTGATTGAAGATGTAGTTAACAAACTCAGCAGTGCCTGAGCAATTTGGCCACCCACTGTTCATGGGACTTGGCTCAGCCACTTTAACATTGCAATCTAGAGCCATCTGAGTGCCCTACAGCATCTGAGACCTCTTATGGAGCTGCTAGCTACAGCCCAGGACACATAGATGCTGCACATCTCAAACTGTACTAGACCACTTAGGAGGCAGAGTCAAACGCCCAGTGCTGGTTTGGGTGGCACAGGCATCTGCTAGGCCCCCAGCTGCTATAACACAAGTGTGCGAGTCTCCTGCAGTTCCTCTGTTGTATTTGTCAGCCCGAAGCAAATGCCTCACATATAGCCTGAGATAGTGCTAGACACTCGTTTAGCCAACTGGATTGAGCGCTTTTAAGCTCTGGTATTTTTGCCAGCCAAGTCCTCTGCTGATGCCAGACATAGTCTGGCATGTAAACACCTATATACTGGGAACCAGAATGAGACCAGCAAATGTGCCTCATGTTGATCAAAAGATGTCTAGATGGTAGAGATTTCCAGTCTCTACCCCTCTGCTTTTGGATCTCAGACCCAGAGAAGTAAAGATTATAACAGAGGTTCCTGCCTAACTCTGTAAAATACATTATAAGAAGCTTTTACAGCCTAGCCCTACAGTTGATGTCTCTCCTGCAACACTCTCAATTTTTTGTGACTTCCTTTTAGAAACTGCATTTACACCCCATAATTAATTAAGCTGGGGTAACCAAAAGTTGTGATTCCCCTCTTATTGTCCCATAAATCTGGCCATACATTTCAGTACTACTTCCAGAAATAATCTTTTCTTCTTGTTTTTGTTGTTCTTGTAAGATATTTTTTCTCTTTGTTTTTAATAGAAGAGAATTTCTTGGTATTGCTCTTCTAAAAAATCAGTCTATTTATGTGAATGTCTGAGTATGGATTTAAGAGTCTAAGTTTAGGCCCTTATTTCTGAAAATCTCAGCCAAAGGGAGAAGGTGTACTAACCTCCCAGTGCACTGCGCTCCAGCTCTGTGGCACATTGGTCCCAGTGCAATGCTCCACACATAGCACATATTAGCACACCACCACTATATTTAGCAAAATGTGCCCTACTGCTCCTAAGAGATGACTGAATAAACCTTGATAACAAAGCTGGCCTGGCTCCTTTGGGACTTGTAACTTAACACTGAGCAACAGAGATCATTAAAAGGTTTTAATTATATAATTCCCTTTTGCATAGTGTTATAATAGATAAGATTGCATGTGTGTGTCAGCCTTTCCATTATAAACTTCAGGTCCCAGGGCATTAGTCATCCAGAGTAAGTGTTCATGTTGAGATGAAACAGTGTGGAGCCATTCTGATATTAAATAAGTATC
This sequence comes from Athene cunicularia, assembly GCF_003259725.1. Taxonomy (NCBI): domain Eukaryota; kingdom Metazoa; phylum Chordata; class Aves; order Strigiformes; family Strigidae; genus Athene; species Athene cunicularia. The sequence goes on from NW_020799097.1 coordinate 34,412,687, forward strand.
TATAACTCAATTAGTTAAAGAGCACATTCATAGCTTAAAGGTCCTGATGGAATCACAAGCTCCTCCTTGCACCCCTGCAGGAACAGAAGCTGCTCACAGTTATTGGGAACAAACTGTCTCATCAGGTGAGACAAGTTCTAGCAGCACTGAATCTCCCTCTCTCCCATTTATTCCAAAATGCATCTCTGAATATCTATGCATAATGTTATGGTCACACTGATGAGAATGATACCAGGAGATTTGCGTAGAAACTCAAAGGAATCTTAATTTGGGACTAAGATCATTTTTCGCAGATCACATACTTGTCCTGTGCAGCCCAGATTTCTTGGTTAAAGGGGGAAAACTTCTGTGGAAAAAGACAGATACCCATCTACAAGTATTTACATTTTTTGCTGCTGTTTCAGGTATTGTTAAAACTGGACAAACACGTGTCTCTTTTGGCCCTGAGAAGTCCACTACAAATTTTTTAACCCAAATAAATTGAGACAGTTCAAATTGTTTCTGGATCCTTGTGGCAGCTGAAACACTGTTGGATTAGCCTATATAGAGTATCTCAATCGAACACTTTACTGTTCTTTTCAAGGAAAACATTCTGCTGCTGCTCCTGGTGAAATCACAGGGAACTGCATCTCAAGGTGAGCTTCATAGACAGCCTCAAGAAGACAAATGTTGCTGAATACAACTCTAATCGTAAGGATACCCTTTCATTAGACTGACATATCACAAGACACTCTACTCTCTTATTTTACATTTGCTCTGTTAGCAGTTAAATGCGTGTTGTTCAGAGAGAGAGAGTGCACCTATGCTGCACTATGCTTTTAAAGCAATACTCTGACCATGTTCACTTCATACTTAGTTTGTAACTATGGTATTTAGGAAGCCTTAATTTGCATAACTCTAAACCTCCAAGCCTCCTGTGGTCTTTTCTATTGTAGTTCCTTCCATGTTCTGGTGTATATAAACCTTAAATATTGCTGGATCTTACTGGATCATCCCTTTCCAACTATTTCCATGCCCACCAGACAGCATCTTGCCTTTTCTTCAGCCAGAAAAGATACAGCAAGACAAGGGACATTTTCACCAACAAAAATGCCAAAGCTGGTAACACAACAGTAAAACAATCAAATACTGGGAAGGGAGAGGAAAGATAACTACATGCACTGCATAAACCAGAGGAGGGACATTGCAGAAAGTTCAGATTGCTGGATTGGGAACTCAAAGAAAGACATTAGCAAAGGACAAATTAAGCCCTCTGGCAGTTTTCTGTAGGGCATACCAGGCTGTATGTAATGGGAGTGAATATTTTGTGATCTGAGTGAACTGTATACAAATACCAGTATTTCCCAAGGAGATAAAACTGGGACTGTGTGACTGGGGACTCAGTGGGATAACACCCTTCTCTCAAGTACCTCCCCAGACCCTGTGAGTGAATTTGGCTTGTCACAACATTTATAAACAGGAACCCCAGCCAATTACTGGGGTTCTTTTTGTGAGGATGCATCTTCTGAGAAAATAGATACAATTGTGCTTTAGCTTTACATGTGTTCCAGGGAAGCCTGTGATCAGTTAGTCTAATAGAAAATCTGTGAACAATAAGAGCAACTCTTGAAAAATATTGGGACAAGACCAAAACATATATCACAGACTATGCACTGCCCACCAAGTTTGAAGACCTGAATACTCACATTCAGAAAAAGTACAGTACAGCCAAGAGATTCTCCTCAGACTGCGTTTCTGGACAAGCCATTATTTTTACAGCAGAATTGACTGAGAAAAATAAGGGGAAAGGCTCAAGCAAGTTAGACTAGGGAAGGTGGTGTTGTTATTAAAGGAAACTTCCTTTAAAAAATAAGCGCACAAGCACGCACATGAAAAGATACATTGGTTCTGACTTACTCATCCCCTAGATACCTTATTTAGGGTCAAGTCAGGTTAATCAGATTGATTTTGTATTTGAAAGTCTGATTCACTCTAGCAAGTATGAAGGTCAACCTCCAGCTCTTTTGATATGTAAGAGAATAGAGAAAGAATGGGAGAATAAGGAAAGACAGCTTAATACAAAAGATGCCAAAAAAAAAAATCATCATATTTTCTTATAGTTCAGAGTAGTGACAGCCAAGGTGAAAAACATTAGAAAAGTGTTATTTTTACTCTGGGCTGTTGAAAAAGAAAAAACTACAAATAAGATCATGAACTTAAGAGATCTCTCTAGTGTTTTTTAATTTCTGAGAGTTTCTGAACTTTTTTCATGCTATCTTTTAGGAAGCCAGTGCTATGACAGTGTGTATTATTAGTGCTCAGACTTCTACTGGGGAAATTTTTGTGTGCGTCAGGCTAATTGGATCTACACATATATTCAGCAGCCAAGAAAATGTAGCCCAGGGCACAGTTCTAAGAGTAGATAGTTCTGAGCTACCTTCCCAATGGAGAAAGTAAAACATGGTCTGTACATCTGGAGTCTCAGAAAGGATTTGTAACCTAGAACTGCAATACTGAGGATCTAATTTTTGCCTGTTTCATCTGATTATTACTTGAATAGTCATTTCTCTTACAGTTTTTTTTTTTTTTTTTTTATTCTGCCACAGCTAGCACGCTACTAAGCTTTCCTTTTTTTAACCTTAAAACCATACAAGTTTAAAAGCTTAGATAATGAAAAACAGGGTAGCAAGGGAAGTGGAAGAGATGGAGTACTCATTGCCTATCTAGCAGAATGTTTTGGGGGTGACATTTAGAACAATCCAGCTCACTGGAAGCCAGGACAGCATTCCCATGTCCTCAGCTCCCCAGAGGCTTTCCCATCCTTTAAAGCAAAATATTAAAAAAAATCATAGCTACCATTTCTAATAACAGTAACTGAAATAAATTTTACATGAAATAGAAAAATAGAAAAATAAACTTTACATTAAACCTGTTTTGAGGAGAGCTACTATGTGTTTTGCCTAAACACAACCAAAAGTAGGACTGCAGTTATGTAGCAATGTTGTACATCAGTATAATACCTAACAAGAAAATATTGATTTAAGGACGGTAATTAAGCACTGCAGTAACAGAATCAGACAAGAAAAACACACAATTTGAGTGGGTTAACTGCCAGCAGTCCATGACTTCATATTACCATTTTATTTTTTTAATAATTTTTTCACATTAGCAAGGAGTAATAGATGTTGCTTTTCTTCTCATATATTAAGTATAGGAGACTGAAGGTAAGGGCTTCAGATATTTCCAAACACTTTCCATTAATTTTAGCCCTAGAGAAGATGTGTCACTCTGTTTTTGCATTTTCCTAGAGAAAGGCAGTATAGCAGTATAGGCACCTGGTTTGCACCTCCTGGCAGCTTGTGATGTGGACATGCCTGCAACAAATTACACATGACTGAACAGCAGACAGGAATTTCCCTGTTAGCCTTGTAATGCAGTCCCAGAATATGGCGATGAGCAGCTGACCATGAGTCTTGTTTGGTTTCATCCTTCAACTGCCCCTGCAGCAGAAAAAAATCCAGAAGTGCCAGAAGACCCACAGCTTGCACACCCCACCCCACACACACCCAGCAGCAGCACGGCATGGCCCTGGCAATGCCAGCCTGCCTCCAGCTGCACGCTCCAGGGACACGTTTGGGGGTTACTAGACACCTCTGCCAGAACATTTTTTTGTCATTTGCTACTCATTTAAATAACACTTCAAGGCTCCGTCTATAAATTTCTGTGGTGAAGGTTTTTCCTAGCTTGCATTTACCCTACATACTCTGTGACCAGGGAGCAGGCAGCACCGCTCACAAGCTGCAGCCATTCCAGAGACAGCAGACTCCGAGATGCAGTTGACTGGGAGAACAGGAACGGCTGCATGTTCTGCTTCGGGTGCACACAGAAATACACATTTACCACCTAGTTCATCACAGAATTTTTATAATTTAGACTATTTAAACCATTGTCCTCTTTTCCATATTCTTCGTAATTCCTGCAGGCAGGAGAGGATGTGGGCTTTTTAAAGATTTTGATCTTTTCATTATGCTGCCTTCCAGATACCCACCACTCGGTCCACATCTTGGTAGGAACTCCGGGCACATGGGAGAAGCAGAAACCTTACCAGTGTTGTAGAGAGCAGACCCATTCCTTCACATGCTGTGAACCATGTATGTTCACTATGCTGTGAAGTTTCTCTTCCTTGTCAATGTTCATCTCAAGATAAGCTGTACCCCATTTCCCAAAGCCCCTTTCGAGATATTCATCCAAGCAGTTCTTACTCTTTTAGTTATGCAGTTGGCCAAACCCACCTATGCAGAGACACTACCATCAAGGGGTATTCCCCAACTGTCCTTTTTTAAGACTTTAAAAAAGACAACATCCTAGAGAGTTCTCAGTACACTGGCCCTTTTCTTCCAGTTTGCCTCAAGTTTAACAAGCATACTGGTTCTCCAGGATAGCAATGAAAAATTCTAAACAAACTTACTCCACAAGAGGCTTAAAATAGTACTGTAGTGGGAAGCTAGATGTTTGTGCATGTTTTCACATTTTGGAAAAGCCATTGTTTCCTTGTGAAGAGAAACAAAAGGATTAATTTGATGGAATTTTTTTTAGAAGCTGTTTTTTACAGCCAATACCAGACTATCAGCATAATAATCCACAAGTATCAACTTGACAGACAAGCTACAAAGGCACAAATTGTGTAAGGAACATAAAACCTAACTAGGGATGCACAGCTACCACTGGTTCCCAGAGGTGTTCTTCCCCAGTAACTGCAATAGTCATACTAGTAAGAGGCATCAAGGGAGCTTACAAGTGATTCTCATACTCACTGGCAGATGCTTCCCAGAAACAGTTTTCATAGAGCAGGCATTTTCCCTGACAGCACTAGCTACCTCAGATACAAGGTTTATTCCTAAATACATGATAGCAGCTAATAGTTATTACTGGGTATCCCCACACAATTCTAAACCACAATCAAGTTTTTCTCCACCCAAGACAACAATGGATCTCCAGCTGCATTTGTGGTTGTCAGTGTCATACCAAGCTGATAAACACCACCTCAGCCACCAAAAGAAGACAGCTTCAGAAATTATCATGATCAAATCATTATCAGCCCTCTGTTGTGCCTGTACCTACTCAGAGAGCTGTCATACAGTTCTGCGGGAGAAACAGAACAGGTGAGCACTCCTCAACCATGCTTATTGCTAAGGCATATAACCTAGCTTAAGGCACATGGTTCAAATTGCTGCCAGAAAGTTTGGAGCAACCCAGTAGAAATTACATTGGAGCAGAGCAAAAAGCTCTCCCGAAAACCACAGTGCTGACTGAACTTTAGAAGCGGCAGCTACTGACAGACACCCTGACACAGAAGAGTCACAGCAACCTAACTCAGCCATGCCTACAGCTTTTACCTCATTTTCTATGAGCAGTCTTAACATGACATTGAAAGATAACCTGCTTTCCCCTTTAAATTTGTAAAATTCATGATCACCTAGATGGAAGCAGTCAAGTGCCCCTGTGGCTGCCTTCAGAGCTGTTGTAGGAACGCTTTTAACACATGTATTCCTGTTTCCCAGAACAGGAAAGACACCCTTCAGAGAAAGAACAGCAAAACCCTGGAGCAAGTTGCAGAGAGGCTGCAGAATCTCTGTGCTTGGAGATACTCCTCATGTGACGGTTCAAGACCCTGGGCAACCTAACACAGCTCTGCAGCAGCACTGTTATAAGCAGATTGGACTAATAGACCTTCAGAGGTCCCTCCCAACCTGAATTATGCTACAATTGTTTGAAACCTAATCCACTTAACCTGGTGTGTACCTATGACCTAGATCTGCTCCTACCCTACAGACATGGGGCAGTCCTATTCTCAAACTACAGAAGAGTACAATTCATAGATAGAGTTGTCTCTAAGCATTTAGCCTATCCTCAAAGTTAGAGAAAGCTGGAGAAATTCTTCCAAAAAAGCATTAAAAATTTACAAAAATTGTAAGAATTTGAAGCTTTTACAAGCACTGCCTTAAATATCTTCAGTATCTCTGTCTTGATAGGGTTGAGTTCAGCCTAGATCAAACCAACAATCTAATTAACAGTCACTGGAGAAATTCTAGCAGTGCACTAGTACAGTTAGTATTAATGTTTACTGTGCCCCTCCTCCACTGTACTATTTGCTCTAGAACACCCTCAAATTTGCCAGTCAACTTTTCTTCTTATTTTATGCTAAAGAACTGATTGCTTTATTTACTCTAGTGACTGAGAACAAGCTGGCTTTAATCACCTGAAACATGAAGCAATGTTGGGAGACTACTAAGTCTTAATCATGATGAACACACATATGTTGACTTCATGGGCAGCAAGATAAATATACAACCACTCATTAATCATATTCACATGCTTAGAAATCTTCATTCTTTGCAGGAAGTACGATGTTCCATTAAGCTGTAACAGAGAAAAGCCACTGGAAAAGAAAAAAATCTATTAGATGAAGGTGCCAAGTTCAAATGAGACTACTTCTAAGTCCCTGCAGTTGCAGAGGACAGTGTTATCACCTCTACATAGTAAAATATGTCACCCTTGGATGGTGATCAGGAATCAGATTCCTCTATTTGTAGATGTATTACAGTCAACTTCCAGCAGCTGACAGAAAAGATGCAATATAATCAAGTCCTCAAAATTAATTTTCACACAGGTTTAATCTAATCATTTATTACAAGGTTAATTTGCTTCACTAAAGCAAGAAAGGAAATTCCTATACCAAAGACATCATTTTCTCATAGGGATTCAGCGCTCTTCAACTCATCTTTGAAGTATTAACATAAACCGCATATAAAGAAAAGAGGTTCACAGTTCAAAGATTTGCATATTGATCAACACAACGTACATTTACTGGAAGTAAAAAGCACTCCAATGTAGAACACACAATACAGTCCAGACCACCACAACACAACATAAAAACTGCTTTATTGATTGCAGTTAACATGTTACAATTAAATTATGATTCCAAGCATTAAGCCAGCTGCTTCTAGTAAGCATAAGCTGCCATTGTAGTCACATGGAATTGGACGAAGAGATGCTAGTTACTGAGGCACCCTGAACTGGAATCATTTCTGCTTCTTGGGCATTGAAGCAACATATAGCTCATAAATAACATAGGCTGTTCCTGAATTAAGAGACAGAAAAGATATTTTCAGTATGGCAAACAGAATTCCTTTCAAGTCAGATTTCCTTTCCCAGCTTGTTCCAGAAGAAATATTGACAATAAGCAGCTGCAATTCAGACACATTTCTGTAGCCACATTTCAATGATTTTTTTTTTTTTTTTTTGCAATTCATATTTTAGAGAAAAAAAACACAATTCTTAAATACTTCTTCAGAGACTGCATACAAATAAAGGAATAGGGGAAAAAAAAAAAGGGGGG
>NW_020799097.1:34420114-34422992 GCF_003259725.1 Athene cunicularia
CCCCCCCCAATATGCATTTTGCATGTTCTAAAGAAGAGACTACAGGAACTGCCTAACTAATTTACAGAGGAAACACTGGTCATGTTGGAGACTGTACCAAAGAAAAAGTATTTTAATATCAGCATGTTGGAAGTTGTACCAAAGCATAAATCTTTTAGTAGTAGCCTTACCAAAAACCGTAAGACCCACGGTGACTTTATACAACAGAGCATCCATTAGACCACCTTTAAGATGCACTGGGATGCCATTATCCTCCTAATGGAAACAAGTGACAAAAAGAAACTATTTAAGGACAGTTCTTGCAATACTGTGTTAATATAACTAAAATTACCCAGAACAAGAATTACCTCCCCGAATTATCTTCTTAACTTCCCCAAAACACTGAACCTTATTTAGATTCCACTTTGTCTTTCATGCTTTCACTCTGTTATCAGGTGATCGCTCACTAGAGAAGTACAGTAAAGGATGTGTACGTTCATTTCTAAGGCAGTGATTGGCAGATGACTAAACACCTCTGACACCAGTTTCCAGCCCCCTCGGGTGCACAGGTTATGACAACCAGCCCTAGAAACTTCCCATCTGTCTCCAGTACAGTCAATCCCTGCTTAAGGAGCGACAAGGGGAGGAGCCTCTACTGTAACCTGGTGTCATACTGGAAATTAGTTTGCTCCACCCGAAGTAAAACTCCCAGACACCAGATCCACATGATCTTTACCCCTGCCAGCAAGTTCATGCTGCTCTGGAATTCAAGCTGGCCTCCAGCGCTGGTGACCCACAACACAGCCCAGCTTAACTTGCTGCCCCACAGGAAAGGAAAGGGAAGAGGAAAAATTACACCCAGAGATCTCTGCCAGCAGACACAGAACCTCTGACCTCACCCATCACCAATATCCCACCACCCCTTGGCTGGCAAGAAACACTGTGCTCCTTCAGCACTGTCCCAACAAGACTGGCTTTCTCTTTCGGGGGAAAGGAAAGCAACAAGACAGAAAAACTATTAAACTGGGGCTTCTAAGATATTTTTCCCCTTTCACACTGCTGAAGCCCAGTCTCGTCTATTCTCAATAGAAAGCTACTGCTCCAGGTTACATCTCACAGCTGGGAGTATGCTCTGAAATATCCACTGCTTTGGCACTTGAAGATCCACTACTTCTCACTCAGTGGCCCCATCAATCAGGAAGTAATTCAAAATTATTTTTAAAGATTCAGTAATTTTCTAGGAGTGAATCCAACCCCTTAAGACCTTCACTGTTTTCAAAACTGAGATGTACAATAATACCACATTGTCATTAAGAATTATGGGGCTCATCTGTGAGCTATAGATATAGCTGTAAGACTGCAGGTTTAACTTTACACTGTACTTCTGTCCTCCCATTTGCTGTTTTTCTCCATTCTTAGGACATACTCCCCCATCTCATTTCAGCGTACTTTATCTTTGTACAGTACCTATTGTTCATACAAAACTAGGGTACAAATCATTTTATGGGTAAAAAGCCTAGAGAGTCAGCAAGTCAAGTATGCATGTACAAATAATCTCTGTAGAAAATAACTGCTGATTTCAAACACTGTAGTCATACAACTGATTTCAAGAGCTCACCTCAGATGTAAAGAGGACTTTCATCAGTTCTTTAGAAACAAAACATATGCAACTATGATATCTGAAACCTCATTATTCTACAATCAGTGCTCACACAATACCTGAAAAAGCTTCTGCTTCTCAGGAACTCTATTTTCAAGCTGCCTGCGTGAAGCAGTACTTATGGTCCTCTGGGAAATTTGGCGAAGACCCTAAAATAAAGGATAAACAGTGGTTTAAAAACTGCTACATTTTTCAGCTATATCTACATTGGTAGAAATAGTTCTTTTAAAAATAAGACAAAAGTAGAAGGGACAGGAAGAAAATCAAGTCTTTAAAACAAACAAGCAAACCAACCAAACTTCACCAAAACTCACTGGTTTTGAATTCAGTCAGTCTTTCACCACACTACATAAAGTACTGATTAACTAGTTACCTATAAAGAAAAATTCAGGAAAATTACTTTCAGTAAGATACAACAGATATGAACAGATAACCTTCACAATTAGCATCCTTTTGGGGGAAACCTCAACTTCTGCCCCTTAGATCTCAGTTTTAGGCACCATTTGCTGCATCTGACTCTAGCGATGGGGATAATAATATTTAAGACAAACATGTCTGTGCAGACAAGGATCTTCTGTCATAGCCGCAGTTCACCTGCTAGCCACCAGCACAGGACCTAACCTTCACAATGCTCAAGAAGTCACCCCACATCCACACAAACACAGAGTTTAAAGACACCCTGCTGCACCCTAAGCTAGAATGTTTTCAGTCAGATCATACAGGTGCTCGTTAGCACAAGCCAGGCCACCAAAACCCACGATCTATAATTCTTCTGATGGCTCAAATTCTGCCTTCGCTAACATGTCAATTCTCAAAGTTAAAAGCCAGCTGTACCTCTAAACCACCAGCAGTCTCCTTCAAAAAACATTGGTAACACTGATCCTTCCTCACGAGATTACCACCACTAAAAAAGCAACTAAGGGGAAGGCATCCAGATGACGCTGGTTATAAGTAATAAAACAACACACGTCCTCCCCACCCCAAAGAAACACACTATAAAATTTACCCCCTTAGAGACAGACTACGCGTACCCTATACCCGCTGACCCAACTCCCATCCCTTCCAGTACCTAAAGCTCAGCACTAGGTGGAGCGAATGGGCCTGGACCTGAATGTAACACTTCCCCCGCGCCTCAGCAGCTCCTTCCGCAGCACCCGGCGTTAGCGCGGCCAGCAGGGCGGTCACCGGGTGGCCGAGGCCCGCTGCCCGGGAGGGAGCCAACAGTCCCCGAGGGAGCCC
>NW_020799097.1:34423042-34441393 GCF_003259725.1 Athene cunicularia
ATAAGAGACAGCCCACGACGATCTGTCCCCAGTAAAATAACGACGGCGGGCGGCGCCGCAGCGCAGCAGGGTCCCGGCCCTGAGGTGGGGGAGGCAGCGGGAGGGGGCAGCCACGGCAGGAGCCGTCAGCGGGCGGCGGGGAGGCGGCAGCCCAGTCCCGCGCAGCACGGGTTGTGTTCGATGTTTGCTCCGATGGGATGTTTGTCCGGGTTTGGGGCCCGGGAACCAGGGATGAGCCCCACGACCCCGAGAGTGGGGTAGGAAAGCGAGTCGGGAGCAGCGACGGCTCCAGCAACAAGTACAGGGCTGTAACCGGAGGCAGCCGGGCAGGGGGTCAAACCAGGGGCTTTGGCTTTCTGCACGCCGTGCAGCACAGTGGAGAACATTGTTGCCACAGGATCCGGTGGCTGCCGGCCGCTTGCCAGCCTTCAAAGGGCACTCGAGCAAATCCATGAAACATCCCTCAGAGCTGCATTGCAGATTGTAAAATCATCTTTGATTTAAAAGTTTCAGATGTGCGGAAGGCTGGAAGCGTGTCCCCAGTGAGTACCACCATGGGCTGCTTCTGTTCATACGGGCTCCCTCGACATCGCGTTCAGCCAAAAAACAACTAAAACATGCACCTGCCCGCTGCCTCAAACTCCATTAGCAGCAGGGATACTAAGTACTCTGCAGGTGAAAAAAACCCCACAACTTCAGTTTCATATTTCACAGTGTATAAATACAGACAGTGAAGTAATGCCAGATTTGTATGAAATGCAAGCCTACTCGCTTCTAAAGGAAGAATCTATTTGCCCTTCAAGAAGGTGCTCTGAGAAGCCTGTTTTTTCTGCATTGCAGATATAGCCCCATAATTGCATCTTCTGGTGCTTCAACCTTAGGCTGAAAGACAATGCTATCAGGAACACTATTTCCTGTCTTTGCTGTAGTTGCAGTACACTCAGTTTTTGGCAGTACACTGCTTTTGCACTGGTGCCAAACCTCACAATGAATAATGTGTGTCAAACACAGCAAATTAGTGCTCAATCTAGTATGGAAATAACAAGGATCTTAAAGCACAGCACTTCTCAAACTGATGAGCTGCCCCAGAAAAAACAAACAAACAAAACAACTAAAACCACAAAAGATGAAGTATTTATAGGTATAGTCTTAGCTGAGTAAATATTAAAAATACCATTTAGAAAGCATAGTCATAGAGAAGTGTGTTGTAACAAAGGAGGAAACTGGATGCATTATTTAACAAATAGTTTTCAAACACTCAAGTACTGCTATTACAGAATAACAATACATTACTACTACTGCAAGATAGATTTCCATTCAGTCCTCTCACAACCTTTAATCTTGTGAGTGCATATAATTTTGTATTCTGGTTTTTATACAACACTCAGTTGTATTTAGATACTGGTGAAATGATCTCCAGAGAAATTACTATTGCTTAATTTCTCCTGTGTGGACCATTTTCTGGTATGTCTGAATCTGAACTTCAGTGCTATTGTCCCTCAAAATACACTTTACAACAGAAAGCCCATACTTAAAGCTCGGCATGTAACTTACCAATCGAAGCTGCAAGATGGCTCAGAGCAGGCACAGCTGGTGTCTTCAGTGTTGACTAATTTATTAAGAAATGAAAACTTGAGGGAAAGAGAAATAGCCACTTGCCACCTCAGGTGAAGAGATTTCACTAGAAGCAAACTCAGACTGATTTTTCCTAACTGGATAAAGTAACTTTTGCATACACTGTATCAAAGAATAATCAAATTGTTAAATCAAAATTCATTGTTAAAGTTTTGCTTAAGCCAGAATGAAATCAGGGCTGTTAATCTATGTTAATAAACTTTCATCACAAAAAAAAAAAAAAAAGTTTTCCATCTTAAACAATAATACAAGTGTATGTAAACCCTGCTGAAGAGATAACACAACTGAATTAACATTTAACCAACTGTGAAAGTGGAAACCTCCAGGACAGCTGAAAATTACAAGTTTTTTAAAACCTCCTCCTCAGTCTTGCCTGCTCACTGTTTTTTTTTACTTGCAAACAAAATAGTTGACTAACCCACTTAAAAGCTAATGTACTAAGAGAGAAAACATGCTGTATTCTGTCTTACTATAACCATTTTCCAAGTTACTCTGAGTTGTATAATACACTAAAATTGCATTCAAAGAACTTACCGACAGAAAGAACAAAGATTTGTTGTGAAGTTTGCAAGCATCTATTGTGAAGCATGCACTAACTTCAGTCACGTAGCTCCAGGTCTCAATACGCGACCCTGGAGACAATCATATTTTCATTTCTTCCAGGAAAATCACAGTTCAATCTTTCCCCTTTTCATAACAGAATTAATAAAGTCATTAATTACATTCCTGGCCCTCTAACACTACTTAAAACATCTCACCATTTTATTTTGCAAGATTTGGGCGCAATCCTCAGGTACAAATTCAATTAAACTGGTATTCAGTTTGCTTGGGGTTTTTTATGTCAGTTTTAGCTGAAATCAGGGTCTGTTGAGAAAGAACTCCACCTTCTTTCATTTGTTTTTAAACTTGAGTTTCATTAATTATTGACTTACACTTCTGTTTGTCTTTATTTCATTCCCAACAGGAAAGGAGAAAGGTAATTTCCCCGCTTCAGGCTTTCTAGCGACAGTTGGTATAATTAAAATGATGGACATTTTATTTTCAAAACATAGGCTGAGCAATTGTGGAATCTACAGAAAGGTAGTTTCTTATTTAAGACTGAGGCTAATTCTTATCAGGCCATTTCATCATGGACTTTAGTCTTAATTGAAACTGTTCAGTAAGATAAGACTTAACATTTAGGCTCAGAAGGCAGTACCATGATCAGAACACATTCTGTGAGCTGAATGCAGAGTGTTTTTACATAAAAATACTTCTGCTGATCTGAGGAAAATTTAATACTACTACTACTACAAAAAAAAGAAGTTTTTGCAACTGGTCTTTCTACCCGAGAATCCATTTTCATAGACAAGTATTCAATATGTGGAACATTTTGGGGTGTTAAGTTTTGTTGGTTTTGGGTTTTTTTGTTTTTTGTTTTTTTAACTAGGTCAATACAAAACCCTCATGGGACTAGCTTGATTTTAAGATTGATACTGCAGGCCTTCCTGAAGGCCTTTGTGTTGTTGCCCTCTCTGTTGCTAACTCATCATAGCTAGTGTCCTGGTTCAGCCAGGACAGAGTAAAATTTTCCCCAGCAGAGAGAGAGGGGGAAGGGATCTCCAGCCGGGTTATTCATACCATGCTGACATCAGGTCCGGGGGCGGAACCCTTTTCCTTGGTCCTTGGTTGGTACAGGAGGGAATTTTGCTTTCCGTGACCAGCTAGCAGTATTTCTCTGTATATCGTTTGTCTTGTTCACTGTTATTGCTGTTTATTGTTGTGACCATTGATACTGTTGTTATTCAGATTCTTCTATCACTCTGTTGTATTAAATTTCTTGTTATTTTAGCCGGGGTCTGTGTCTAACTTCCAGCCCGACCGGCGCAGGTGGGGGAGGGGCAACGGCCACATGGTCCCTGATCCCGGCAACGATTAAAACTTGCACAGCTAGTTAGTTTAGTTATAGGGAACAACCCTGGGTAACACAAATACTGAACTTCTATAAAAAACAAACTTAAGTAGGTCATAAATTTTCAGGCAAGATCAGAAATCATATTCTTGTCACAGGAACTTCGAAGATCAGAATCATTTGCTGTGCTTCCAGATTACTCTATGGTTACACCTTGTTCTTTGCCTTCAGCAGTTGCATTCCAGTAACTTTTTTTTAAAGTAACTGGGTACATTCTGTTTTAGATTTAGTCACATTTTCCCACCAGACACTCACTTCAACTCAGTCTTGGACATCTGTCTGTCTATAGATGTTGTAACCCTTATTTTCCCATGGCAACTAGGGCATCTGAGATAAAGGTGCCGTGAATGATGCCTTTTGTGAATCCAATCCATACCCAGCTATGCTCATTGGTCTATTTGATGGATTCAAGCAGATACATATGCCTGCAGATGTTACTTGACCCTAGACTGTCATGTCCTTTCCTCTCACAGATTTCTGAAAAAAAAAAAAAAGAAAAAAAAAGACTTGCATTCTTCAAGGTTTAACATTCATAATTTAAGAAAACCCATGCTGATGAGAACCTAGTTTCAGCACCAGTGTGACCTTGGGAGGCAAAGGTTGTGAAGGATCCTTCACATTCCAGTTATAAGCTGACTCAGCAAAGCACATTTGACAGCTCCCCAAATAGCCTGATGCGGTTAAAAAAATACCTGAGGTGACAATCTGCTTTGTTACAGGGATGTAGATTTTTAGAAGAAACCACAGGGAAGTTGGTCTCACACAAGATATTTTGTTTGGAAAGCTCTTGCACAAGAGACATACCCTAGTTTCCCAAATTACTGTATCCAGAAAAGATTTGTTCATAAGCAGACCCTCCTAACAGCAGCAGCCTTCAGAAAGCTTATAATACCTCACACTTCGGGCACTGCCTCAGCTGCGTAAGACTCGGAAAGCAAAGGCATTGCTCTTTCTATTGCTGAACCCTGGTAGTGAATACCTGTGAAGGATGCCACTGAAGAACCAGGTCACAGGTGGTCAAATCCAAATTCAACACATGACACTGAACATTCGGACAGAAACACTGCCCCAAGACATGTCAGACAGGGAAGCCATGGTTTTAATTTGAACACATGATGTATGGGCCACTTGTTAAGAAATATGAAACCCAAGGGTCTCCACAGTTATCCATATGACATCAAGACAAATGAGCATGATGCAAGGAAGAGTTTACAAATTTGACCTACTATCTTAAGCTCTTATAAGTATTTTAATCTCCAGAGGCACACTGTCCATCAGGCATATTGCCTGACAAGTATTTACTGCTACAGGCTCTCAGAGAAAAAGTTTAACTGTAACAAAAAACGGACAGCAATTCTCATCCCGTTGTACATCAAGATCAAAAAAACACTGACAGCTACAGTCAGTAGAAAAAAAGAGAAGGCATTGAAAAATATTTTAAGGTACAGATAAAAAATATTTTGTTTTAATTTTGAACACAGCCCAAAAAGCAGCATTTTCTACTTGGAAAAAGAAAAGGATTATGAAGGAAGCAGAGTATATTTACATTTCAAGTGACAAACACAATGTTCACAAGTCAAAATATTTTAATAACGAGTAATTGGGAGACATTCCCTTACTCTCTTACTGTATTTTGGACTAGCAGCTACTCTACAGATGTAAGTCAGTTCAGCATTTTGTGTGAGTTTTCTGCCTTGCAACATCAAAAGTACATACCCTTGCTCTGTAAGTCCAGCAACACAGATACAATACTGTAAATAAAATTATAGTCTTTTGCCTACTTAGAAGCCCTGTGCTGCCACACTATACTATGCAAACAAGTTACTTATGGAGTTACAGAAAGCTAGCACACTGGAAACGCTGCCTCATTCCATAGATTATACAGACTCACTTAAACTGCTAGCTTAAAAAGATTACACAAGTAATTCAGTGAAAATGTTTATGTGATAAATTAGTATTGTTTAAAGCTGGCTATAGATTAAGATACCGAACCATGACTAAACAACTTTTTGCAACAGATAAGCAATCCCAGAAATACAACTCACTTAAACCCTGTTCACAGTTAGTAAGAATATGACTTTTCATCCAGATGAAAATAATGCATGTTCAAGAACAAAATAAAATCTCTTATTAAACGGTTTGCAGAATTTATTAGGTCTTTTGTAATATACTCAATACTTTATCAAGCTAGTTGCATATAAAGTGATCTCCACCATATACATTACAATTTCTGTGCATCATCTAAAAAAAAAAAAAGTCAAAAAGTAATATTTTACAGGTTACAGTTAACTTCTAATTAGCCAAAAAGTGAACCCTTCTGCAATTTGATTTAAGACACTAACTTACACGTTGCTTCTAATCTGCAATATTTAAATTAGGTTTCACAGCAAGCTCAACCTGCATTTCAGCAAAAAGAGGTTACTGCCATCTCAACTTTTGAATTTCCATAGTTTACTACCCTAACACCTCAAAAAATTAATGTGGTGTTCACTCTAAAGATGGAAAAAGTGTATGACAATTTCCTTACAACAAAGCCTGCTCAGAATACATACGCCTCGAGAAAGTTAGGAAATTCCTCCAGTAAAAGGAATTTACCCAAATTTTACTTAGCACACTAAGTAAACTAGTATTGGATAGGACTTAAAGCAAAGGAAACTGGAAAAAAAAAGCAGATTCTAGCTGCAAGAAACACTTCCCAATTTAGAACAATCTTTAAATGGAACTCACGCAGATAATTAACAAGTAAGTTTTCTGGTATCTTCATAGGATGCTAGTTTACTGGCCAGGCACATATGCTGTAAATATACAAAGAATCCAGAGTGCTGAAATTTACACAGCACTTAAAGGATTTAACATAACAGAGGTGGGTAGGAGACAGGAAAAATATTTAACAATTTATATAAATATATTAAAATCTCAGCAAGAAACATAAAAGCCCATGCACACAAGACAGTAAACTGAGAAACATTTAAGACTTGACTTTTCCTTTCAACAGCACTGACATCTGAATTCTGGAAAGTTAACAATTTACAGTATCTTATAACAGTCTTTCTCCACACAATCTGTATGTACTGAATCATACCAACATTACACAGCACATAAACAAGCAGCAGATGCATCAAGGGAACAGGAGCTATATGCATCATGTGGCCTGCCCAGAAAAATTGTTTCTGACATAAGCAGAGATACAATCAATATAGTTAATTGTATACTGATCACTTTCAAAAGTTAATCCACGATATGGGAAAGGGGAGCTTCAGATAAAAAGTATGTACTCAGTATCAGAAGTGACAGAAGCAAAGATTTATCTTTGAAAACTGGATCCATTCTGGACTGGCCTTGATGCACATGCAGTACATTTGTTTTCAGAATGCAAGATTAGTTGGGAATGTCTGCACTAGTGTTTCTATTTCCGTATTTGTGATGGATGATCAGCAATACAACTCCTAAGAAGAAGCATATGGACCCAACAGTGATGTAAGCAATTCCCAGGAAGGGATTTTTGCCTCCCATCCACGAGATGGTGCTTAGGATCATTCTTTTTCGTCCATCAAAACTGTGTACAGGATAATCTGAAAAACATTTAGGAAAACAAGAAGCACATTTCCAAATCTAGCCTTATGTGGTCAAGCACATTACAATTTTGGGGTCATTCCACTCAGGTTCCAAATAGAAACTTCTGCCTTTGAATACTCAAAGTGCAAATATGAAACATTTAGCTGTTCTTTTAGACCAAGACTAATCTGGGCATTGTCAGTTACTCCAAGAAAAATGCCACATTAGGAGATATTAATCCCTTTTAAGGGAAGAGTAAATGCAAGACTCCATGGGTTTTTGAAAGCAGCTTTAGTAAAATTAGAGAAATCTAAATTTTAATTCTTGAATATATTTTAAAAATGTTTCTTTATGTCCATTCAGTTTTATATAAGCTTTCTACAGTTTTGCAGAGGAGGACAATACTGCAGTAGCTATTTAAAAATTATTATTAAGTCCTTTCAAATGTTAAGAATTCAGTAACTATGACAACCCTCCTTCTCTAGTCTCCTGCACTCCTACTTAAGTCTTTAGTTTGTCCAAAACAGAATGACAGACTCCTACCTGACCCACAGCTCTGGCATTTTTCTGACTTCCAAAATCAGTCTGCCCTGGATTACATATTGTCATTACACCTTGAACTTAAAGTTCTTAAATTTCTAGACTACCAACTACCTCTGTTCACTCCTTTTTTCCTATGCTTCTCAAATCCTTTCCAGCACCCAAACAATCTGATTTCCCTTTCACTATAAAGCTACTAATTCTATAAAAACTTCAACAGAAGTAAAAGTTCATAATATTCTACACAATTCTCATTACCAATTTTCAACCACAGCTCACTGCCATCTTTTTTTTAGAGATGGTAAGAAAAAAGGCTAGTTCAATTTCAACTTGCACAAATATTTATGTCTGTGTAATCCAGCTAAAGCCCTTAGCCACTTTTCAAAGGTTTTTCAAAGGATACTGTATGCAATATCCAAAGAGTATTTTCCAGCCTGTAAGGTAGGCTGCAAGTTATTCTTTCTTTCAATGAGACGATACAGTTTGCGAAATGTTGGCAGAGCAGCAGTACGCATCCACACGATGAAGTCTTCATTGATAAAGCCATTGTTGTCAGGCTCCGAGTCCAGCATATACACTGGCTTGGGCCAGTTTACAGGTTTTGTTGTGCCTAGGATTAAACAAAAATAATAACAACAAAGTGTTTCAAATACAGGACTATGGCTCATCAAAATTAATTCTAATATTACAAAAAAACATACTACCTTCTGAACAGTATGAACAGACAGGTTGGCTTGCTACCATTGCAAGACCCTAGGCTGTTTAAGAACTTTTTTTATTTTGCAGCATTTAAATAGTAGTGTATATCCATTCATTCTCATGACAGCACTGTCCATTTGCTTAAACAAATTTGCCATCCCTACACATTTATAAATAGCTAGGAAGACTTGTCTCAAAATATTACTGAGACAGTTCTCCAGTATTATGATAGCTCCTCTGCTCACTTGCTTAAGAGTTTGACTACCAATTCCTGGACCATAAGCAAATACATTATGTACAATATTTCAGATGATGCCATACTAATGATTTTGATAATTTTGTTGGAAATACAATTCTACACTGCATTAGGGTAAAGTATCTTGTTTTCCATGGGTAG
Organism: Athene cunicularia; assembly: GCF_003259725.1. Classification (NCBI taxonomy): domain Eukaryota; kingdom Metazoa; phylum Chordata; class Aves; order Strigiformes; family Strigidae; genus Athene; species Athene cunicularia. Next base: position 34,431,820 of record NW_020799097.1, read on the forward strand.
CATCACATTGGTAACATGTAATTTGGCTGTGACTAAGCAAGAAACCCACACCAGGTTAAAATTGGTATTATTATATACCTTGCATAAACAAACACACACACCCCCCATAGTGCCCTGAGGAAATTTATTTTCAGACATTAGCAGCCAAAGAAAACTTTGATTTACCAAACTTTATTTAACCTAACAAGTGAGAGTCATCAGTCACTTCTAATCACAAAAAAGAAAGTTTTTCAGAAAACTCTGCACAACCTAGCAGCAGAAACATTTAAGTGAAAATTCCATATGAAGAGTTTGAAAAGTTCTGCAGTTGTTTATCAAGTGAAATCCAAGCATTATGGGAATTGTAACAGTTTTGGCTGGGATGGACGTACATTTCTTCATAGTAGCTTCTATCCTGCTGTATTTTGGATTTGTGATGAAAATGGTGTTGATAACACACTGATGTTTTATTTATTGCTGAACAGTGCTTACACAGCCTCAGGGCCTTTTCTGCTCCTCAGACTGCCCTGCCAGTGCACGGGCTGAGGGTGCACAAGACTTTGGGAGGGGACACAGCTGGGACAAAGGGATCCCATACCATATGACATCGTGTTCAACAATAAAACTGGGCAGGTAGAGGTAGGCAGGGCCTGACATTGCTCAGGGACTCAGCGGTGAACAATTTTCTTTTGCATCAGTTGTTTTTCCTGGATTTAATTTTCCTCTCTGTTGCTTGTTTTTGTTTGTTTATTTTCTTACAATGTTGGGGTGGCGTTTTTTTTTCCACTTTTAAACTGTCTGTACCTCAACCCACCAGTTTTCTCACTGTTACCCTTTTGATTCTCCCCCCATCCCACTGGGCAGAGGCACAGTTAGTGAGCGGCTGTGTGGTGCTTAGTTGCCAGCTGGGGTTAAACCCCAACAGCAGTGCATATATTAAGCTTTTCCCAGTATTCAAGGTGAAAAAACAAATCAGAAATTAATAATAATAATTACAGTAAAGATAAAAACCAAACAATTTAATGTGAAATTTGCAACTTTTATTATTTAAAGACAACCTTTCTAGATACATACCAGAGTAGTCCTTAGCTTGGATTTCTTCAGGAAACACAATGTTTTTAATTAGCACATTCAGTAATATGCTGTCAGTGAGGTAAAACTCACTGGAATCAAAATGCATTTCAGTGTTTTGTTATTCTTAAAATTTCACATCCTCTTTTTTTTTTTTTTTTTTTACCTTGGAAAAGTGCAGTTAAGTTATTTCCATCTCCTGTAGGATTCCTGAACTTTACATTTTTATCTGTCCACCACGCAATGCCTTTTTTAATCAAGGTAATAGGAATCCTTGTGTCATTATCAATGCGGTATAATTCCAATGTATCTAAAGAGAAAATTCAATTAGAAAACCAGCTGAAGAAACTTTCATTAGACAGATGATCCTGATAGGCAGCAAAACAATTACCTCCAGGAGAAACAAAACAAAAGAACTGGACAAGCATTTTTTACCCACCTGACAGTCACAAGCTGTTCTGAATCCACGTGTATTACATAGCAGCATATTATCCATATATGATTATCTATGTTTCTACTCCACAGCAGTAACAGCTTCTCACAAGAGGTATTTCCATCCTTTGTACACTATCAGATTAAACTAATTCTCATAGCAATTTTGAAAAAAGTAACAGCAGTACAATTTTTTTTTTTTTTCTGAACAATGAAAATGTGTTAATTCAAACCAAAAAAGCCCATGATGTCTTGGAATAATTTGCAATGTGACACAAAACATTTGCTAGATCACAAAAAAATCTAAAAGTGTTACCATACCATTAAACATACTGTTGGCAATAGCTCCACAAGGAGCAATCGGTTTGTCCTCATTTATGCGGTAAGGCTCACATTCCTTACTTGGATTCTGACAGAAAGAAAAAAAGGCAGGTGAGTCTGTGCTAGTTTCTTCAACTAACCTGTTATTCACTACAGTACCTCAATAACGTGCAACATCTTAAGTGTAACACAAAACAGTATTTTCACAAGTCAGGTTATTTACAAATACTTCAGCATTCAGTAATAGTTAGCATGATTGTTTTTTCTTCTACAAGCAGTAATAAAATCTAAATAAAATGTGAATAAAATGAGAATCCCATCATGGTCACACTAAGGCTTTTCTTGGAAGCTATTGAAACTTTTATCTTTTAATAGAAACCATTTTCCAACGTGAAGTTCTCAAATATTCTTTTATTAAAGGTGATGCATACTTTAAAAAACCCCACAATGTTATAGAAAATAAGACTAGTAAGAAACCAAGTGTAACATAAAACATGCAAGACCTCCAACAGCATGCCAAAAATGCAAGCAGAAAAAGGCCTCCCCAAAACCCTGTGTCAGTCATCAGATATAGCCTCCTGAAACTCTCCCCTTTTTTAAAGTTTACATGTAAAAAGGGAGAATCACTCTTGTTGGAGCAAGAACCCAACAGTATTTCCACTCCTCATAAAAATTAGGAAGAGGAGAGGTCTGGCCCTAAACATTACACAGTGCCTTGAACAGAATACACAGTACTGTTATCTTCCACTATCACTGACGTTCAATATTGAACCAGCATCTAGAAAAATGGATGCATTTAGCTGCAATATCCAAACCAAATGCTACGTAACCAAATATTCTTTATACTGAAAACAAAAAATTCAGGTAGAATGGATACAGATACACACTACTGACTGAAGATAAGAGTTTAAAACTATCACTTCGCAAATTTGAAGTACTACATTGCTGTCTGCTTAATGAAATTATTAACATGAAGTTTTACAGTATTACGCAATTACTTTCTATAAACAAAATATGAATTCCTTATGGTTTTCTTCTGTTATGCAAAAATTCTACTACCTCATGACACTACATTGCTATGTGGCAATGTATGCAATAGTCCAGAATTAGCTGCTTATTAATATCCAGTGAATACCTACAAGTAGTGAACTGTTATCTCCATTTAGTTGGCTGTCATCTCGAGATTTCACGTAACGACGATGATTTTGATAGAAGTTGGAAAGTCCATAATACATGAATACATTGCTCTACAAGAAGCAAGATGGGGCAAGAGATGTTTTCAATCACATAAAGCATAAATTTTAACCTCTTAAACTCTGTTTAATTTACAGCAACATTCATAAATCGAAGCCTCAATCCTTTCTTCACACTCAGTACATAAGAATGCTATCCTAACATAAGCTGGCATCCTGAAGTCAAATAGTATAATCATGCCCATAAACTATCAGAATGATACTCACCAGCACTAACCCCAACACCTATCTTATCCTATGTTAAACCCATAAGCCTCATTATTTGCCTCAAATTTGTCAAAAAGCACTTATCTGGTATTTCCAATTCTCACTGAAACAAGTTTCTGTAAACCATGCAGGAATAGCTTATCTAATAATCAACTATATGACATATATGATAAAATCTAAATGTGTAAAATACAAGCATTCCATTTAATGTTGTACCTTTCCTGATAAACAAAGGCATTAAAAACCATCTCATCCCTGCTACTGAAAAGCCACATAAAAATCAGATTCAAGTTCACAGACTAAAAGTAATCCTTTAAAGTAGAAAAAATCCCCAAAACTTAAGTGATACAGCTTTCATATAAATTATGAAAGAAACCCTATAAACTGTTCTAATTTCACTTTGCAAACAGGTTAACATACCTCAAATGAATGTTCCAGTGTGAAATTGATGGTGCAAGTACAAGGTGTTGTGCTGTCCCAGGACACATTTAAACATTTGTTGCAAGGACTAGAAGGCTCTGTTCCTGTATAGTCAATCTAGAACAGAAAAAAAGTCATTCATTTACAATGGAAGAGTAAAGAAAATTTATAAGCCAGAGAGTTGACATGGCACTTATTTTGCAATCTTATTACACCTCAACTCCAAAAGCCCATTCAGGGCTATTTGATGATCTCAAGAGGTCCCTTCCAACCTAAATGATTTTGTAATTATGTCTACATGCTTGATTTCAGCCTCAAACAAATTTAAGCCCATTACTGCTGGAGAAAACAAACAAACAAACAAAAACACACACCAAAACACAAACAGATACTCCAGACATCCTGATGTTTCAAGCAGCCACTATATGACAAGCAGATCTGAGCTTTTCTATGCTCTCCAGAGAGGTTACATTTTTAAAAGTCTAGGTATTGAATAAAAAAGGTCTGCATTAGCAAAATTGCTTAACTGACCATTTTTTGCCATCTAATTAATCAGAAAACTTAAAAAAAAAAAAATTAAAAATCACTTAATTCCCAAGAACTGTCCTAAAATAGGGAAGATGAAGACACTAGTGCTGTTTTGCCAGAAATGGCAAATAGATGGACAAGAAAGATGATCAGTGTTACTCTGGCTTATACAATATTATCTGTCTTTAATAGTGTTGCTCAAAAAAAAGGCAGTATTTGAAATCTATACATTCAGGCTACCTGGACAGTACACATAATATACCCTTAGCAGCTATGAGCTTACCCTGCTACTCAAGCCAACTGGTCACTTGACCACATTAGTTCTCTTTCACATAGAGTTCCAGCATGTGAACGGCAGGAAATAATTAACTTGGGCTCAGCAGGCTAGGTCCAAGCATAGCCAGAGAAGGCTTCCATCTGCCTATAAATTTCTACACTTACTGTGAACCTCCTGTTCAGAATTTAGGCTCAGATCGGTGTAACAAATACCAAGTTATGGCAACAAACTGTTTAACAGCAATATCATTTAAACAGTAACACCTATATAGTTTTAGGAAAGGTTGCTGCAAATGGTTTGCCCTGATTTATGCTTGTAATGAAAGACATTATCAAGAATTAGGACATATCATAAATCACACTAATACCTGTATTAAGGTTAGCTAAAACAAGCACGCAGTTTCAAGGTTCAGGAAACAAATGAAGCCTATTTTCTTCTCAATCTTCTTCAAGGTTTCCCTTCCTGCAATTTTTTCAATATCTACGAAGCCGCAACCCTTCCCTTGGCACTTTTATCACTATCTGCTCTGCTGCCAGATTTCTGAGACATGAGACCTACACCTTGACAAGCCTAGCTGAAACAAGACAGCTTCAGAAGCTATTAGCTGGCAGAGAAGGGATCAGATAATCTTTGCTTCCTTAGCTGAACAAGATATTCTGTTTATGCTGATCTAGAAATAGCACTATGGCAGCAGTCCTGAACAGCTCTGCTGAGCTACAGCAGACCACCACTGCTCTTAACAAACAATGCGTCTCATTTGTTCATCAGTGGGTTCTTTTTCCTGCTAGAATAAGCTTAAGCAAGCATTTCTTTTAGAAAGGACTTAAAACTCCATATCCTGAGCTAGTTCTCCAGTGTGTGGACAAGTTTTAGATCCGAAACAAACTCAAATACTCCAAGGTTGCAAAAAATCTAAAGACTTTACTTTTAAAAATAGAATTGACTAAATTCTGTGGAGCATGAAATTGATGTATACTGAAACAGAACCATGCTTCTCACCAGTGCTATCACCTTCAACGCTACCCAAGAGCTTCCCCGTACAGTAAGTGCCAACACATGTGGTGTTTTTTGCATCCACATTTACAAGTTACATTCAACAGAGGGCTTATTTAAAGGGATAGAAGTATCTGTCTTCGTTTCTTGACAAAATAGTGAAACCAGAACTTTGAGAATTGAAGGCCTGACTTTGGGGTCCACAGCAGAAACCTGCCTGACCCAGCAATCTGTCCGCAGGGATCAGCCAGCAGCTGAGTACGACAAAGCCACACAGTGAGCCCTTCCCAGCAACCCGTACATCCAAGTTACCCAGCACCAATGGCTCTTCAGGCTGTTGATGTCTTTCTCAGTAGATTTACATGTTTGCAGTATAGAAATAATGTAACTATTGCATATACATATTCTCCAAATCATTTATGATTTTGTAGACTTCATACACTGTCACACATTTATCCTACTCTGCTTGGCCACTTCTTGTATAAAATCCCATAACTCTGGTCCTCTTTGCTATCCCTCTCTGTAGGTTTTAAGCTTTGTATCAATTTTGAGATGGGGCTACTGGAACAGCACACAACACTGAAGATGTATGCAACAGTAAACCACTTTCCTTCAGTTCTTCATTCCTAGTCATGCCTTAAAAGTCTGTCTGGTGTTTTAACTACAATTACGCATTTCACAGCAGCAGTCACAGCATGAATATATCTTCCCTACACAATGGTTTGGATATTCCTCAGTTCTAATCACATATTAATATGCTCTGTCAATGCTTCTTATCCATTCTAAAAAAGAAAATAAATCAGAAAATACAGAACTCTTTCATCCTTTAGGAACAAGACAAAAAGACATTTACACAGCTAATTCTCATTTTCCACCCAAATGAACTATTTTTCATTACAAATCCAAGATAAGTAGCTGTTTATACCCTTTGAAACAGCGAGAAAATGTTATAGAAAAAAAACACAAAACCCCACTACAATTCTAGTACACTTAAGCTGTTGGAAATCTTCCACATTTGAATTCAAGAGCGCTTATAAAGGAAATCAATGGAAAAGCTACATTTTGCTGCTCAGTCCTTGCACCCATATGAGAACTGTACAGTTCACAGAGGTATTAAAATATCTAGTTCCAGGAAAGGGTGATTTGAACTGTACATAAATATGTATTTCAGGGGCATAAGTTATACATCCTATTCAATTCCAATACACTAAGTTTACAGGCAACTATATATATACATATATGCGCACGCATACACTTAACAAGTATGCTATTGTCTAGGACGTAGGTGTAAATAACTACCTCTGTTTCCTCCTCTGATTAAATTTTTAAAAGAGCTTAGTCACTGCACCTAGCTTCTAGATGTCTTGTCTCCCAGAGCTAAATTTACAGCTATTTGTGAATAACTTTTGGAGGTTACCAGCAAAAGCCAGCATACTAAGCAGGAACATATCTCAGCTAACTATAAAGGTGACAGCAGTGTCTTAAACTGCATCCCTCACTGGTGTTCAGAGCCCAAATGCTGGTTTGTAAAATGCTTCATCTACATTTTGTTGCTGCAACTGTAAAGCCTTTTTTGGTTTAAACTTTTTTCTAAAATTCAGCTGCCTTTAGAATGATATCACTCACAGATTTTCTGCCTTATAACACTTAAGAAAACATGCATGAGGAACAGAGAGCAAATGCCAAGTTTCTCTATTGTTATTGGCATACCCCGAATGTCTGATCATACTCTCAGAAGTCAAGAACTCTGTCCCTCTTGTCTTCATGAAAGCCTAATGATCTGACTGGAGAGAGCTTCACGTGAGGTGGATGGTACAAGACTGAACCCACACAAACAAACGAATGAAACCCTTTCTGATCTTGAAATTAGAAAGGGTAGAAGGCCAGCACCTCCCAACTGGTTTCCAAATGGCTATGACTGCTTTACATAGGCAATCTGATCCTGTAGGGGAGCATTGGTCATGCTCCCAGCTCACCTATGGATTTGCGTACTGCACATTAGGTAGGAACACCTAGTTTTTGGCTCCTACTGGAACTTACAGGAATACATGACTGAGCTGCTAAGCAATAATAGTAAGTCAAATTCTGTATATGCATACAGCAGCAATACAGGCACAAGAAGTTGCTTACATTTTCAGACTCATGAAACTCTGATACATTTCCTGTCCTTATAGATCAACACAGATCTGGTCATAATGAAAAATAAGATATATTTATCCAATTATATTTATCTTATACTCATTTTGATCTAAGACTTTGTATTGCTTTACTATAGAAATGGCTATTTTAAATGCAATTGTCAAAAACCCAAGGTTTTTTTTACTTCTCTCCTGTTGAAAACATGTGATTTTATTTACCTTAAATATGACTATGTCATTTTAAAAGTCCACATGCCCATGATAACTTGGCAATATTTTCCAAAGTACTTTTGTCAATTTGCAAACATTTTGTATATCCTCAAACCCTGACAAAAGAAGCAATTACTCTTCAAATGTATGCTTACATACAACATTTGGACACTAAAATACACTTCAGCTTTGGTTTTTTCACTTCTGCTTTTCTCCTTCAGTAGGATTTTAGTTCTTAACATAAAAGGAAAGTGAACCTTAAAATTGGTTTTACTGTAATACTGTTTGCATTTTAACAGAAATATGACAATATAATACCATTCATTGTCTGCCTCAGGATTTCTTTAGTTAATTGGAATTCATTGCCACATTGCTACCACTAGCCAAGCCACTGTCTTGAACACTATTTGAAAGTGACATCTTAGTCTAACAAGTATCATTATTTGATCCACAAAAATTCATATTCTCCAATACAGCAATCCAACAAACAACTACACTATCTTTTTTTTCCTGCAATCAATCTTGGTCCTATTAGCCAAAACTAATCATACTCGTCAGTTTGCTTTCTAGGGTTGTTACTAAGCCCTTTGGGTTGTTTCCTTAAAACACAAAGTGATTCTGGTATCAAATGGACCTAACTGTGATATACAGTTTAGTTTTCGGTTAACGCTCAGCAACTTTTCACAGCGGTGGTGTGGTTAATTATTAGATGTAAATAACTCAGTTTTTGCAAGTATAATTAGAAAAAGCCACACTCTTCGATCTTTCTTTCTAAGTTTATTCCAGACACCCTGGTCTCCCACAGACCATCTAAAATGTCAAATCGTTAGTGCACACTACGAACTATACCAATATACATTCACCGCAGAGTTTTGTCCCGAAACTACAATTATTTTGAAACATTTAAAGATAATCTATTGCCACAAGCTATCCCAAGGATGATGCAAGAACTTTCTGTACTACTGAGAACAAAACTTGCGTTGGGCTGTGTCAATAAATACCGGCAATAACGTCCCTGAAAGTTTGCTCAGGAGCACTGGCAAGGCTGACAGGAAGGCTCCAATCTGCGCGGAGGATACTCTGTAAACTCAACGTCTCCTCAGGGTAATTAATGGATGGTTTGTTAAGAGTACAAACGTTAAACTGAATCGGAACAGCCAGGGCGAGGTGTCCGTTCACCACAGAACCCACGAAAGCCTTTACTTGCCGCCGAGCACCAGCGGAGAGACGGCAGCAGGTTTCGCAAGGAGGGGCCAGCCGCCTACGGGAAGGCGATCCCTGACATGGCTCGCTCGGCCCGGCGCCCCCCAAGCGGCCTCCGGGGGCTTCCGCATCACCATCCTGCCCGGGCGCACGACCAGGCCCAGGCCCAGGCCCAGGCCGCCGCCGGCCGCTGCCCCCCGAGCGGCTGGCGGGAGAAGCCTGTGAGTGTCCCCCGCCCCCCTGCGCACCTCGTACTCGCGGATGTTGTTGGAGGTGACGAAGATGCCGATGCCGATGGGGATGAAGATGAGGCCGATGATGAAGAAGGCCGGCAGCACCGTGCCCGCCGTCAGGATGGGCTGCCAGGCCGGCAGCCGCTGCTGCTTGAACGCCGTGTTATCGGGCTTGCGGGTCTTCACGGCCCCGCCGCCTGGCACCCCGACGCCGCCCGAGGGGTGCCCGTCCGCCTCCTCCTTCACGCTATAGTTCACCGCCATGGCGCGGCGCGGTGCGGCCCGATCCGATCCGACCCGACCCGATCC
>NW_020799097.1:34441443-34471650 GCF_003259725.1 Athene cunicularia
GCCTGGCCCGGCCCGGCCCGGCCCTTTGTGCTCACGGGAGAGCCCTCTCCGCGGCCCTCGGGCCTCCTTGTGTTCCGGAGCCGCAGCGATGCCGACCCGGCCGGTGGCGGTCACCAGTGAGCGAGGAAGCGCCGGGCCCGCAGCCTTGTCCCCCGCACTTCGTGCTTTAGGAGGAGCCCCCCCACCCTTCGTATTCCCACTGCGTTAGAAGAGGGTTGTTGGAAAAAGGGAGCATCCATTGGATCGAAAATAGAGGCGTTAACTTAATTTTCCTGCTTACAGATAGGAACAGCATCAGTGCCACTGCAGAGATTTAGTGATACAGGATGTCTCGGCAAAGTTGTAAGAGATTAGTGAAGCCATTCATACAAATCATCACTTTGGGAGTTGTTTCGCTGCTCTGTTGTCAGGAGGTGTGCGAGTGGTTTGGAGTGCAGTGAAAGGCAGATAACCAATACTGGTGTTAGGAGCCAATATGGCTTCTACTCGGTTCCATTCGATTCATTAGTCACCTGTGGAAAGCTGTGTAGGAGTATGTATCAGTATGCCAGAATGCCTGCTTTATCAGGCATGGCTCAGGCCAATGCAAAATTGAAAGCCCTTATTTCTCACTTTATTGGCACTTGTACGTTAATGTCTCTTTTGTGAGGACTCTGCAGTCCTTACTATATAGAGAATTGCCAAAATCCACTATCAGCAAGTATTTATTTACACTTGATATTAGGAAAAAAAAAAACAGCTATTTTTAATTAAATAACTTTATAAGCATGTGGTCCAGTCTAAGACTTTAGTTGCCTGTGGAACAGTTTTCCTAAAATAAATGCCGTTTAGTTCTCTGAAGAATCGAAAGCATCAACAAAGACCACTGGGGGGAGCAAGCGACTTGTGCAAATGCAGTCTGTGGAGACACCAAAAACCTCTCTTCAGAAGCACAGGAAATTTGGACACTTAAGCATCTAAAACTTAAGAATTAATTTGGTGCCTAAATTATATAGGGTTCAAAAATTAATCATATTCTTTGTGGCAATTTGCTAAAGCTATATCGCATTCCTAATTTATCCTTTCCATCGTCTGGTGGGCCCTACCTTTTGGTGTCATTCCCCCTAGCTAAATGCCTTGTCCCTATTGCCACCCTTTTATTATCTTTTGTTTTTAATTACCACCTTCAGCTATAGTAACTTTCACTTCCACAGCTTCACAGGAAATGTGGTGAGGTGCAACCTGAGACCCCAACGGAACAAACCCAGGTTTACAAACCCTGCTGTGAGATGGTAAGGAATTTCTAGAGGATCTTCCAGAGAGGCCCTCAGTCAAGCAAACAGGTTGATGTGAAAATTTTCCTTCAAAAAAATTCAAAACTACCTGCAGGGGAGACATTTCGTCTAGGGGCCAGGCTAAATCCAGTTTGGGAAAACCTCAAATTATATCTGATGGAGATATAAAGGTCCCCAAAACTTTTATGTGCTGATCTGTTCATTTGTATCAAATGACATGCTAATGTAGCCATGGCCACAAAAGCCCAGGATAATTCTGGGAAATGTTTAAAAAGGAGAAAACAGAACTTCCTTCTTTCCACACGGAGGAAACCAGCTACTGTCTGATTTTGAACAGGAGAAGGTGTGGTATGGTACAAATCCTCATGGACAAGTCCTGATGCAGGAATAAGTGTTGACATATTGACAAAGCAACAACTGAAAAGATGTGTTTGAACTAATCTCTACTCGCATGATGTGAAACAGAAACTATTTAATATATTGTACAGATCAGATCCACTATTAGTTCTCTTCAGTCAGTTCTGTCTAAGGTCTTATGTTCATCTGTAAGCTTGGCCTACATGTACATTTTGCACTGTAACAACCAGGTTAATTAGAAGCATGACTTTTTACCAAAATAATTACTTCCTCAGTAAGATAACTGGATGCAATCACAGGGTGTATTTTCCATTCTTTAAAGAAATTAAGAATACCAGCATAAATACTTCAATATATTGGTTTTACTTTTTCACTGGTAAGCCAAAATCTTGGTTGGGTATTATTTCACAGTTTTACGCTAAGGCAAACTCATTTATGTCCAGGCAAGTACAATCAACAAATTTCACGTTCATGAAATTTTACAGTAAGGTGCTGTGTGTTGTAATATGCTTCACATTGGTTTGTGTGCAGTTATAAGACAAATGTGTACAGAAAAAAAAGGAAAATACTTATTAAAACATACATTTATAATGTTTCTTTTCTAATATGTGGAGTGGCAAACTGATTTATTAGGCATTCATCTAGCAATGAGTGCTACACAGACATTATTACATCGTCAAGGCCTTAGTGTGTTGCATTTTTAAGGTAAGGAAGAAACAAATATGTATCACACTACTTAAATGCTAAAATTACAGAAATTTATTTTGAAAAATGAAGTCTGATTTCAGGGGTATAAAATGACCCTTAACAGCGTACAAAAAGATGTAAATAGGAAAAATAAATAATTAATACTTTTTAAAAACCCCTAATTAAATAAAAACTTATGCAGTTAAAACCCCTAATATTTAGAACAGGCAAGGCAAATAAAATGCATTAACTGTCAGGGAGCAAATCTACATTACTTAAAGCATTAAATATGAAGTTTTCAAGTTCAATGTTACTGTTCAGAAGAGATAAAACCCAGTGACTCACAGTAAGAGTTATTCAGGAACAGTCAGGGCAGTAATCTCCATTTTAGATCTTGTTTTCTACATTAGAGATGGTTCTACAAAACAGGCAGGTTTGTCTCTTTGGTCCAATTATGTTTCACTATGAAGCAAAAGGAAACCTCACTGGTTGTAGAGTTTTTCTCTAGAAATCAAATTGAGATTTATTTTAATAGGTTGAAACATCATATTTTATCTCCTATAATTACACTAACACAGGTCTTTCAATCCTCTTCAGACAGTAAGATCTTTAACAGAAAAGTAGATCTTTCACTGATTTTCAGTTGCTTAAAAGCTAATATCTGTAGCCCAAGGTAGCCTCTACATTGGCTTAGTCTGGAAGCACTTCCTTGATTACTTCCTTTAAAATGACAATACTTGTAGACATTAATCATGTCTTTAGTCTATATTAATAGATTTCTTCCTGAGTGTCCCCCAAACGTTGGCTAATTATGTGGCTAATGCACTTTCTTTACTTGCTTTAGATTCATATCCAAATTAGGTAATGAAAAAATTGACCAGGAACATAAATGCATTGAAGATTAAATACACCTGTCAAAGTACCCTTTGCACATGTTTTATCCTCCAGGCATTTCTCTGAAATACTTCAGCTGCTTGCCAAGTGTCAGATCAGAATTTATTGTCCTACCTGCATAAACCATTATCAGTGATGAAATAGTGTATATCACCATGGATCTTTTATGACCAGTGTTACCAGTCTCCTATTCCAAAGTGCTGCAGTTCATGAAAAATATTTTAAAATCTAAATTATTTCAAATACACCACAACGGTATTTATGCTTTAAACAAACCTTTATTTTGTAAAGCTTAAAAACTTAATGTTATTTGCGAAACCGTAAATGTTTATATAGTTGCATAGGAATCGTAAATCAAAAGGGGACAATTTACACATATACTGAATCGGCTTTATATTAAAAAACAGACAAGGAAAAATATTTTCTACTTTGATTGGGACCTTTTAAATCCAGACTCAATTTCAGAATAAGATTTTACTTACATCTTACTCGAAGCTGAAGTTTATTTCAGGCATGTCACTGTCACTTTCAAATAGCCAGCAATTTCATTCCAGATGAGCTCAATGTAGTTGTTAACATGGATAAGTTTTGATTTGCCAGTAATGCTTTGAAAATGGAAGATCTGGGTCATTACAATGTTCATTCTAATGCACAGCAAACTGAAATGTGGCACATACTAAACTTTATTCACCTCAGCTGTACTACTCTCTGAAAGCTGGAATTCTTCTCAACTCTAAAATATGACCTACAGACACAGCTATGTTATTGGCATACAGTCTGCCATGAGAAAAAAAAAACCACTTCTTAAAAAACTTGGTGTACCAGTTGAAGCATAAGCTATACCAACAAAATTACTCTTTTGCAAGGATAAACAGCATTTATTTTGATTACTCGGTGTAGCTGTATTAGCAAACTCTTTACAATGCAGACCAACTCCAAGAAAGTTTATATGGGTCCCAGAATATCCTGCTTCTCTACAGTGTCAGCATTTGCTGCAGAATTCCTGTCTAGAAGGAAAAGCAGCTCCCATGGCTCCCATGAAGATCAAATTGACTACACAGCAGTGCGATATTACAGCTTCAAAGATGAACTGTGACCTAGTCATCTCAGTGGGACACTGAGTTAATGCACTCTTTCTGGCGTCTCACAGCATATTTCCTGCAAGCAACACTGTTTTCCCTTCCAAAAAGTAGTTTCTCCCAGTAGCTTCTGCAATTAAAAAATCTGTAGTATTTTAAATATGTGCCAGTGACTTAGATTTAAAATAATTCATTACGAAACATATAAAAAAAGACCTTGCCTGAGTTGTATCCAGCTTTATAATTCATTCAAAAATCCTTCTAAGTAGAGCTGCCACAGAACTCTCTAGATGCTATTTGAAAAGCTACAGCCACCACTGTAAAACGTGCCATTCAGCATATGGCAGAGTGCAAGGCATCTCATTTATACAGTCCTACTGGTCCAGGGCTAAATATTCTGATCATACCAGTCAAACATCTCTGCCAATGCAGCGAGAGCACAAGTTTAGAAACCATTAAGTCATTAAGGGCTTGGTGATAGATCCCTCTCCGTATTTTAACAACTGAATCAGTTTTACTATGTACATCACTGTGATACCACAGTGAGATACCAGTCAGAAGAAGGAACTTCCAAAGCCATACATTCTGACCCTATAAACAAATACATATATGAATACTGTCAACCTTAAGAAATTAAGAGTTAAAATTCAAACACTTGATTACATTTGCATAGTTGTGAAAATTTATTAGTTACAGTGTAATGAAAATCAACTTTTTTGGTACAGGCAGAAATAAAAACATACATTATATAGAAAAAAATCACAGCTTTAAAAACTGGCTTACATTGTTTAAAATGAGTAAATCTGGTTGCATTTCAAGGCATTGGACTTTAATACTTAATTTTATGCCAAACCATCACACAGTGCAAGAAATATTCTGCAATAGTACAAATTCCATACAGCAGTCTTCAGAGTATTTCGTCTCACAGAATCTCATGGTGGCAAAAAAATGTGCTGAATATTTTTCCATTTAAACACAAAACATTGCTGAAGTTAAATTTTTCTTTCTTTACATACTCTATTACAAAAATATCAAATTGTGGATTTGACAGTGTATTCTACAAATAAATGCGCCACGGACAACAGGAATTGCAACTTTGGGACAGTTACTTTACAAAGTGTATTATAAAAATAAATTATATGGCAAACATCAAACAAAAGCAAGCACGTGGCTTTGCAAATAAAAGTGAAATTCAGCTGGCAGAAAGACTGCTTCTCTCTCTATGTAGTTTCAAAATATCAGCAAGGCCCTTCATTCTTAAAGCTCTACCAAGAAAAAATATATAAAATCTAATGGAAGCAATAAATTCTTCCATGAATAATCAGTAGCACAAGTGACCCTGGTGTTGATGGTAGAGAGCTTCTACAGTGATCCATCCAACTGGCAAGGAGGGTAGTGCACACAGAGCGCATATAGTGGGGGCGGTAACTCATCTAGAGTTCATGCGTAACTGGTGAATGATGACACTCTCTAAAAGAAAAGACAGCAAAACATTTGATTTTATGAAGCTGCAAATACATTACAAGTTACTTTAAAGAAGAACAATCACAATGGCACTGCGAAGCATTTTTCTTCTACAAATGTCTCACACACCTATAACACTGGTTGCTAAAAACTGTCCTGGCGAATGCTACAAAGGTAAACTAAATTAGTACCAGGCTAGGGGTCAGAGGCCCTTCCACTTCAGTGTCAAGACCATCATTTGGTCATCCATAGAGAAAAAGAAAATACAGTTGAATGGATTAAACCACAGGAACACCAAGGTTCCAGTCCCACTCCTGAATCAAGTAAGAGGAAGACTTGGGAGTTGGGTCTCTTGTATCCTGTAAATCTGCTGGAAATCCTGATATAGGGATGTCGAAGAGGTATGGGGTCATTTCTCATTTTTATTTAAATTTGGCTTAGAAACCTATGCTGGCTTTATTCAGCGTCTGCTTGAATTTTGCCACTGACTTCAATGGGGATAAATTTCAGCCACAGCATGCAAAACTAAGTGTTGGCATGGGCTCTGAAAGGCTGGGTTTAACTTTGCCCTGCATGTCCCATAGGAGATTCCTGATCCTGATTAATTTCTGGACTCTGCTGAAATACTAATAATCTGGTCTTCTGTTCTTTTATCCATATAAACTGCTCTTACAGGCAACTTTTTAAATATGAGAATTTAGCTATCCATCACATTATTCTCTGAAAAGGTGTATTTTATGCATGTCAAATAATATAACTGTACCACTGCTAGCTAGAAATATACAGTTTTCTTAGTAGAAATACTAATTTTCTTAATTGAAACTATTTTTCTTGATTTCTTCCTCAATAGACTGAGGATTTTTCAAAGTTTACAGGACCCAATAAATGACACTAATCATATGATTATTCCCTTTTACATTTTTATTGACTTCTGCCTTTGTCTGCTTCCTAACTAATACTTGCAAGATGTTTGATTAAGTTACATTATCGTAAGAATCATGTTCTCCATGTACTCTTAATTTCAAGACTTTGCCACTAGATGGCAGATGCCAGTGATGCTTTTCATACGTGGTGCATCAAAAAATAAGGGCTAAGGTAACATTCAAGAAAATAGGTTCAGGCAAATTAAATAATAGAATTTCCAAAATGGAAAGTGTTTCTTTTCCATATAATTTTTCGATAACAAATGATTTTCAACAAGATATGTATACCAGTTCTACCAAATTTGAGCAATGACTATAAAAGAACCACAAACTACAGTAAGATTTTAACTTACAACCAGTGCTGTTCTCTAACTTCAAGCTCTTGCGGAATATGATGTAAAAAGCTGCATTTAATTAATATCAGATTGTAACCTCAGGCAAATCCTCCCATTAACTTCAATGCGAATCACACAAACTGTATATTAAACATTTTTTTCTTAATATTCACTATACACATTATATATTAATACGGAATTTAGAAACAAAATTCTAAAACCCAAATGGGTAAGCAGAAAAATATCAAGCTCCTTGTAAAGGCTTAGTCACTGAATGAATGGCAAAACTACAGTAGGTTTCTGAATCAGTCTTCCTTCTACAGACCAAATATAGCAATTATGCAGAAAAGAGTAGGAGAAATAATTAAAAACTCAAAGAATTTCCACTTCTATTATTCATTCATTTCTCACACACATATGCTCTTCATTTGTCTATCGGTTGTTTGTATTTGTAATGCTTATATATATGCGTGTATTATACACACACATGCATATATATACACTCTAGTTACTAAAAGAGGTGTCTGAGGAGTTAATTTAAAATTATAGTAGGGCAGATTTTGTCAGAGTTCTGTTGGACCACCCCCTCTAGGAATATGATTATATCTGTAGGATATGACTACATAAATTTTTCTAGTTATAAATGTGCATATTTCAAGAAGCTATGAATTCACTTAAAACAATTTATTTTAATGACAGGAAAAGAAAATTAAGTTAATGTAAGACTGCTAATGCTGCTTTCCATCCCACTGATGTGAATCAGAACTTCTCCAGGAAACACATCATTAACAGCTGGCCTATGAAAAATACCAGTTCATATAATGAAGCACATCAACGGACATTTTAACATAGGAAGTTTAATTTCTTCTTACAATATATACAAACACCACCAGATGATACAAAAATGTATGTACCACAGACAATGCATGCCCAAGCAACAGAAGAGAATCATACATCAGTACTTTATAAAATCCTGAAGAGGTTTTAAAGTGAAGAACCATTCATACCTGAGTGATTCATACCTGACTCTCAGAGCTGGTAGCTCTGTATGTGAGAGTAGTTAACTCTGATTGCATCTTCCAAAAAGCCAAGTAAGAGCAGTGTGTAGGGAATAAGATTCAAAGTGAAGTTAGTATCTATAATGACAAATGTTGCATATAGTTTTACCTGAGAGAGCTCAGGAAAAATTAAGGGAAAGAGGGTAACTCACACTGACGTAGGGGAGAAAAATATTGCCCTAAATGAAAACAAGTTCAAAAGATGAGCTCACAGAAACCCCTGCCAGCAAACTACAGGTTACAAAGTGACTCAGTGAAATCGGCCACTGATGTGTGATGGGAACATATAATTGCACTGAAAACTGTCCTGACTTTTGCAGCTTATGCCAAGCACTTGAAACCCAGCAGGACAGTAGCTTACTTTCTTTAAAGACATGCTCTTCCACATCTGATGAGAATTACTGAATATTCATGTAAATATTGAGCATGTTTTAGAATATATGTAGCCTATTTCAGGCAGTAACATGACTTGGCATCCAATTGGCATGAATCAACATAATAATGTGACTTTGGAGATTACTCACGTGATGGTAATTACTATGTGCCGTAAGTGGTTTGAGGTTTAAATATGGTAACATGCATACTCTAGGGGCATATTCAGAAAAGTCACAAAGTGTTATTTGATTTTTGAAAAATCACACTAATGGGTGTCATGAAAGGAAAAGGAAGGTGGGCAAAATACATCAAAATCTCTGTTTTTCTTCTAATATTTACTACTTAGCATGTTTACCGATCTGAGAGAAATCCCCCAGGCATTAGGGTTGAAGTTTTGTGCTCTCTCATTTTCAGTCCCACCTACACAAAACAAATGTATTGCTCTGCTAATGACTGTATTGGCAATACTCATATGTAACAGTAATTCAGGTGATGGGATCTTACATAGGGAACACTATATAGTGGAAAACTTATTAGGAACTATATTTAAAAATCACAGCGATCATCTGGAGAATTGCAGGTGCACCTTCTCAGTCCATATGTGCTGTTCATGAGTGGGTTGGCATTTTCCCTGCTCTTCCCCCTCCACCTAATAACTGCTGTCCTAAGCCATATGTTCCCACCGCTGGGCTTGACTTATCACAGCTGCTTATACGGCCATGCAGTCAGCCAGAGTAGGGCATCTCTCCAGCTGATATTAAATACTACCAAAAATACACAGATTGTTTCTCAGCTAGCTCAGTTCCTGAGGAAGCACTGTAGCTATGATTATTACCATGGGTTGAGTGCATTTTGCTACTGAAACTGTTTCACTTCATTAAAAAAAAAAAAAAATTCAATAGAAAAAGGTAAGAGAGAGAAAGCATGAGGATGAGTCACTCTAGATGATCGCTTGGGCAGAGAAGACTTGGTTTCTGCACTGTAATCCTGTAATGTAGAATACACAACAAGCCTTGTAAATCAAAGTTCTAGTATTTTCCTATGGATCGCTGTATCAGAGTTTGATTCTTCGGTGCCTAGTAAAATCTGAGGTCTAAACAAAGCTTGTCCTTGTGGTGTTTCTGACATCACTCTCTTGTGTTCACACTTTTGATATATGAAGGTGAGATCATGCTACATTCTTCTGTGCAGTGGGGCACTGCTAAGGTCTTGCTTCTCTTCTCTGTTGCCCTTTTCATTACATTGGAAGACTTTCTTATTCTAGAGACCTCTACTGCTTTGTCAGATTTGGTTGAAATTGGTTGATGTGTTCAATGTTATTCATCAACGAAGGATAGATGGAAGGATGGATGAACACAGACAATTCATCTTATAAGCCTTCTTTTCACAAAAGGCCAGGTTCAAAGGCAGCCTTTGGAACATGGACCAGAATCGAGGGGGCTCCCTCCTCCTAGATCAATATCCTGACTACTCAACCACTCTCTTCTCTGCTCAGTGAATACTAAAGCCCTCCATGCAGAACAGCACAGCCTTTACAGGAGGGAATGAGAATGCCACCTTCTTCCCCCTTGACTGTCTGTCAGTGCCACTGGTGAACCTGGCTGGAGCTGATGTGGGTCTGAGTCTCCTCAGATACTGGTGGAAAGGGGGGGTCATCTCCTACTTTAGAAGACAGGTTTTAATCAAAAGCTTTTTAAAATAGGCAGCACTACCCCTATATTTGTGTGGTATTTGACCTACTAGGAGGCATTCCTGATTCCACAGCCACTTTAAAACAGCCATGGGTTTCCTACACCTGTCTTCTTCCTTTTTCTGGCCCGAGAGCCTGGAACTAAGCTATGTTAAAGCTAGCCTTCATGCTTTTTGCCAGATTCCTTTTAGTTCACATCAGTTCCTCAGCTAAGTTCAAACACTTTTGCCAGCTCAAGGGACAACCACATGGAAGTGAGTACTTTCTTGGCCATAGGTAACAAAGACAGGACTACAGCTTTTTACTCCAGTGTGGGGTTATATCCTGACTTTAAGGGACCATGAATCTGTGACTTGATTTAAAGCCCGTAGAGGAAATACAAGAATACCTAGATTATGGAGCTCGATTAGGTTCAGAGGCTGCAGTGCTAGTTAAGTCACAACTGAAACACTGACTAGAGAAGGGCAGTGGGAGAACTTGAGGAGGATCTTCAGGATGCCTCTGGGGCTTAAACACTGTCTCTAGACTTGGTTGTCTAAATTGTCTTCTGGAGCTGACCTACTGAATGGAGAATCTTACTGTAGTCACTAAACATAACTGTATCCAGATTCAGAGGAAATTCCAACATAATAGAGAAAGTTATGCTTCGACTTTTAAGACTTCTGAACTATAGGCTTTCTTTTTTCTTCATCTTACCCTTCTTCTACCTTTAAGAAACAAGAATCTTACATCAATAAAAATGAATGTTAAAAATGGTAAGTACAACTAAATACCTATCTTTAGCTAATGGTTAAACCGGTTGCCTGATTCCAACTCTTAAGGCTTCTGCTATG
Source organism: Athene cunicularia (assembly GCF_003259725.1). NCBI lineage: Eukaryota > Metazoa > Chordata > Aves > Strigiformes > Strigidae > Athene > Athene cunicularia. The sequence continues at coordinate 34,452,413 of NW_020799097.1, forward strand.
GAGCGAAAGTTCCTTTTTGTTGTGCTGCCTCAGGGAAAAATAACAGGATCCTCAGTCTGACCTGTCTGGAATTTCTCGAGTCTGTCTCATGAAATCCTACTGACTCTACAAGAGTAATCCCCATCTTGTGCCTGCAGTTCTGGTTCAGTTGTGCTAATTTGTGTGTCCTGGATTTCAGGTACTGTAAGGCTGGTTTGTTTCTTCAGGTGAATTAGTTTCTTAGATCTTAAGCAAAACAAACAAATTTGTCAACCACAGGCAGACACAGAATATTGCCTTGGATATAGCAACAGTTAACAAAGGAACTAACTTTCTTTGAAATCAGGATCTGAAAAGGAAGGCTTAAGGCAGCTGTAGTTCATCACTGTATCAAGCCACATTAGCTTGGGGCTCATGTTTGCAATATTATTTAAATGACTGTTTTGACCTGGAGACTTGCTTCACTGCCAGTATTTAGAGTGAATATCCAGCAAAAAAGCTCTTAATAATGTGTTTTCTTCAAACATCTGCTAAAAAGTCTACATTACAGTAAGAACAGTAAGATCTCCAACAATTTATTGACAAGTTGAGGCTTTTAAGTGGTAACAATTAGTTGAAGGGATCTGATGTATTTCTGGCATAGTAACTCACATTGCTTTCTAATTCCAGTTTCCAAGTTTTATCTGAAATACTGGGAATTGAGTGTTAAGAAAAATGCTAATAATGAATCTGATTTTTAGATGTTGTAGGAACCAGAACCTTGAAATTAACAGGTACTGCAGGTGCTACACATGTAAAAATTGAAAACTACTTCTTTTCTAATGTGGCAGCAGTTTTTACACTACAGACAAAATGCCCTTCATGTGAATAGCAAAATGCCAGCTTTACACTGGGATAATGGCCATATCTGGATCTTAAATTGGAGAGCAATGCAAACTGCAGACTGAAGACTAAACATTGCTTGGACTGAATATAATTTTGTTGACCTTCTGTGGCAGATTCTTCCATCAAATCTCTTCTTCCATACAGAAAGCCATTTAATATTCCACCCACTAGTACATATTCTTTTCTGAGAATTGTATTTATTATTTATTGGTTGTCTTCCTTCTTGCCTTCTGAAAGCTATTCCTAACCACTGGGTCCTTTACAGCTTGTTGTGGTGGTGAAGGTATTATACAATCTTTAAAAACGCTCATTTGTCAGTCTGTTCGGCTCCATTTCTTTTGGTTGTGAATTTCTTCTGTGGAAACTGATTACTTAATGGAAATGCCCTTTAATAACTTTACTGTTATTAAATAAACAATCATTACAATCATCGGCATCCACACCATTTACATGCTGGAAAAGTTCTTTAAAACATGCTTAAAAATGCAAACATATAAATGAGGAAATCACAAAGAGGGAAGGAAAAAGGATGAATCATCATGGTATTGTGAGGCTGTATGTACTGAAAGACAAAATGTTTCAAACAACTGAGAATTGAGAGTAACTTTCACACCAAGCTCTTATCTCTTTCACTGTCTTTACCTGAGCTGTGCCTTTAGACAGCAGTTTCTGCCACCACCAGTTTATGCTGATTTCCCCTCTAAGGCATAAGGATGCTTGGCAACTAAGGTTTAAATATAGCACAAGTTTATCCCACCAGGAAAACTGAAAACCTAGTGAAGTCAATGGAGTGACTTGCTTCATAGCCTTTAGACATCTCTGGAGCAGGCACAAATGGACTGTATTGATTTTAGACAGATCAATGTTTCTCAAGCTTTTTCTAAAGACTAAAGACCTTTTGGCTCACTTGCCTTCATCTGACCCCTGAGCTGGCAGTATCCCAGTGTGTGTAAGTCAGGGACTTGGCTGTAAGTAGTCTACAAGCATTAACCCCCTCTGGAAGAAATAAACTGCTGTTTAGCACTGCTGCTGCCAAACACTGTGTAACCCCCCCTACCCCCTTGAATTTTGTAACCACCTTGAGAAAGCAGCTCACCGCTGAGAAACGCTGATTTGGACAGGAGACTCCATAAGAAGGCTGGGCTTCCCCTCCCTCCCACACCTGAGGTACTAGCTTTCACTAAAACAGGATCTCAAGTGTGCTGACTCCTGGCATTGGTTCCCTAGGCAAAGTAGCATCTCAGTAATGTGATCACAGGCAGAAGTGCCCCATGCAATAGCAAAGGTGGAAAGTTATCCATTAAGGTGGAAGACAATCTAGAAAAAGTGACCAAACTTCCTTCAATCTATTAAAAAGTGACCAAGTCTATCATTAAGAATTCCTGAACTAGATTAATAACCTAGTGCAGTTGCCCCATTCTCCCTTCCTAGGCTGAAAATCTTCCTGGTGTACAACTGCCTTTTTGATGGCTTTTTTTTTTTTTCTTTTGTAAACTTCAGTAAGAAAACAAAAGGATGTTGTTACTTAAGTAGTCAGTGCACACACATTAGTTCGTTGTAAGTGACAGCTGCAGGACTTCAATTAGTACAGGCAAATGTGAGCAACTACACAGACAGGGAGCTGACTTCCATGGTAGCAGCAAAACCTGCAGAACATACCCCCTGAGCCACCGCCATCAACCCTGACCCCCGCACAGGGAGGCAGAGCTGCTGGCTGAAGATTTCTTCAGTTCTATTTTCATAGACTGAGTCTCGGCACGAGGCTCGAATTTTGTCACATTTCCTGCTCCTGGGGCTGCCACTACTGGCTTTCCTGCTTTCATACCTTTTGACACAGGAATGCGGGTGGGTGTAGGTCTCGGGGATGACCCATCCTGTCCTGTCTGCAAAAGAGAGAGACAGAGATGTTACATGAATGGAGGACTTTCCCTTCTGATATATGCTCATGTTTTATTTTTCATTGGCTCTTCCTTTACCTCTCAAGCAACAATGTCCCAGATCACACCTATTAGCAAATTAATGTCACATCTGGAACCTGGCCATAGCACATACTGCTAGAATAGGGCCAAAGGTACAGCTGGGATCAAGTTTCCCAGAGCTGGGGTCCGGTGTTTTGGATCAAGATGTCATAGGGATGGGAATGCCTGGAAAACTCCAATTCTACAGCACGACACAATGCAGGAGAGCCTGAGAGAGGCTACCGAAACACTGGTTTACATGTCGGACAGGTACAATATTAACATCTTGTACAGAGACTAGCATAGGGTCTCAGTATAGTCATGTAAGGCTAATGCTGAACCCAGAGTAACTGCCATATTTTGAGAGCTGGGGCAAGATTTCTCAGCATTATATTGAACTTTGCTTCCCAAAGTATGCTGGGGACACTTATTTCTGCACTGGGACATGCAAGGGGGTGGGAGAGAGAGACAGAGCAAAGGTATGGATTTCCTTTTCCTGTGGCTGTGGGAGGAGGGATGTGGGAGAGGGCTCTCCCCCTCCCAGCCACAGCCACTACTTGATGAACTCTGGTGAGGGTGAAGCAGGCAGCCCAGATTTCCCGGCATACCTCAAGGCAGTGCAGGCATTGTCACTTTACTATCTCTGCCAGTCTTCTGCCCTGGACAACCGCCTATCAAGCACACTTATCCTCAAGTGTGAGGACTTCAGAACAAAACAAAAGGCCTAAGTGGTTGAGGACCCAAGTATGGGGCTGGCAGACCCAACGTGGCTTCTATAAGTGATCTGTGCCCTTCTGGACCACCAGCTGGAGACCAGGCTGGCTACTCTGTAGCTTTGAAAATGCAATCAGTACATACATTTAGGCAACTGAATTCCACCATATAAATGCAGAATGAGCACTTGGATAGGACAAAAATATTCAGAAGGGTCAACTGGTATTTTCTATCTACATTTGCCGGACAATGTTGCACATACTGTGCAAGGCCAAAACTGGAAGCTACCCTTTATGGACCATGACCTAAAGAAAATATTTATAACCATGACAAATCTGAAACAAAAACGTGTTTTATCTTTTGTAGCGTGCAGTACAGACGCAAATGTTAATGGTGACAACTTCAGTGTCTCAGCTGAATTTCATATGGGACTTTTTTCTGTTCAGATAATGGACAAAGACTTTGATCTCACAGAAGAGAACTGTTCTCATGAGATCCTGGAATCCTAGCTAGACCTGTCGGCTAAATGACTAAATTCTGCAACTTATGACATGTAAGCAAAATAAAACTAAACTGCTGAAATAGACCAGATTAGGGAATCACATCGACTACAACATGTATTTGCATTTATTTCAAAATGCTCTTAAAAATGCTCCACGAAGGAGCATTTTTCTCTCTCGAAGGATTTCCAGCCAGTAGCATCAGAGCCTTCTGTCTGCATCCTGAGTATTCAAAGGAAAACCATTCCTTAATCTTCTAAGAACAGTTCAAAACCCCATGTGTATACACACACACAAAAAAAAAATCACAATTGGAAAACTTGAATGCTGTCTGCCTGGCAGGAAGGAAGCCATTTTCAATAACTAAAAGCAACATTTACAATAGCAGTCTAAAGGCTAATATGGAACTCACATGTAGATGTCAAAACAAGTTAGGCCCATACAATTCTGTAGGGTAAAACATGCAAATGCATTCCATCAGCCTCGGAAAATATGTCAACATCCCAGGGAACCCAAATGACAAACATCTTGTACTCACTGAAAGAGCTCCACAGTGTGTAAACATGAGGCAATCAAATGAAGTAGCTGGAATCTCAGGCATTTTTCAGCTTTATTCACATGTAAATTATTAACTAAGGATTTGGGCCTTTCAAGTTACTCATTTCAAGCCTAAATCATTCAAAAGCACTTTGGAAAGAACTCCAACTTGCTTTAAATTTCTTAGTTGCTTTGCTTATGGTGAATTAACATGTTGATCCTATGGAAGCTAATGCCTGCTTCACGTGCATCTGCAAAAGCATTTTGCGTCTGCGAAGTGAAATGGCACAAAGGTGGCTGTTCACCAAGCAGTCCCCTTTGCTGACAGTGACACTCTTCAGTACCCATCCGTAGTGTCTGTGGCAGAGAACCCACAGGACTGTCTGGCTCTTGGTCAGTTCTTCCAAAAACCAAGCTCTGAGCAAATTCCTCCAGTCCTGTTTGTAGGCTGTTGTCTTCTGGCTGATAGCAGGAATGCGGCTCCAACCAGAAACCAACTTGTGCCCGAGCCACAGGCCGGCAGGACGCAGAGTGATGCTGGCTGGCTCCTAGCTGGCAGGACGTGGTGCTGGGACAGCACAGGGGGCCAGAGCGAGGTTAGTAAATACGTGTTAGAGTGAGAAAAATACACGCAGCCTCTAAGCTAGTTAGGTCAATAATCAGCGCTCATTGCAGACACTGGCAGGTCTATTAAGCTGTGAGGTGGCAGTAAGGTTGGACAGTCCCATTAAAGGAAGGAAAGCAATTTGAATATACAGTACACTTGGCGTGTTTTAGTGGTGTATAACAGATTCTGCTTAAGGCATTTTATTGACACAAAGAGTGCTTTCATGCACACATTCACTTTTGAAATATTTTAATAACAAAGGTGCTTTTTCAGCACTTGTTCCCGATCAGATCAGGAACCAGCTTGCCCTGGACAGCAATGGTTCGGTTCAGCAGCTGACATAGCTAGCTAGTGCAATTTGAGATGCCCTGGGCTACTTAAGCTGTCTGCACAGGGCTGGTAGATAAGGCAGAGAACCCAAGGAGACCTGCAACCTCTGATAAAGCAGCTGGAAGTTCGGTAGACTACTTCACAGCACTTAACATGACACTAAAGAAGCATGTTTAGGCAACTGAATCGTGAAAGGGTTAACTATCTAGTCAATACAGTCAGTGGAGCCCAGTGGGCAATTCAGCTCACACTGAAGGTAGGGACAGGACGGAGGTCTCAGCTGCATCACCCTCCAGTCTCCGCGGAGTGAGCACACAGGGCTCAGGGCTGATAAGGGGACTGATGACTAGGGACTGACTCAGTTGTCCGCACTGAGGCAGCTTGTGCCATCTGAAGTATCCTGTCAGCTTTCACTGCAGAAACTACAAGTCCATGTTATACGTACCAGACTCACACATGTGTCTCAACCGCCATCGCGCATGCAGATAGCACCATGCACCCCTATGTGGGCAAGTGAGCTGACCCCTAGATTACTGGTAACTCTAAAAGAAGCTTAAGAGCATATAGGGGACACCTACAAAGAGCTAAATTTAGATGTTGATCTCAAACTAAATGCTGCCCAAATAAAAAGTAGCCTTACAGCTGTGTTAACAAGCACCCAGTTAGCTCTGGCAGCCAAGAGCCTTTCAGCCATGCCTTGCTGCCTTCGTCACAGGACACCCTGCATGGTTGGTGCTGTGCCACTATGCTGGCTCTGCTGCAGCTGGGATTCCCTCTGCTCCCTGCAGATTTCATGTCACCAGATTCACTGTGTACCCTGGCAGCATAAACATCTGGTGCTGGATGCCAGGCTTCTAGGAGGTGGGAAGCACAGGGATAAAGTGATTATAAGACTAACAGCCATCCTTGTAGCCAAAAAGATCCAAATTCACCAGCAATCCTACAGCTAAATATAAGGCCTAAATCAAAAAGCATTTCTTAGATAGGGGCACCACAGTTTGGGTTTTTTCCCCAAGAATATTTGTTTTTATTCTGTGGGGTTTTTACTGTAAACTGTATTAACTGTTCTGTGAACAGGGACTTGGGGCTAATGTGCTAAGATGAGACTAAGAACCAGGCTAGTTTCAGGCTCATTTTGGTCTGCATATCCTCTGGTCTCAGAGTCTTGAATTTTTGGTTGTGCTGTGGTCCATCTGTAATAAAAAATTTACCTGCTAAATCTGCTAGGATAGTCCAAGTATTTTCCTGGGAGCGGGTTTGACTCAAATCAAGCTAAGGAGGAGCAAACCCCATTTTTTACAGTTCTGTGGTAATTATCCAAATCCATAGGCTATCATATAAAGGGCAGTTACCAGCTTAAAGTTTGGTTCTTTTTTTTTTTTTTTTTAATCAAAGTGGCAATGGTTCTGTTAAAGGCTGAATTCAATCCAACTGGTCAACATGACATCAGCTCTTGCCATGGAGATCCCTGGGACTGGACTAGGGTGGGTGGCAGCACTGGTGTGACAAGGCCAGCTGCTCAGCTGGCCAGCCCTGTGCTTGTGCAGCAGGCAGAACATGAAGTGCCTCCAAAACATTTGGGTCCAGTGAGCTCACATGGCAGTGGAGACACAGTCACTGACCGGTGCCTTTTTTGGTTCATCTTTTTGTTTAAGTGCTCAAAGATTTCCCAAGTTCTCCTGCAGGTACCAGTGTCTTTCTTTGGATGAGGGTCTCATTTTATCTAAATCAAAACTGTTGCAGACTCAGAAGAGGGCTTGGATCAGGGAAATATATAAATCTCTAGCTACTCCAGAGTGTATGTCTGTGTAAATCAACACAACCATAATCCATGCAATTCATAAATCATGATAGTCCATCATGAAACCACAGTCTGACTCTGAACTCACATACACAGGTAGACACCACACTTCAGGCTGAATCTTTAAAAGTACCATGTGTGCACCTTAAAATTGACTTCACCTGCCACAATGAAGATAACTATAAATTCAAATTGGAAGAGTTAGATGTTTTCAAATATGAAAACAGTAACTGCAAATTTGTTATAGCAACAGATGAGAGCCAGGAATTTCAGAATTATTTTCCCCTTTGTAGCTTGGCACTGCATTAGTACATTGTACAAAGCATCTTGTATGAGGAGAGTTAAGAAAAAAATTGAAACCAGCTATGTATCAGTTTGTCTTCTCTGATTTTTGAACTTAAACCCTTAAAATTATATCGATATTGGTTTCTTCTAGGGTTACTGAGCAAATTATCACAACTTGTTTTTTCTGACTAGGGGTATTGAAATGTGTTTGTAAAGTAGTCATTTGCAAAACAGATGGTGAGCATAGAAATTCTATTTTTTTTCAGGGGGTTTGGGAGGAAAAAGCACATTTGGACTAGTTCAAAGTTCCCCACTCATCTGACTAGGGACCTTAAAAAACAAAGGGAAGCGTAAGATAAAGTAAATCTTATGGTTGAACTATTTTCCTCACATTCCAAATCAGTGAGAATGAAGTGAAGAAAGAAGCCACTTTATAGCTAGATGAAAACAAAACAAAAAAGTTTTGTCTGCCACAGTTCAGTGCATCATCACAGTAGAGACAGACATCTCATAAAAATGAATGTGGAACTCTTAAAAAAAAAGTTTTTCAAGCTTCTGAGAGACAAAGGAGTTTGTAAATTAATTGCTTCAAGACTTTTTAAAAAATGAACAGTTGCCTCTAATAGTAGGAAAACACTGTAAAGTAGCTACAATACATTATATATGTGGGGAGAAAGAGAGAGAGCGCACATGTAAAATTCCAAATAGATCCACATGATGTACATAAGTTTTCTCAAGTCAGAGGGCTTAAATGGGAATGGCAGCCTCTCTCCAAAAGTGTGGAAGCGTATCTTAAATACACTTTGACATTTCAGCTTGGAAAGAGATGGCTGAAGAGCTGTGTTGTAGGGTTCTGCAGACTCCTGAGCGGCATGAACAAATGAACAGGGGATGACTATTCAGTATTTGTCAAGATACAAGAAAGAGGCTGTAACCAATGAAGGTACTGCATAAAAGGTATCAAACAAAAGAGCATTTTTCCCAGAGCCCACAACTGAATTCAGTGCCCCCTGATGTTGTGGAAACAACAGTATAAATGAGTTCAAAAAGCAATTAGATGAATAAATAGAAGAAAACTCTGCCACGGTCTATTAAACACAAAGATGTGTCTACAGGCCCTGGTTCAGAAAGAAATACCTACCTATTGCCAAAAACTGGGAACAGACGCTGAAAATAATCTTCCCCCAAGCATCTGCTGCAGGCTCTGTCTAGCTAAATAAGCTTTTGGACTAATACAGTATTGCTGGCTTTCTATTTTGGTTAAATTTTTCTTTCCCAGAGTATTTCCAACTAAAGCAATGCAAAACCATGTCCAATAATAAACCTGGGGGAGGACTATCAATAAATACGTCCAATATGTTTAGAGACAAAGGTGAGAGACTGATTTAAGTATGAAAAAGAAGTCAGGGTATGAAAAAGAAGTCAGGGTGCCACCACAGAGGCACAGAAAGAAAGCAGAAAAAAATATGTTAGAGGAAGCACTATTGTAATACAGCACTTACAGAAGTTGAGAATTTCAGAGGAACAGAAAAAGCTTTACTATTCACTGGCTGAAAGAGGCTTGGAGTTGTAAGCAGTGATAGCATGTGTGCCTACTTATTCCTTCGGAGTTCAGTACTACAGCAGATAGTAATTGAATTATTACTATAATGGGATTATGCCAAAGAATACCAGCCTGCATGATCAGACTCTAAAGACCCACCAGCTGGGCCAAAAATCATTATGAGTGTTTACAGGAGGAACTTCAAAGGGACTTCCTTTGAAAGTTACTCCTTTGGGAGATAATGCCAAAAGTATACCAGCACCCAACACTGGTACAAAAATATATGAATAAGGCAAATTCTGATTTTATAGTTAAGCCCGTATTTGAAACAAATGTAGGGAAGTCAAGAGTTTCTCCTTGCCCCACCCATTTTCCCTGCTGGCCTCTCAAACCCAAACTATGGTCGCCTTTCTCCTTACTATGAAGACTACATCATGAGACTACACTGCTTACCACTGATTGTGTTCCTCGGGTGGAAGATGTTGTAACAGGCGTTATAGTGATAGTACTTGTCACCTTGCTTGCTGCAGGTCGCGAGGACAGGTTGTTCCGGGGCGATCGAAGAACGGTACCGGTCGCAAGTTCTTTCTCTGCTGCTATGTTCATCGGTCTGACTGTTATCACAGGACTTGCACCATCAGGTGCAGCACTGGGAGAGCGTTTAAACTGGGAACCTAAGTGGATGTGGATTTTGTTGTCTTCTGTCGTAATAATGTTTGCATTGGCATTATACTTGCGGATTGGAGTTGGGACGGTTTGTTTTTCTGGTGTCACTTTGAAGACAGCCCTTCCCATGGTCATATCTTGTGACTGAGGAGAGACAGAGATTTCTGCCGGTGCTGCAGATGTTGATACTGTCATAATCTGAATTGGTGATGCAGGTCTGTCGGCAAAAGGTGTCCTCCCTCCCTCTGGGGACTTTTCCCTGGAGAATGTTGTTATAGTGACAGGAGACACAGAACGATCTGGGCCCATGGGACTTTCACTGCCTTTTCCTTTTTGTGGCATAACGTTTGGAGAGGGAATGATGGTTATTCGTGGCTTCTGATTTCCCAAAGTAGGAATGACAGTGGTACTTGAAAAAAATTCCTCTGAGGTTGGACTGGTTATCTCCAAAGTAGCTGTGCTGTTCTCGTGGTCTGGTGTCACCCGAATATGAAGAGGTTGGCCCTGTTTTGGTGAAAGGACAACCTCCCCTGGATGTGCTGGACTACCGTGCATTCGGGGTCCTTTATCAGGAGTTCCCTGAGCCCCAGCTTCCCTCTTTCTCATCCATGGTATCCAAGATTTCCTCATTGCAAGTTCATTTGCTGCTGGAGGATACCTCTCAAGCACTGAAGAACGCTCCATGGGTTTTTTCAGACCTACCTGTCGCAGATTGCTCATGATGTGATTTTCCTCCTGGAAGGATTTCCTTATAAACACTGCTGGAGTTTCTTCTTCTGCTGCTTCGCTGCTTACAGCATCTGTTTGCACACCGGTGGATGTCACGGGAACATCGACCATTCTTCGTCCGTTTATGCTGGGTCTCAGCGCACGGCTGTAACGCTTAGAAAGCTCCAGCTCTTTTGTTAGGTTCAGAACTTCCTGCCCCATGCTCTTGTTTTTATTTTCTTCTTCCATAAACCTTTGCTGCAGAACCGAATAATCAACTTGGAGCTGAGAAAGCTGGTCTTCTTTGTTCATCAGCTCATGGATTTTTTCCTTAAGGGCTTGAACTTCTGCTTTCAAATCTCTGCTTTTGGCCTCTTCCAGACGAAACCTATGCCTCAACTCTGCCTCCTGGCTCACTGCTTCACCTTTTTCTATTGCTTTGGTTTTGGCAATCTGGAGTTTCATCTCCTCCAGCTGTTGAGAAAGAAAGTTAGCTTTATCCTGCTCAGTCCTAAATTTCTGCTCTAGCTGATCATATTCATCTTCTGTTTTCATCAAATCTCCTTCAACCACTTCCAATTGTTTGAGACGCTTTTTCAGTCTTTCAATTTCAACAGTAAGTTCTTTAATCTTGTTGTCCTCATGACAGCCATGCTCTGGTCCTTTCCTGGTTCGACCTCTTGTAATTTCTCTTTCTACTTCCTCCATACCATCAATTCTTTTCTTTAACAGGTCAACTCTACAGCTTAGTTCAGAGGATTTTTCTTCTTCACTTCTCAGTTTGCCAATTAACTCATCCCTTTCCTTTGTCAAACAAGACACTTTTTCCTCCATTTCAGATTTCAGTTTCAAAAATTTCTTACTTTCTTCTATCAGTTTCTCTGTTACATCCATAACTTTCCCTTGTTCCACTTTAAAATTCTTGTTTAGACACTCAACCTTTTTCTCCTCCTGTTTTATTTTTTCCATCATATTTTTTCGTTCATCAACCAACATTACAGTAAATGATTTCAGCTTTGTAAGGTCATCTTTTAAGCTTATTTCAGCCTTTTCCAACTTGCTTTCTGATGCCTCAAGGTCTTTAACTCGAGTCTTCACCAATTCCAACTCATTTATCAAATCCTTAGTCAAATTCTTTTCTTTCTCCAAGCTTAAGTGTAGCTGGGTGCATTCAGACTTACTTTTACTGAAAGCCTCTTCTAGCTTCTCTAGTTCTGACATTCTTTTCTGCAATTTTTCCACTTCAAGTTTCAACTCTTTGCTATGGTGTTCTTCCTCTTGCAGTTTATTTTTCAGCTCTTTGCACTGGGATTCAGTTTTTGTGATCTCTTCATCTTTCCCCTCCATTTCAAGCACACGCTTGCGCAGGTTTTCCACTTCTGCCATTAAGCTAGAGTTCCCACATTCCCCTTTTGCTATTTTATCCCTTAGTTCTTGAAGCTCCTCCTCAGCTTTTTGAAGATTTTTGTTAGTTTCTTCTAGCTCCTCTATTCTGCGAGTCAACCCCACTAGCTTAAGCCTTAGCTGTCTATTATGTGACTCTTGATTAGCCAGTTTAGCAGTCATTTCCTCATGTTCTTGAGAAAATGATGATGTTTTATGTTCAAGTTCTGCCTCTAACTTCATCAGTTTTTGTCCATCTTCTTTTGTTTTTGCACTAATAATTTTAAGCTTTTCTTCTTCTTCCTTTAGTTTTTGATTTAAGTCCTGTATTTTCTGGCTTTGTTGCCCAAGTTGTTCAATATGCATTTGTCTTTCATCCACCAGCATGAGTGCAAATGATTTGAGCTTGACTAGTTCTTCTCTTAGTTTAGTGAGTCTCTTTGTATGTTCCTTTTCCTTCCGGGCTTGATAGATCTTCTCCTGCTCAAGAAGTTTTTTCAGCCTGAAAGAAGTTAAAAGACATGCATTAAACTAAAAAAAATAAATAAGTATTTTTTTAAAAAAAATATATAGGTGTATTTCTCCATTTTTAAAATCACCTTCATTTTCTAAGGTTTTTTTTCATTAACAACCTAGGTCATCTTTCAAGAAATAACTACCTACTACAGTTACATTCCCAAACCAAATATTTTAAGTTCCAAAAGTTAACTGAAAACTATGTAAAATCATCTAGAAATCTGCAAAGCAGTGATACTTTATACATGTATAGATAAAAAATACACCAGATTTTAATTCCATTACATTTATTTCTCTGTTAGGATGACGTTGGTAAAAGTACATAATATCCCAACAGGACAGGTATATCTACTCACCAATCCATTTATACCAAACCTGCTTTACAAGGTGGACTCCTCCTTATGCTTTGCATATGCAAAAATATGTACAATAAGATTAAAAATGAAACCTAATTCCTATATGCATCCATACATAAATGGATCAATCCTGGTTATAAATAAACCAGCAGGACATAATATTACAATAGCACACAACTAATAACCATCTGGCCATCACAGGCATAAGGTATTAACAGGAAGATTTGCCAGCACACTGACTGTTATGTTTAAAAGTTTCTTCTTCCAGGCACATTTTCATTTACAATAGTAGATTTTGTGGAGTGCAAGGGTGAGACTAATCAAACCTTTGGCTACAGCTAACCTCTGATGGAAAATGCTCTTCTTTATACAGTCTGTAAAGCTGTATTTTCAGACAATACAAAAGCTCACAATACACAAATTAGGTGTATCCTCATAAAGCTAAGACCTACATTTTCCATCCTTACTCGTGCAACATTTCAAAGGAGAAATTATTAGTAATATAAATATTTTATGTCTGTGATTTATATTCAAGATACGTTGACATCAGCACGGGAAGTTCCTGCACATATTGTAAGCACAGATTTATGAGGATGGTGATCCTCAACTGACAAAGAGGTACAGATAACACAGGGATATATCCCCTACTAATGTAAAAGCCTTGTGGTAAAAACAGCAATATGGCTTAGAAAAGACATAGGTATGCACACTGAATGTACTGTGAAATGACGTGTTTTTCAAACCACTGTCAAAGTACCTGTAACCCCTATATCCCCTTTCAAGACACCTTGCTTACCCTATGTCTGAAGCTTTTCAACTTCCCTGTAACTGAGACAGGCAGTGAAGTGTAAGTGCAGAGCAATTTACCATCTGTTAACTAACTTGCAATAACTGAAACATCCATATCTTAGGAAAGATCAACTTTTATCAGTACTTTTATCTTAAATGCTGGGCTATAGAAGGTAGTGGGTGAAGCACAGATACACATTCCTCTCTGCTGCCCCAGCAATGAAGTGCTACAAAGAGCTCCGGGGCACAATGCTGTACACAAAGGATGTCTCCTGGAGCCCTCACCTGAACTCTAAACTCATAACAACAGCCATATTAACTTGGTCCTCCAGCAACTGTTAATGTTTCACTCCTTGCTCCTCGGGGACCAGAACGAACAGGAACTGGAAAGAAAAGCTATAAGAAAAGAGAAGGAAGTCAGAAAGCAGAACACAGGATGCAGTAGGTAGGGAAGGAGAAGGCTGAAGAATGCATTTGAAAACAAGAGTCCGATAGGATGTGGGAGTAAGAGAATAGTAGGAACCAGCGGGAGAGAGAAAAACAAACAAACCTTACAGCCAACCTTGCTGGGTCACAGATTATTCTCAAAAAAAACTCTTTAGTTTTGGCAGATCTTTGGAAAGGACTGAAAAGGCGTGCTGGTGGATGCCTCATTATGGGTCAAGTTAGAATGTCAAAAGGTAAAAAAAGACCCGCTGCCACTCACAAAGCATGCACTTTTCACACTGAAGAAGGAACTTTATTAGCATGCAATATATTCCCTGGCTGTTCTATCACACTGCTCCATGCAAAAGGTTCTGCCAAGAACTCTCCCTCATCTCCCCCAGGCTACATTTTTAAAGAAATAGTGTGCATCCTTCCACAAAACATTATATGCCATGACAGAAAAGTCCTGTCCCACAGTGTGCCCTAACCCGGTGGTGCTCTAAACCACAGAATCATAGAATCTTTCAGGTTGGAAAAGACCAGTGGGATCATCGAGTCCAACCATCAGCCCTACTCTACAAAGTTCTCCCCTACACCATATCCCCCAGCATCTCATCCAAACGACCCTTAAACACATCCTGGGATGGTGACTCCAACACCTCCCTGGGCAGCATATTCCACTGTCTGACCACTCCTTCTGTGAAAATTTTTTTCCTAATATCCAGTCTGAACTTCCCCTGCTGGAGTTTAAAGCTGTTCCCTCTTGTTCTGTCACTGATCACCTGTGAGAAGAGACCAGCACCAAGCTCTCTACAATGTCCTTTCAGGTAGTTATAGGGAGTGATGAGGTCTCTGAGCCTTCTCTTCCTCAAACTGAACAGTCCCAGCTCCTTCAATCTCTCCTCACAGGAGCAATGACTCATCTCCCAAAGCCATGAACATATACACGAGAATATGAGATCTTCAAAACAGAGAACATTTCCAGCCTCCCTTGTCCTACAGGAAAATTCTACGGTGACCCTAGTAAATTGAAAAAACAGAAGACGTCATTTTCTTTTGCTTCTATTTAGAGATCCTCAGAAAACTGCCAATGATTTTGAATTCCTAGGCTGTTCATAAAGGGCTTGGTAATTTTCACCCAGCAGTTGCTACAGGTGGTACTCGCCAGCCAGGCTGCTAAGCAGAGTGAAAAACAATTCACTGGCCCCACAACTACCTGAGAGTCTACTGGAGAATACTACTGAGAAAGTCACTGAAAAAAAAAATCAACCAGCGATGAGACTGAGCAACAGGAGAAGAAAGCACATTAGCACTCTCACTGCCTTAATGTACCTAGCAGGAGAGCTAGCAGTGGAGAATAACTGGCCTGGCCCATATAGGAAAAACAAAAATAAAGCACTGTAACTGTGCCAATACTTGGAGGTAAATTTGCTAACATGTCCATGCTGAACAAGGTAGGAAGCACTGTGCAGCATTTTATGCTGCCTTAGCTTTTACATGGTGAAACTAGACTGCATAAGATTTGACAAGTGAACTTTCCCAAAAGAGAGTTGACAATACTTGTTTTCAATGTCCAGGGAAACTGCTTCTAAAATCTGGTTCTGTGAGGGATAGATAGGAAAGCAGCATCCAAATCTGTGCAGATGCTAAAATAATAAAAATCTATACCTTTTCGGTGTTACTTCTAAACACTAAAATAAAGCTGAGCTGAAGCTTGCTCCTGCTTTTCCATCCTTGTAGACCTCTCAGACCTCAGTCGGTAAACTGGAATTTCAACAGGACCGCAAGGTGATGTTGTCCCCTCTTGTCCCTCACAACTGATTTATCATCAGGCTTCTCATCTGACTGCTGCTGCTAATGTTTGCTAAGTAATGCAGACCTGCATGGGCTCCAATGCAATACTAAAAGCACCTCAGACTCTCACCACTTGTGTCTTCAATGTGTTATCCAGAGCAAATGCACTCTAGATTGTCCAGGTTGAAAGCACCTGGCTAAAAAAAAAAAAAAAAAAAAAAAAGAAAACAAAACCAAAACAAAACCTTATCAATAAAACATGGGACTAGATACAGCCAAAACACTGACAAACCAACAATTTGGTACCCCCAGTCCAGTCCCTGCATTTGCTGACTTGGTTTGGGGTTTCTTTTGAAGATGGGTAGAAATATTTGGATACAACTGGATAATCTGCATTCATCAGTAAGTCTCAGGGGCTCGGCATCTGGACCACAGCCGGGAAGCAGGCCAATCTGCTCCCATTCCCTGTGGAGAACTTGACTGTACTGTCTGCTCCTCTGTGGACAGCACTGCTGAGATGTGTGCAGCACTCTCTTCCCCACAGGTTACCACACCTATCGTGTGTGCCACAACTACATGCAGCCCGAGTCATTCCCTGAATACATGGTCTTCTGCTGCCATGAGGGTCCAGGTGGTCTCTCCTTGCTATGTGTCCTCCCCACAGTATCTGATGAACAGGTGGACAGGCTGCAGCTGTCCAGCCTTCAAGACATCACACTCCCCCTTGAATTACATTGAATAAATAAAAGAGCAAACCCTTAGGTATGAATATGTTCAAACTGTTAACTGCTGAAGTTAAAAACAAACACCCCAGGACAATGCTGTTCCCTGATTTTGCACCACAAAGGAAGATGCCTGACTGGCACAGGGCAGGACACTGGACTACAAAAGCTACTCATGCAACCTCGTGTGGTCCCTGCTGCATCAGGGAGCTGTGTCTCCTGCATCCCTCCACAAACTGCAGCATTAGCTGTTCACAGCCACACCAGTAGCAGTTCTAGGAGAGCAGAAGGGAGGCCTGTGGGCAGCCACGCTAGGACGCCAGGAGCATAAAGACTTTCCACAACCAATCTCAGCTTGCAGAGCAGGCAGACACCGCAGTGGAGGAAGAGCAACTATGGATTTAGTTTTAATCTCCTTCATGAATGGTGTTCTGGAAGCAGCCAGCGAGGAGGAAAGTGGAAGCGTATGGGCAATAACAAGGCCCTCCCTGTTGACCTTCCTCTGGGTTTGATGCTGAGCGTTTCATTGCACAAGGTCCTTCTGCTTCCCCTTCCCTCCTGCAAGCTTTGGATTGATCATCAGAAGCATGATGGGATGCTGATAGCTGCCGAACCCTACCCCTCCAGAGATATGTGGCTTAATTTCTTTTATTATGGTTATAATTCCTGTGCTTTGTCCTACCACTTTTGACTGCCTTGCTCAGACTGGAGCTAATAACTCCTTCAGGTCTGGATGGCAATTTTTCCTTAAAGCAAACCTGGCCAACACCATGCTCCCCCCCCGTCCCGTCCTCCCCCCAGCTACATGCCTACTGACAAGAAGTCCAGTTATTATGTCAGTGCATTTGTAAGAGACAGTTCTGTTCTACAGCATAGACAGAGTTTTTAAAACAGCACACCAGCTACACTGGGAAGGGCTTTGGTCTGCTGGAATCAAGAATAAGTCTATCAAGAATGAGTCTGCCCTGAAGGACAGGTGACAGAGGACACAGATAGCTTTATCTGCTTCCAGTGACAAATGCAGAGGGGTTGAAGGGCTTCTTGCTGAAGTCTGCTGGTTAGCCATCTGGGTGGTTTAACATCCTCTTTAAGGCTGATCAATTCATTGAATCAATAAAGCTACAGACTTCACTTAACCACAGTCATTGTTCTTCCCGTTTTATTTCTGCATGTTAAGTTCAGACACTGAAATGCAAAAGAGGAACCCCACAGCACCATTTTCACAGTGTCTCTTCTTAGACCAGAGCAAGACTTCAACACGAATTATAACTTACAGCTGGACAATAATGTTTTCATGTTTTTAAAAGACATTGCAATAGTTTCATACCAGGAGAGGTCCAAAGGGCATTACTGGATCTTAGATGGGGTTTATTTTATTTGTAAAAGGTAAAAGCAGTAGCAGCAGCAAGACCTTAGCTAAAACCAAGCATTAGTTCTTGTCCACACTGGCAAAAGAAATTAAAGACTGTGGTCAGTAGACATTTTCTTGCATTCTGAAGGATCATAAACTTCATTTGAAACACAATAAATGTAGCAAACTGAAGTATAAAAACCCTGCTTAGCACTGACAGCTGATATGAGCCCTTCTCCAAAATGGCTTACAATATTTTAGAATATTGAAAGAAAATACGAAGAAGTTTCAATTATCAGAGGAAAAATGCTCAGTGATTTCCAAAAACCCATCTCTCCCCTCAAAAAAGCATTCACTTCAGAATGTTTTAAACAGAGCATGCAAGAGTGAAAAGCCCCCAAAACATTTATTGACAATTATGCTAGTGTTTGCATTGCCCTTTCCATCTGTACTTCCATCAAGATGAGAAAACATCATAAATGCTCGTGTGATCTTTTCCATCTCTAGCATAGAAATGGGCACTCACCTACTTAAGGAAACCCTGGTAAGGCAGGGCAAACCAGAGGATGACCCAAAAGGATGTGAGCTGCCCCTGTGGTTTGTGTACATGTGAGCCTTTTGGCACCACACTGCAGCTGTGTTGGCCTGGTTTAGCTCCCTGCTTTGCAAGCAGACTAAGCCAAGCTTCCCAAGCTCGTGTTTGATGAAGCACTCGACGGAGGGGCTAATGTGGAGGGCAGTCTGGAGAGAGGTGGAGAGCTATTTCCCCCTGATATCAAGTCACGAGCAGCAGGGGGAACAGCAGGTAGAAGGAAGAGGATGGGAAGGACAGAGGCAGGAAAGGTCTCCAGAAGACTTTGTACACAGCCTAGAGGTCTCCAGAGGTCCTCATTGCTGCTCTAGCACAAGGACACCTCAGACGTACTGCTCCTGTAGTACCTTATTCTGCCATTTAAATTCAATTCTGAAAAGTTTGTTGCAACGGGGTGTAATGGCTTCTATGATGTTTCGTGGACAACCCTCACTTACTGGCTAAGAGAAGCGCAATAATGAGGACTCAGTCACTCTAATGATGAGCTGACTGATGGTTCATGAAGGATGCTTCCTCCCTGAGGCGCCAACAGTGTTTCTGCCACTCACAGCAATCCCAAGGAAACACTGGAAAAGCAAATGCCTTTGCAAGCTCATCTTTCTGCTTCAACCCTAAGGACATTGCCACTGCGTATGAAGGATTAGAGAGACTGGACAACTTCCTAGTGGTAGCTAGAAAGCTGCTCCCCATTAAGTGATGTAAGACACTGCTCACTAGAATCCTGGGACAATGAAAACCAGCAAGAGGTGATTTAACTTAACAAATGAGTTCCCTCATCTTCCCCCCCCCCCCCCCC
>NW_020799097.1:34471700-34589877 GCF_003259725.1 Athene cunicularia
GGGGGAAGGGGTGGAGCCGCCGCTGCGCCTCGGCGGGGCAGGAGGGCTGGAAGGGGCTTGGGTGGCGCGGGGGGTCGCTTCTGCCAGCGCTTCCTTCTAGCACCACTTCGCCGGAGTTTATCATTGACAGCCCCCTCCGGGCTCACGGTTTATAGGTTAACGATTAAGAAATAATAATTTGATCGCAGAGAACCCTTGTGAATTGCTTTCGCTTAACTGAACTAGGATGCACAAAAGCGATGCTTCCCAGTCCGAGCTGCCAGTTCATTCTTCTGACTCAAGAAAAGTTCCCGTCGCTTTTCTCTTGTCTTCCTGGTGTTGAAAGTGTCAGTCCTACTGTTGGTAAGCGCTGGCTGATCTTAAGATCACTTGATAAAGGCATGAATACATGAATAAAATCTCCCGTGGATTTAACATACACGCATATTTGGTTTTGGAAATCCATGCATAGTAGCAAGGCTGAGAGTCTGCGTGAGGTCTGAAAAGCAGCATTTTGCTGCCTCTTTGCATTAAAGAACTCCTAAATCAGCCCTTTTGTTCCCAAACCAACATAAAAGAATTTGGGGATACCTTCTATTTGCCTAATGATCCCCTAGATTGCCCACCGTCACCTTTTCAGTCTTTACAAAAGGGGAACTAGAAACCACTCTTGCCTTACCCTCCCCCTTCTCCTTCTCCCTCTCCTTCTCCTTCTCCTTCTCCTTCTCCTTCTCCTTCTCCTTCTCCTTCTCCTTCTCCTTCTCCTTCTCCTTCTCCTTCTCCTTCCCTTCTCCTTCTCCTTCTCCTTCTCCTTCTCCTTCTCCTTCTCCTTCTCCTTCTCTTCCTTCTCCTCCTCCTTTACCTTGTCTTTCCTCTTCTCCTTCCCCTTCCCATTCCTTTTAAAAAGTTGTAATATCTAACACCACTGAAAGCATATCATGTCAAATATTGTTATCCAAAAAAATGAACCAGTGTGTATTCACATTTTTGAGAAACTACGTAATTTCATGTTCTGTCATTTTTCCTTAGGACCCTCGCCTCATTCAGCATACAGGCTGGACAGTGCTCATTTGAAAAGCAGGTGCTTAATGATTGATTATGCTCTTTATTCAAGGCCCTATTTACCATACACTTTTCAGACTCTGCTGATAACACAATTATTCATTTCTGGGTGGGAGACAGAAGCTCAGAGGGACAAGGGTTTTTGGTTGGGACACCTGCTCTGGAGTATGTAGGATGTATAGACATTATACTGGCCTTGCAGTGCTTAAAGGGGGCCTACAGAAAAGATGGGGAGGGACTCTTTATCAGGAAGAGTAATGATAGGACAAGTAGTAATGGCTTTAAAGTAAAAGAGAGTAGATTTTGATTAGATAGAAGGAAGAAATTCTTCACTGTAAGGGTGGTGAGGCACTGGCACAGGTTGCCCAGAGAAGCTGTGGCTGCCCCCTCCCTGGCAGTGTTCAAGGCCAGGTTGGACGGGGCTTTCGGCAACCTGGTCTAGTGGGAGGTGTCCCTGCCCATGGCAGGGGGGTTGGAGCTAGATGATCTTTAAGTCCCTTCCAACCCAAACCGTTCTGTGATTCTGTGATTCTAAGATGCAGTTTTCAGAGCCCTGCAGTTTGGGTGCTCCATGTGCTCATATAACAGCCCCATGTGCCTACAGCCCAGGAGTGGATCTTTCAGTCTCCTGTACATCAGAGCCCAGATCTCCAACAAGCTCCCCAAAATGAGAAAAAAATGTTCACAACCCATGTAAATTAGCTTCACATGACTTAACTAGCGCCACATAGGAAATCCATCACACAAACTCAACGAGGGAGAGTCACATTTTCCAGGGAAACATATACTAGCCTTAATCATTCTCTGCCTTTTAATATTCCCCTACCTCATTTAAATACTTTACAAAAGGTGAAGTTGGGGTCCTAAAGAGAAATCATTGCCTCTTATGCGCAAAGCTGATGCATCTCAATATGTTTCTATTTTTCCAGTGTCAGAGGAAAGGTTTCCGTAAAAAACTTGCCTTTGATCACGCAATTACAAACGATCACATGGACTGAGCAGACAAATGTTCTGCTTACTCTACTTACCGTGTCATTTGCAATCCTAATAACTATTCTGGTAGAGCTATGTATTCTTTAAAAATAGAAAATTGCACGCACACAATGGCAAACACTAAAATAGATATCCACAATCGAAATGTAAAGATGTGGCATTATATTGGCATGTAGGGAGATTGTTGGAAGAGTTTAGATCCTTTACGTTGCCCGCATAAAAGTCTGCACTCTGAGTTAACAAAATAATTGATAGCAATAGCAGGTTGTCAGCCTCGAGGCAGTTTGATACTAGAAAGGCATAGAGCACTTTGCAAGCAAGTTTCAAAACTATCTGCTGACAGGCGGGTTTGACTGTGATCAGCAGCAGAGAGCAAGGCTCTGCCCCGCCAGCGCTGCTGGCTCTGCAGGAGGATATCTGGTCACACACCCCATCCCAGCTGGCTCTGGGCTCTGAGTTCATTGCACAGTTTGTCCAAGTCCCGCTGAACCCACCATTCAGTCCCAGGCTCTTCCTCATCACCGTACTCCATTTCTAACCCCCACCTCTCCCAAATCTGCAACAGTCCTAGATGTCCCCTCATATCTGCTCTGGCTCTTCTTTTGTCCATGAATGCTGTGCTTGGGGCTGGCTGGAACTGCAAGCGACACATCTTCCCTCATCTGTACTTTCATGGTCTCAGCACAGAGAAGACATTTCAGGGACATCAAAAGGTTCCTAATATTTGTATTAGGAAAGCAGCTGTGAGTTTACAGCAGTCAGCTTTATACAGATGTGACATGAGGAAGCGAGGGGACGCTGGGGGTCCAGGCCAGAAGGGATCGTTAATCTCACGCAGTCTGACCACTCACAATCCCAGCAGCTGTGAGGTAGACTCCTGCCCACACCAGAGACCTCAGAAAAATAGCAGCTGGAACTATAATGTGCCACAAGAAGATCAGAGGGTGACTAAGGGCATTGCCAGTGTCCCTATCTGGCAAGGAATGTGTTAAAGGGAAGGCCCAGAAGATGCCACAGAGCCTGCTCCAGCCTAAGCCACCACCTCTCACCCTGGTGCAAGCAGACTCATCAGGAACTGCGTGGTGTCCTCCAGAAGATGCTACATCATAAAACCACAGAATGGTTGAGGTTGGAAGGGACCTTAGGGATGTCTAGTCCAGCCCCTTGCAAGTCCAGTTAGATCAGGTTGAACAGGACCTGCTCTACCTGAGTCTCAGACACCTCCAAGCACGGTGACATCACAACCTCTCTGGGCAACCTGTTCCAGGGCCTGACCAACCTCATCTTGAAAAAAATCTAAATTAGGCTGGATCACTAAGACAAGGTGACGTATACCACATACACTGCCTCATGATAGTCACCAGCAACACGTGTGACCACCAGTGACCCCCAGAGGGGACTTATTCCAAACTGCCAGCTCCCTCCGCTTACTCTGCAACTTAGAAATAAAAGCACAAGGGAATGTAATGTAGAGTCACTAAAGTTGTCTGTATGTGAGCCAGCTTACAACTGCCTGCAGGACTTGTTAGAGAAAGTGCAGCATGGTAGTGGTGAGCCTACACACTGCACTAGCTGAGATACGTCCGTACCATGACCAGACTTCCTAAGTAAGTGTTCTCTACCACCAGTCCAACTACTCCAGGTACCCCACCACTACGGCAGTACCAGAGCTATAAATGATGTCATGTAGGATGTCACACCTAAGGTCAAACAGGCCTTTACAACTTTTTTTTTTTTTTTTTTTTTTTTTCAAATTATGTGTATATATAAAAATATGAAGGTACTCCATATGTTGTTATTTCTCAAGAGTACCTTCACTTTTAAGTCACATCAAAGGCTGGGAAAATCTAACTTTTCCCCAGAATTTAATGATTTTTTTTGTTTATGCTTTCACTGGAATAAAGTAGTCCAAGAAACGCATTCCAGAGTAAAACAGCACTTGCAACATGGTGAAACCAGATAAGAAAAACACCAAGAAATAAAAGCAGGGGAGGGAATAGATAGGAATCCCAAATTCCAACTCAGCTCTGAAAGTCAGAAATTGTACTGTGCATCCAACACAATTGTCTGCTATAGAGGAGAGTAACTGGGAAGCAAGAGATGGAATTGCTTTAACTATTTAATGATGTGCTAATAGACTACACATTTCTTTGATAAGTTGGTCTCTTTAAAAATTCACTAAACTCTGATGGCAATGGATCCCTCTTGTGGATCTTAGAGACCTGTAACAAGTGACTGCCTGATTATAAAATTCTCTGTAAACAGGGCTTTGTAACCTTTCCAGCAGACCGCCCTGGTCTCTGTTGTCTCTTTATCTTCAGTGCAGAAACATATGTAAAATTTATAGGGAAGGCAGTCCTTGCAACTCTCTCCAACATGTTACAAAAGCCCAAATATTTGTTTATGCAAAACAAAACTTCTCCTAAATTTATGTTTACTTACATACATGAAAAAGTACACTCAGTTGCTTGCCAGACTTATTTGTTTTCTTCATAAAGCCTTCAAATCAGTGAAAATCTTCCATCATTATTTTGTTGGGTTTTTTTCTTTCTTTTGGTAAGTCAAACGCATTTGGTAAGTCATACCTGTCCTCCAATTGGTACTTAGCCAGTTGCCTACTCTTGAGTATAACAGATATTAATTAATTCAGTGGCGTCTTGATAGAACATGAAAACTTTGAATATTGAGGGAGGAGAGAGGCTGATTTTAGTTTGCTGCTAAAGACAGTGAACAAGGTGATCCACTGGGCCTTGTGGAAACAAATAAATAATGAAGATAAATGCAGTAAATTCTTGAAACATGACTTTGTAGGAAAAGCCTGAGAAAAAAGACTTCAAGTTGGAATCTGTGCTGTTTTATATCTCAAGCAATACATTTTATATGGCATACGTCATGCACACTAAAAAACTTCATTTGGTGAGCTGCACTGACAAGTGGCTTTGTTCACCTTTGTTCTTATTTAAAACAGGTTGTTCCACGCAGCTGTTAAAGAAACTGTGTGTGTGCACACGCACACACACACATTTGCACACAGGCTTTTTTATTACTCCTCAGCTCTTTCTAAATAAGTCATGCTGTCTAGATTTTAAATTCTTTTTCTCTTTGCAGCATGAAAATTGCCCTACGTTAGGATTTGCTGCCTTTTATGGAAGCAGGATTCAAAAGTTTAACAAAAGCATTCCTGGCTTTGTTTTCCTTTTCCACTTTTTTTTTTTCTTTTTTTTTTTCCCTTCTGGTTTTCTGCTTTCTTAACACTTGTGTGTATCCTTTTGATATCTGGGAAAGCTCAGTATCTCCAATACTGGTAGGACTCCCTGAAGTAAAAGTGATTACAGCTGAAGTAGGCCTTGTCTATGTCAAGGATACCGTTTTATAGTATGATTTGATCGTTATTTTGTGAATAAACTCTAAGACTGTCATAGAAGCAGGCTGTGGCCCTTTCACCAAAGCATCTCTGGAGTCAGGGGAAGAGGTCCAGTCCAGGACCCGAGAGAAGTGCACAGGCAAGATAGTTCCTTGCTGCCCTCTGTGGACCTGCCATTTTTAGAGTTGACTGCTTCATGTACCTGTGCTTTATAAGAGCACCCCACTAATGTCAACTTTACCTGCACTGGTCTCCACCCTTGTTTTTCTAAATTACTCACTTTTGATGTGATAGGTGTTCATGTGGAAAAAATGACATGTAGGAGTGAGCTTGAGGCTTTGAGAATAGGGAGAGCTATGCCTGTTCTCAACTTAGTAGGACAGACTTAGTTTTTTGGCAATGTCTTGGCCTCTTTAGCTGAAGCTGGGTCTGGGACATGAATTAAGCCTGCTGATTTTCACCTGTGTGTTGCTTTTATTCTGTTGGCTCTCTGTTGTTGTCCCTTCTGCTGCCTCCCCCTCACCTGACTTCTCCATGTATGGGTTTATAGAACAGAAATACTCCATCTAGAGATAAGAGTCACATTTTTAAATGTGACAATAAGTAACTCATAAAGAACAGTGGTGAATATTCCCTTACTGGAAACTGAAAATCAGGGTAGAATTACTTTTTTCCCTAAAATGGATCATCTGTTGGTACCAACAAGTTCTGATAAGTTCCAGTGCCTGTGCTATATTGCCTTCAACAACATCATCAATATGATGTTTCTGCTTCACGTTTGCTGTATTTTTATTTATATGTCTTCTTCTGCTTACAGCTTAGTCTCTCTTCCATCTTCATCTCTTCACCATGTTTCTTCACTCTGTCAACCACCAGAAAGGCTCTACAGCACTCTCACCAACAGCTGGGTCCCCTCAACACTCCCTCTGTTCTTATGAATGTCTTAATTCAGAGTCACTTCCCATATTCTTGGTCTTGTGGCTGCCATCCCTTGCCCTAAACCTGCCACTTTGCTATTCCTTGTCCTTTACCTTCCAGTTCCATCAGTTCCATTCTTGCCCCATTGCTCTAACATCCTGATGGCCTTTTCTGGACTTCCTTTTCTTTTGTGCTTTTTCTCACTGACCCCTCCTCAAAGCAAGGTGATCGAGTGACTGATTGGGACTGAAAGACACCCAAGTCCTATGCCTAAACCTAAAGGTTGTCCACTTAACTGCTTCCCATTTGATACACCACTGAAATAATATGATAGAGTGAATAAAACAAGTGGACAAGAAAAACGAGGGAAAACAGGCCTCAAAGAATTGCTGCTTTGTTTTAGCATCAAGTAACACAAGTGATGGAGTCACCATGACAGGGTCTCAAACATGGAAAAGCGTTTAAAAAAAAAAAGAGTGAAGAGGTTTAAAATCCAAAGGTTTAAAAAGTGAAAAAAAGAGTGAAGAGGTTTAAAATTTAAAGAGTGAAGAGGATTTAGGAAGTAGCATCATTCATACAATTGTATGCACTGCGCTTCTCAAGCATGGAAAAGCTCACACACCTGTACAACAGCAATGCAACTTGAGAGCAAGAGCCTACTTATGTGAAGTCAATATAAAAACTCCAACTGCCTCAATGCAGGGTCTCAGATTTTCTTAGAAATACAGGCTATGTCTGCTCTGGTTTATATCAGATTGGCCACCTTAGTCACAGCTTGACATAAGGATAAAACAATACACACCTATAAAAGCAGAGAAAAATAAATAATCTCATGAAGATTACTTCTTGCTTTTTAAACATGACTTCCTGTGAGCACCATATTCAGTGATTTAGCAAATAATGAATCCTCAGTAAAATTTTCAAATGATGTAAAACCAGTCAGCAGCTGCTTTTATGAACTACAGAGAGACTGATAGATTTTAACAACATCAGCACTGAGTAATCCTGGTTGTCACAGCACATCCTAATATGCTGTGTCCCAACTGTCAGTTTGAAAGGCTATGAAGGTATTTTTGTTAATTTTCGTGCCAGGACCCTCAGCACTTGCCCTGAACCCAAAGGAGCACACACCTGCCTACCACATCCATCTCACAATGCCACCTTTGCTAGTGCTTTTTGCCCCTGTGTTCTCGAAGTGGAGCATAAGTGGACACGCCCTTCCACCCCCCCCCATACCCAAACCAAAACAAAACCCACCACAACTCTGAAAAAAAAAAAAAACTAAACAAAAAAACCATACACCTACACAAAGCTTTTCTACTACCACATGGCAAATTACTACAGCTCATGCAATTCTTAGTTTGCTGCTCACATTAGAAGATTTCTGTCTATTGAGAGAGAATTACAGAAGAGACTGTGCCCATAGCATTCACCCATGGGCTAGACTCTTCCAAGATATGAGGGTTCTACTTTAACCTCCTTCTTGTAGTTGCTTAGAGCAGGATCCAAAAAAGACTCACATACATTTTTGGAATGCAATAAATGAAGAATTTAAAGAGGAAAAGATAGACAAAACCAAAAAGCAACACAGATACTAATCTGGATGTTCATAGGCACCTAATTTCTGGGCAGATCTGTATCTTGGTTGCACAGATTTACTGTTGCGCATCCTTAGAAGTCCCATCATCTTGCCTGAACTGAACACCATTCTCCACCTGAGGTTATTTGGGCCTCATTAAATACACACGGAACAGCAAGGGGCTTGTTCTGAGGATCAGGGAGATACAGGCTGACCACAGCCATCGAACAATGATGGGAGCCATGGGTGCTTCCATTTGAAAGACTTGCAAGGGGGCTGCCTCTTGCACCAGTACCTGTGAGTTGCGTTACTTGCTCAGGGACTGGCATACCTGGTTTTATTTCTCTTCTCAGTCTGAAATAATTCCAGTTCGCACTACCCCTTTCCAAGATGATGTCCAGACCACCAGCCTGTTGAGCATTTGCACAGCAAAAGGAAAGGACAGGGAAAATTCATGTACCCAGATGCAGAGCAAGCAAGGAGAAACCAGGCCATTTTCATACAGTAAGTGTGAATTAGAAGATGCTCTTCTTGCCTCTGCTTGCCTTTAAATTTCTTTCTACCATATCTGTAGACTCTGAATAACTTGCCCTCTGAATAACTGCAGGGCTTATACATCCTGGCCCTGTTGTTTTCTAATCAGGCATTTGGTTGTCAGCTGTTGATTTCCACTGAGCATCCTCGCTTACAAATCACTATTATTTTTAAAAATATTATAATGACACGACTGCAAATGATACCTCACACATGAAGAGAAGCAAAATCAGTTTGGAAAAGCTTACAGCCTCCTTGGTAGAATCAATAGGCAATACTGACCAAAAATAATTCTAAATACAAAGACATTATTGGGCTGTAGAAATGATGTAAAAATAATATAATAGTCTATTATTATTATTATTTCATATAGAAGTTATATAAAAATATAATCATACAGGAAATAAATATTGTTGATAAGTTATTTTGCTGGAGAGCAAACTCTTATCCAGGAGCTATAAATCCACACAAGAAACTGCTGTATGTAATACATTCATATATGCATATATATACTTCTACAAGTACATACACATGCACATTTTAACATTTTCAGAGTTCCTACCCTGATTCTCATTAATCCCATTAATCAAGAAGAGCTCTACTAACTTCAAAGGAATTACAACAATGCCAGCTTTGTGCTCATAAAATCTAGCATCAAGGCTGGCATTTTTGCAGGTTAGTTTTTTCCTAAGACCTGAAGAAGGTGGATGTAGAGAGCTCAACATGCTTATGATAGGCACAGAGCAATAGTGCTTGCCACCAAAAACCAAGCTGAACAGACCAAACAGCACTTGGTCTGTCAGGTAAAGACATAAGCCAGTCAAACCAGGACACAGTCTCCTCCATCACAGGATGAGCAGTGCCCACAAAGCATAAGCTGTGCAACACCTGCAAGTGGCAATGCCCTAGTCTCCACACTACCCACCTGCCTTTCACCAGTATGGACATGGGTTTGCCCCTACTGGTTTTGGAAAGCCAGTAATTTGCAAAATGACAAAATGTTGAAAGATATGCATCTTTTAAAAGAAGTTAAGCCATCGAGGAAAAGCCTGATATTTAAATGATGAAAGTGAATACGTCTATCCCTTTCCAGTTCCTCTGAAAATAAACATTTTAAATGGAACTGTGCAGGAATTTTCATCCTGTGAGATATATATCTATTTGTCACAAAGAGATACTTTTTCATCTATGACATAATTGCTATCATCAGAAAAGCACTGCTGTCATTCTGCTATAATTTAGCCTCATTTTCTGCTCATTTCTTTATCTTTTGTCATTAGGGTATTACATATTCAGTTATGTTACTATTAATCATTCCCTAACATAAGCAACTGGATAACAGAGCTGTATGAGTAATTGTTTTTTCAGTTCCAGAGCTGAACTAAAACTTCAATAAGTGATTATTGAAGAAAAAAAAAAAAAAAAAAGCTTTACTTTGTCATTCAAGTGAAAAAAAAGTTTCATGTGGATTTCAGTGAAACATTTGTTCACCTCGAATAAGTAATTTAATTTCTATCTTTGTCATTTTGAGAAAAGCAACAAATAGATAGGACCATATATTGGCACCATTCACTAGACCAATAAGTGAATAATCATTGCTTTTCAGAAGATGGAGAGACCTGGCCCAGTGAATTCCTATGTCTGGGGGAATTTGGATACCCAGGCACTGACCTGCAAGAAGACTTTCACCCCTTTGGTGAAAAGAAGTCAAAGAGTATGTTAGTGACTTGTAAAAGTAGAACAATTTTACCTGGGAAGACTGGGAACAGACACCCCAAGACACCTAATGACATGACCAGGAAGGCCTCCTCAGGGAGGTAGGTGGGTTTGGATCCCAACGGGTTGATGGGAGGATTGAAAGTCTCCCATGGTCTAGGTGAACAGCATAATCACAGGATTATTTGTTAGTTTTTTTGACTAGTTGGTCTTGTGGATTAAGCCACCAGATTTTCTTTGATGACATTTATAATAATTATCTTACATCCAAAATTACATTTTAAAATAAGTTTTTATAAAATTAGTCAAAACACTAACTATGGTAACACAATATTAAAGTCACAGGCACTTTACAAATATGTGCTGAATTATACATATTGTGTTCTGCATTTCTTCCTCCTCACATTTGCATAAACTTTTCCAAATTTCACAAGACTGTTTGGTTTAGATCTTTGCACCTCCTGGGTTTTTTCTTCTGCCTCAAGATGTTTCCACATATAAAACTTAAAAAGAAATGAAAACTTAAATGCTGCAAATATAAACCTCATTATTGGTATTCTCCACTGCTGGTGGAGATACTGCAGAAATGAGAATGGATGCACAATTTAGCACACTTTTGGGGAAAGATGATGGAAAAAGCATTACATCTGTTTAGGGTTAGGAAAACTCAGAGTCAGAATAACACCACCACTACCCCCCAAGTCAGATGACGTCTTGAGGTTCTTCACACAACTTAGTGGCAGTTATCTGACCATTTAGAACAGTCCTTGAATATTTGTAGGGCATTAATCAAAATAGTAAGTCATATACTTTGCTAATCAGTCTGTACATCTCTTCACAGGTACAATTCTATTTAAAAGTAAAGCAAATATCCAACATGTTCAAGCTTGAGTGCCTATTCACATATATTTATACTTGTAAATAAGTGGCATCTATCTAAATTTTTTAGAAATTCACTGAAACCTGGCACTTCGACTGAAACCTGTTTCTAATCCGTCTGAATGAGGGAGCAATTTTCCCTTTGTGACCTTGATTATTTTCCTGTTTTCTTTGCCTAAAAAAATTACAACTTAAAAAGATGACCTTAGTAGAGCTGTGAATGGATATTTATTTCAGTAGTATAATAACTCTGAAACATGCCAAAGGCCCCTTAAATGTTAAAATTGTTACCTATTGCACCCTGGACAGATTTGAGGTTCGTGAGTAGATTTTGAATGAAGTCATTTTTCCCCCCTATCTGACCCTGGGAACATTTGAATTGACTTTAGCAAGCAAACTTGCTAGGAATAATGAACTACGTATAGTTTTGTAAAATAATTCTCTCTCAAGGGCTGTGAAGCTGATGCCTACTTAGAAATAATTTTGGAAGAATAGCTGAAACAACACATGATGCCATTTTATATAATCCCAGAAGTGACTGAAAGACTGGACAGTTTTGAAGACTATCCAAGTGTGAAGAGATGGATTTGGATTAGCCCCAGCTCATGGCAAGCCTCACATTGTGTAAGACTCACAATACTTTCATATTGTTTCTCCGCAGTCCAATGTGGCTGTTTGTTCTCTCATTTTTAATTTACCTTTGGAGCCGTTTTGTTGGAACTTGGGACCCATTTCATTAGTTAAAACAAAGTTTGAGCAGTCACTGCCTCGCAGTCAGCTAGAGCTGTATAAGCGACCCTGAAAAATAGATGACCTTCAGATTTATTTAACTGTGCAGAAATGGTATTTGTCATTGCCAGGTTTTTTCATTTATTTCTTTTAATAGACTACCACAGAATTTGTGATCTGTGATCCTGTGCATATATTACATTGACAGAAAATAGTCAGTGTTTCCAAACCATACAGATAGCATGTCAGCCTAAAAAAAAAATGAATAAAACCTCTACTGTTTCTCTTGTCTTCTACATTACAGTATTAAAAGTTTAGAGTTGCACTTATGAAAAGTAGACAGTGACTCAGTGCTCTACTACAGCCAGTAATGTGTGGTAAGATGAGTAACTACTGTAGGCAACAGTGAATTCCCACAGTCCCATCAGGCTGACTTTTCCTTTTTTTGGGTCACAATTTGGAAACCAGTAACAATCACCACATATGAAAAAAGTCAGAGTGCAAATATGGCTAAGAACTCTTTGAGAAAAAAAATAGCAAAAATCTTTCTGTAAAGTAACTTAATTTCCAGACTTTAAAGGAATCACCAATAGATTACACAGTTACAGGCCAAAATCTGTGCTGTATGTTGGCACAATACACCTCACCCTAGTATCTCTGTATGGGGCTATTCTTACCACAGAATTTGGCCTTAAACTGGTGAATCAGAAAGATTTATTAGCCCTGAACACTTCATACTTTTTGACTTGATTGTTTTCTAAACAATTGGCTGATGGATACTCTGCCCCACTGTCTTCCTGCCAGCTCCTTTATTTTACAATCTCTATAAAAATCAAAAGAAAATGCAAACTGGAAAGGTAACACACACAAAATCTCCAAGCTATGTCATGCTCCAGCATTTACACTTGCTTGGGTACATGAAATAAAGGGAAACAAAAAGGCAAGCACCTCCCAATGAAAGGCTTGGTGCTGCCGTCTCGTGGGAAAAGGGAGAAGGGGAGCTTTGGTAATAAAAGCAGAAATGCAAAAAGGGGAAAAAAAAATTTAAAAACTTGCTAACATCAACACTCCCATTTTTGTTTGAGGATGGCTGTGTGCTTTATTGCTCACAGATCAGTTTCCTTTGCAGGTGATGTGGGCCCAGAATTACATCACCAGCAGAGCAGCCAAGAGCATCTCAGTGCCAGGATGACCGAAGCCGAGAGGAATGTATTATCACAGACCTCTGAGGGACTTGCCAGTGCATTCCTTGCTGGGGGTGCTGCGATGGGGGAGGCAGAGAAGAGAAAATTTTACGTGAAGACTGAAAGGAAACTTTGTGGAGGAAAGATCTGGGGTCACAGTCCTGCTGTCTCCTCTAAGCAGATCTAATTATGGCCATGTACTTCAAAAAGAGGGTTTAACTAAAACCAGATTTAGCAGCGCACTGCTTAGGAAGTACAGACTGAATCTTCATCTTTGCCTTTGAGGAAAATACAAAATGCTCCAGTGCACTGGGAACACTGTCTCTGTGGTTGTAAAGAATAATTTGAAGCTGCAGCAAGGAAAGTATGAGTCAATTTAAAATTCTTATCACTTCAATGAATTCTTATAATAAAAGGTGACTAAACATAATGTCGATGCTTTCAGACATACAATACTTACATTAGATACTGAGTGTGCATTTACTGACACGTGTGGTAGGGTAAAAGAATCATAGCAGTCTCGAGGATCATGCTGGAAATGATCAAATTACTCACAAAGCAGTTGCACAGATTTCCTTTAACGAGCTCCAACAAAGCCTTTCTGCCACATCGCACCCTCTATTTGGCAAACCATGTCCTATGCATGTGAAAGAAACTTCCTCCTCCTCCAATTTTTGAAGGCTTTCAAGCTATTTCTGCCATCCATCCTGCAGGACTGGCTCAGTGGTCCTCACCACAAGCCTGTTTCTGAACCATTAAAATCAGTGAGAGCTTTCCAGTGCTTTTAATAGCAGCAGAATGTGCTGTCAACAAACGGGATTAAAAGAAGAGTTTGAGACAAGTTGTTCAGATATTAACACCTCTGAAAATGTCAGGATTTTAAACCTCAACTCCTAGGCCGATCAAGAGGTCAGTGCTGAGGTTGCACAGAGCTCTTCCCTTTTCCCCCAGAAGAAGCAGCCCTGCTGACCAAATAAAAAAGTTTATAATTGATCCTAAAGATTTCTCCCTCCCACCAGTTCCCTAAAGGGGAAGGCAAGAGGGCTGGGACTAGACAGACCAGAGAACAACCAAATACCGCTTCAGCCTGCTTTACACAAGAGCTTTTTGCAGTAGGGAAGTGCCGATAGCTGGTTTAGCTGCAGCCAGCTCAGCCCCTGCCTGAGCACACACTGTCAGCTCACTCCCCAAAGCATGGCTGAAGATCAGGAGCGTGCCCGTGCTTGGAGGACTCATTTTATCATTGTGGCTCCTGCTGCGTGATCTTCTGCTCTTCGGGTGTCCGCTGCAAGCCGCCTCGTCAGTGTAGCTACAGTCAGTCCCTTCATTCTCCACCTGCCAGACAAGAGACTCCTCAACCCACCGACTGCCCACCTCTGAGGGGGCCCCGGGGGCCTTCAGCTCTTCTCCTTGTTCCTCAGCCTCATCAGGAGGCTCCAGGAAGGTGGCTGCTCTTGCATTCCCAGGGATAGGAGATGCCCAAGGACAGCTTGATGTTACAGGAACAGAGGCTGAGGCAGGCAAGCATGGAAAAGGGGAGTTTGGGTCAAATGGTAAAAATAGAGAATGCTGTCCCTAACTTTCAAAACATTCCCATCTTTAGATATGATTGCAGCATACTATAGGGAAATTTGCAAAACACTTCAACCACCTTGTCTGTAGAAGCACTTTCCATTAAAAGTACCAGATTTCTTTCATCTCCATCTGGCAAACGGTTGTCACAACTCTTCCTGTAACATGCCAACCTTTTCCACAACCTTTCTACAGCTTAGTTGCACTTGGTGTTGAAGAGCCAATACGAACAGTCAGGCCCTTCAGCTTTCTCCATTTACCCATGATAGATGTCTACGTTTTTAATATCCCCGTGTACAGTTTTTTTCTTTCTTATACTTTTCATGCATAATTATTCTTGACAAATCATGTTTTCCTATTACTTCCTGTGTAAGGCTGACCTAATAATTAGTCCCTCATAGGGACTGGGTGCTTCCATAATCATGTTGTGGATGGATTAGAGATAATGTATGAAAGTGTATGCAAAAAAATATTCCAAAGTAAATACATTAAGAGTTCTAGAAATACATTAAAACCAAGACATTTTTCTGCTCTTAAAAAATTTCCCTTTTTATCTTGTTCAAACTTTCACAGGACAGCAAAAACAGATGTGGCCTCTAAAAGGTGATATGGGCAGCAATGGTTAGGAAAGATTGGTAAAACACTGTGAAGAAAGAAATTACTTCAATTACTTAGGTCCAGGACAGAAATTATTACTTCTCACATTTACCAGGCTGCTGTGAGGTGGCCATCCTACAGGGCTGTTCTTCCTCTGGCTCACCCTGTCTCATTAACTTTATAACTGCAAGTTCAGCAGAGTCGCTGACGGGCAAAGTTCACCTCCATGTCCCTTTTCTTTTTCATGAAGACTACAAGTCTGTTTGGCTCTTAATAAAATAACCCTCAGATCTCAAAGCACCACAGTAAAACAGATTATATATATATAGTGGTACTTATAAAACAAGAATGCCTGTGCAGGATCCTGAGAAATGCCTTTGGGCAGGTTAGTTCTTTGTCCCAATATGCAGATTAAGTGAGTATGGGAGGTTTTTGTATGTTCTGTCATATTGCAACTTAATCTTTCCACTACAAACTCTTTCTTTTTGACAAAATTCTATTGCTGCTTACCACTGTGGGGCTTTCCTGAGAAGTCATCCCATCACCGTCTCTTTCTCCACGACTATAGCCCTCAAAACAACACTACTTCCAGGTTTTAATACCTACAAAGACGTGGGTGCAGCCTTAGTTTCATGTGCACTCCACAAGCAAAGATGAAGAGGTGAGATCATTTAAGACTATACACTAATGAGTGGTTCACAGCCTGTCCTGAGTTTGCTAATCTGCTCTGCAAGTGATCTGGTAGGAGGACCCTGAAGAGAGAGGGATACGCATGCTTGGTTTTCTATGTTTAGCTACATGCCATATCCCCTTGGTCGCTACTAAACTTGTAACAAATTTTCTCATTTAGACAAAGTAGATTAAATAGCAAATATTAAGTTTCTTGTGTCACTCAAATCAAAAGGCCTTCAGCACTGCAATTCTTCCCCCACAGCCACTGGTACAGAGGCACTGGCGACTAAAGCCGGCAGATTTAGTTGCTCTTAAAGATCTGCTTTCCAGACAAGATCAAACTCAAATTGTCCTTTTTTTATTATTGTCTTTCCAAAAATTGTAGAATGTAGAAAAAATGAAGTTTAGAAGTCAGGAAAGAGCAGGAAGAATATAAGAAAATGCCCACAGAGGTGGGCTTGATATCTCAGCAGTAGTAATATGAGACGGAAAGCTTTTTAATCAGTTCATTGAAGGAAGTCAGTTCAAAACAGGTCATAATAGGTTATTTAGTGGCCTTTATGAGTTGAGCTGGAATAATAAGGCAACAATTGTCAAATTAAAGTGAATATAAAATGTAAAGACAAATGTAAATGGTATTTTAATACCACTTGTACTTTTGTAGCACTTTAGTTGCTTGCATGTCCACATATTCATGGGTGTTCATAGAGAAAAAATGGCATCTATGAGAATCAGATGTGAAATTGCTCCTTACTCGGAAATACAACAATTTTTGAATTTTCTGCTAAGAGAATCAAACTGCTAAGATGCAGAAGCATTTTTGTCCTTTAAAGTTTGCCAGTCAACCCAGGAAAACAGAAATACAGAAAACCAGCAGCTATTAAACCAGGAAATATGGTCACTGTAGTTCATGTGCCACCTACTCAAAGCTGGCACTGAACTGAGCTCAGGAAATACACTAACAACAGTTTAGCTCCTGGCTTTTTACAAATGTCTGCCACCAGGTTGTGGTTTCCTCAAAAGCATTTTGTCTTTGAACTTGCCTTAAATATTTTTCTCAGAGCTTTTTTTTATTAAAAAAAAAAAAAAAAAGTTGTGGATTGATTTCAAGCAGTTTGGTATGAGCATGAAAATTTCATAATAAAAAACTGAGGCAGTTACCGAATGCTCATTCTTCACCTAAGGTCAGTGCTTTTTCTTTTTTTAGAGGCTCAGAGAACTAATTACTCCCACAGGGAGGACAAACACTTGAAGAAAAAAACCCTAGAGCATATGAGCTTGTGAGATAAACACTGCAGATAGTTCATCACAGGCTGGGCACATTTTATAAAACATGAAGATATTTTCTTCCAGAACACCATAGATCTTTCCTGAGGTATGTGTCTTCAAAAATATGAAAACTAATGCAAATGGTTTGTGATTTTGCAAGCCTAAATGCTAAGAACATGGCAAAATCCATACTTGTGTGCCAGTATCCTAATGTGTGTTGTGGTTTTCCTTACCCTGTCCTCCTGCTGTGACAAACGGCGCCCTGTCCCTCACAAAACGCAGCACTCAGCTAAGCAGGACAGCCGCAGACTTAGCCAACGTAAATAACATCTGATCAAAAGCTACCAGGAGGTGAACACAAAATGGGCATGAATAATTCAAAACAAATTCGTTTCTTAATTCAAGTGCACGCTACAGGAACATTAAATGGTATTTCCAGCTCTAGTCTTGCACAGTAGTGTACTTGCTAATAATATGAGTGAACTGACATTTACAAATGATTTACACAGGAGTTTAGTGTCACTTAAACACAGACAATACCAGACCATGTCACTGCTGAACCGACAAGCACTGGGACACTGGGTATACTCTCTGCACCGTCTCAGGTACTCACCTCTCCCGCTCCTGTTCCAAGAGGTTGGTAAAGTCATCGCTCTTGTTCATGTAATCTGTATGTTTATGTTTCTCATTTTCTAGCTCATAAACTGTGCGGCGATGGCACTTTTCTGCCAACAGGAGCTGTTCCAGCATGCGCCGATATGTCTCTTTCTGTTTTTCTTCAAGTCTGTCCAGCTGGATTGTAGGAAAGGAGAACAGACTGTTTTAAAGGTCTCCTTGCTTACTTCATCTGATTTATTAACCAACAATGTTGTGTTTGGTAAATGCGAGTCCCATAATTTTATGTCTTGGGCTTACATAAAGCAGTAACTAGAAATAAGAGTAACTGTCCTGTAAAAGTAATTATTTCTTTGGATGGTGTGTTCGTAATCAACATTTTCATGGTTCTCAGATACACAAAGGACAGAACTTTGCTTAGTTTTAGGGTAACAGATAATATTGTTGCAGTGCAGAATTTCCCCTGTGGTGAGGTGGTGTGCACACTTTCCTCATTTCTCATGGGAAAAGCTGTAGCAAATGCCAGGGCAGGATACATGCCCCCCGAGTTCACACACCTATATGGGGACTAGACACCTATCTGTGGAATGTGAGGTGTAAGCTCAAGGATGAAACGCACCTTCAATGCACCTGTAGGAATGCTGAATTATGAAGTCTGAAAAGTTTAGATTCAGCATAGATTCAGTTTTATATTACTAAAATCAATTCATTATAAGCCTCTTTCTTTATTAGCAACACTGCCTTTTTTGTCTTTGGGTTTTTAAAATTAATTTAATATTCCATTTATTATTCAAATAAATTCTAAGGCCGGGGAAGTTTGTCTAAAAAGTTGCCATGGCACTCCGAAGCCACCACGGCTATTCATGTCATTCCTTTCACTGTTTCTTGGGAGCATATGACAAACTCCATCCTCCTCTCTGCCAAAGC
This sequence comes from Athene cunicularia, assembly GCF_003259725.1. Taxonomy (NCBI): domain Eukaryota; kingdom Metazoa; phylum Chordata; class Aves; order Strigiformes; family Strigidae; genus Athene; species Athene cunicularia. The sequence goes on from NW_020799097.1 coordinate 34,490,290, forward strand.
TGCCCACTGCCCTGGCACTTCTCTGCTTGCCTGCACCCAGCACAGCAGCTGGCAGACCCTGCTCTGTCCATCCCCAGCCCTTATCCTGCAGGAATTGCATCTTCCACGGCCCTGGCTGCACCAGGCCATTTCACAGGGTGCCTCAGCAAACTGAGGAAAATAAAGAAAACAGGAGAACCATGGCAATAATATAAGAACAATGGTTACTCTCCAGATGTTGACCATGGCAAAGTAAAACAGTCATTGCATTTTGTAAAGGAGCCGGGTTGGGTTCAGCATTTGAGAGTAGATCTCTCACACTTATGAAATTTTGTCACCATCCTATTTTAGCTTCAACATAACCCCTGTGGACCTAAACATGACAAAAGTTTTACACTGAGGCCCCTGTCAGATTATCAGCTTCTTTAGACAAAAGCCCTGCTAAACTCTTTTAATCTTGTTTGACAATATTTCATGCTTGCTTTCACATGAAAATGTTTTCTTTCCTTATTTATTATCATCCCAAAAATTCTAGATGCTTCAGTGAGAATACACAGTATAAAGATATCCTGTTGGTAAACACAATTCCTGGTGAAAAAATTAAATGTTTTAATAGAAGGAACTATGAGGATTTGGACAGGCACTACAGTATATGATGTTGTTGCATGCTTTTTCTCCATGCTCTGGACTGTTATGAAACTATAAACATGAGCAGTGGCTGATTATTTTGGTGTGCACGCTGGCTTCAGGCATTCCCAGGTTTATTCTACATTCATTTATTGCTTAGATTTTAAAGTAAGGGATCAAGTCCTATAGGTCTCCTTTAGGGGCTGAACTGGCTTTGCAGTCCTAGAGCTTAAATGGTGTAAAATGATAATGGATTTATGATCCCATAAATATGGTCAAAGTCAATGTCTGAAGGTCTTCTTTACCTAACCACCCCCATGATGGTGGTCTAGTATGCCAAGAAAATCACAGTGCTTACCAGTGCTGTGAGCAGTAGAGGTTGGAGCCCGTAGTTGAAAGGAATTTAAAAACCAGAAACATAACACCCAAAGATTTTGTTCTTGCTTAACGGCACCAGCCCTAAGTAGCATACAAGCTCTTTATTTTTTGTGTTCAAACCCAGTGGCTTTGCTTACAATTTATTCTGCGGTTGAGTGAACAGGAATATTCATTTTTGCTTTGATTTCTTGCCATTTGTACAAATACTCCGTTATACTCTGGCGTGTTTTGCACACAAAATATATGGAGTCTCACTTCTGGTTAGGATTCCTCCTGCACAGATATAATGTGAAAATCAAGAAGTTATTACCTCTGAAATTGGTTTCTCATAGACATCTTCCCCTATTGACTTTTCTTGAGCAAGGATGGCATCCCTGTGTAGCACTCGGAGCACGTTCTCTGGAGCTGCAGACCCATAATGAGCTTCTAAAACTTCAGGTTTGGTTTTCTCTGTCTTCAGCATGTGGATCACATCTTCCCTTGCCTGTAACATTGCAAATCACTACATAAGCTAACCTATTAACCAACAAGGAAAATGGGCAAAATAGGAGCATTTATATTTATAATATTTATATTTATATATAAAATAAAATAAAATAAAATAAAATAAAATAAAATAAAATAAAATAAAATAAAATAAAATAAAATAAAATAAAATAAAATAAAATAAAATAAAATAAAATAAAATAAATTAGAAGAATGCCAGGCTGCCAATGCAAATAGAAAAACTTTGGGAGATACCAGAGTATACATGATATGTGCAATCTGAATGTTGTCCTTGTAGGCATTAAGTGTTCTATTCCTGCCTGCTATTACATTTGAATGCTATGAATTTTTATCTGTGTTGCAACTATAGCTAAGGACCGTCATTACTCTTCATACACTTCATCTTACTCACTGCCCATGCCATTCCCTGACTGGGGTAAGGAGATGAGTAGAATAAGCAGCACAAGTGGGCTGAATTAATATTCTGTAAACAGCCTCAAATCAAGTTTTTCCTAGTCATTCCCTACCTGACTTTGTGACAAAATATTCTCTTCAAGTAACTTTTAAAATAAAGTTTTCTAACTTTTCTTTGTTTAAACAAAACCACCTGCTTTTAAAATGAGCAAGGAAATAATTTCAGAAAATGTCAAAGACCCTTTAATCTTTTTTTTAACAAAATAGAGTAACATGAAAATAAAACAAAAAATTAACTCCAGGCAAAGATCATGCCACCCAATTGAGAACTAGCCCAATTATAAACAGCTTGCTGTAGGGGCTTACACTATGCAACATTTCGTAACTTTAGCTATCAGTATTGTGCATGTCTGCAAGATACAAAATACAGACTGGAAGGGTATTAATGTTGTTTCAGCACACATGTGGGAAACGTGTATCACTCAAGGATGTCAAAAATACAAGTGAATTATGTGGGCTAGTCCCAAAGAGTGCCAGAAGAGCATGGACACCTCACTACATCACATCCTGGGAATATGCCACTCTCAGTACAGGAAAAATGTTATTTTAGGAAAGTTTTAGACAGGTTCGAGAATATATAATTTTTTATATTCCTGTAAAAATAAGTTATCTTAGTATCTTCATTACTATGAGGCCAATGCTTCTACGTTAAAGAAAAAGTCCTTAAAAAGTCTAATAGGATAGCATGGGAGTTCAGGGAGATTTATAAATAACCAGATTTTATGATGTGTTGTCTTAGGCCCTTTCATGAAGAGACAGTTTTCATGCCATGTCTGCATCCTGCCCCAATGAACAAATTCCATTTCCCGCTGTGTCCCTCGCAGGAGGGGCCCCATGCCACAGGCGTGCTCAGGGAGAGCACTGTGCAAAGCACCAAAAACAGCGGGATGAGGGGGCAGCCCCCTTCTACCCCATGCACCAAGGGCTGCAACCAAACCTCATTTTATTTTGGTCCTGAGCACAGAAAGCTTCAGGTCCCCCATACCTCCTTCCTCAGGGACAGGCACATCTCGGATCCTAGGCTATTTGGCAGGGGAGAAAGAGTTTTCTCTCCTGTGGAAGCTGTCAGGCCCCAGACAGCATAATTAAACACTGACAGGTCCAATCAGAGCAAACAAAGACAGTGTGGGCTTGGTGATTTAACACTATGACTTGGAAGAGCAAAGAGCTGGACTCCAGTCCCTGCAATGGTTATTTAATACAGTAATAGCTGACAGAGGGACCAAATGCTGGTCTTTGCAGCAAGTTCCCCAGCACCTGTTCAGTTGTGCACTGCTGTGCATACTTCCAGCCTCATTGGTCTTTAATCATTCAGGATTGAAATGGAGCAACTATAGCAGGAGGGAATGAGAGTCCCTGAAAGAGCTTATAACTTGCCAGCTAAGAAAGGTTTCTAGAAGCTGTGGGTTTGGGTCCCCCAAGAGCCAGAGGAGTGGGTGCCAGGGGAGTGGGTGATGCTGAGTGAAGGAATCAGCACCCCAAGCAGGGAAGAGGGTGCCCAAGGTCAGTTCAGAGCTCTGAAGGAAACCCCTATTCATTTCTTCATCTTTAAAAGGAAGCGATGATGCACTTAGCTCCAGGGGACAGGGCAGGGCTGTCAGCTCTGAAAACCTTCGCTGTAGCCCAAGCAGAGGGTACCCAGGCCAGGGACACGCTGGGCCCCACCATCCCCAGGGTGCAGGCAGCTCCCTGCTCATATACCCCTTCTTGGGCACCCCATGTTCTGCAGGCACTCAGAACCTGGATCACGTTAGCGTGGCAAGGTGCTTTCTGCCTTTTCTGGGCTTCGCCATTGCTTCTATCATTATCTTTTCAAGCATATTGACATTCACCAAGTACTCTGTTTCAACGGACTTCTTATGATAACACTTTGTGAAAAGCAAACTAACAAACAGACACTCATGTTGCTAGGAAGCATTGAGCCAAAAAAGGGGCCTCATGCTAATAATAAACTGGAGGGAAATTTGCTTTTATTCAGTCAGCAACAAGTCCCAGCATAGGAAGATTCTTAAGTGCAGCTAGCCTAGGTCAGAGAGGGGCCCATGCAACATCCTTACTTCCCATCAGCCTCAGGATTTGCAAACTCTGGTTAGTCTCCCTGAAACTTCTCAGGATAATATAGAGGAAAAGAGCTGAAACAGCAGGCCCGTGTAACTCGTGATTTCATGTTTCCTCCAAATGACTAATTTTCCACTGAAACAACTAGAATAGAACTTACATAGAGATGCTTTCTTTCAATGTATAGTGAACAACTCTCACTGTATTAAACCACAGGATACAGACCATTTTCTGAAAACAAGTCAGAATAATGCTGTAAAGGAACACTTGAACTACTTCAAGACACATACCTGGAAAGAGGTACAAGAGGCTCAAACTGGGGGGTCCTAGCTAAGAAAAGGAAACCATACTGGCAAGCTGTTTCTATTTATGAACATCTACTGCAGGTGCCACCCTTGTCTCAAAAGACAGTGCTGTTTAGCGTAAATCATAAGCTAAGAGACAAACACAAGGAAGAAATTTCAAATTGGAAGTAAACTTCTATATAAATCCCAGAAGAAAGTTGTTAGCTGTCTTGGTAGAAGGAACATGGTGTTTGGCACAGGAAAGCCATCTCTCAAGTCCTTGTTTTTGTTTTGTTGGTGCTCTGATGAGAGAAAGTATTCAAGCATGAGAAGACCACATATTGCAACAGCTTGTAACACAATGAAACTCACTTGCGTAAGTTTCTGCAAGTTGTCAGAGAATTTCTTTAAAGTCAAGATAAGGAATTCAGAAAATACATACATTTACTTTTACTGTTTTTTTCATTACTTAAACTGTCCTACAGAAAACTCCAAGCTAACTTTCTATCAATACTGATCAAATTGTGGGTTCTTGAAAATAATAAGACTTTTCTGTTAATAAAGTGCCCCCAAATATCTGATTCTCTAAACAGTAGGAGCAGTGAAGGCAGATTAATGAAGAGGCCACTTTTACCTCTTAGTAATACTCTCAAGGCAAGAAACACAGAAGATCAGATATGTTGAGATGTGTTTTTCTACACTCCTTTTCTCCAGGTGCAAACCCTGCTTAGAGACTCCCTGTCCATCAAACTCATAGAACCATAGAACAGCCCAGGTTGGAAGACACCTCAAAAGATCATCTGATACAACATTTCATGGTAAAAGAAGCCTAGGTGAGAACATCTAGCACCACGTCCAATTGCATCTTGAAAACTTACAATGATGGTGACTCTACCACACACATGGGGAGGTTGTTTCAGTGATTGATTGTTCACACTGTAAAAAATTTATTTCTTATGAACCTGTAGCTGTTGCCCCTTGCTTTCTCTGTGTGGCTCCTTGTGGAGAGAGCCTCCATCTTCTTTGTAGCCACCCATTAAGTACCGGCATACTGGGATGAGGTCCTCCCTGAGCCTTCTCCAGGGAGAAAAGACCTAATCCCTTCAGTCTTTCCTCATAGGGGCAGGTTCTCCAGCCCTTTGATCATCTTCATGGCCTTCCTTTGGACCTTCTCCTCTTGTCTGCATCTTTGTTGAATTGTGGGGACCAGAACTGGACACTACTCAGTCAACTCCTCTAGCTGTCCTTGCTGATAGAGGAACTGCAAAGTTGAACTATATCTAAGCCTTGTTTTATGCTCACTGGAGGTGCCAAAATCTAAAGGCTGATGACCTAAAATCTTGAGTACATCCATGCAGGGGCTGAACTACTGTGGAGCACACTGTCCCACACAGCTTTGCCCACTTTCCTTTCCCTCCTCTCTACTACCCACTGATAAGTGAACTTACTTAAGACGTGGGTTCTGTGTTTCTACCTGGGAAATACAGGACAGTGCTCCCCTCCCCCAGGCGTGCATGCTAGCCACTCAGCTGGAAGGCTGACATGAGGCCACTCTTTTCAGGGCTACCCTGAAACACTCACTTTTTGGCACAATAAAAGAGAAGGTCTTTCTCTTGCTCACTGGCTTGAGAAGAGCAGGGCTCTGAGTTCCAAACCTTGCTTTACTACGTGCCTAGTAAAATATTTCAGTGATATAGAAAGGATGTAAAGAAGTCCCTGCATAAAATTGGAACCATTTAGGAAACAATAGCATGACTCTGCTGCTTGTAAAAGGGGACCGGCAGCCTAGCAACCAAATTCTTGGTCAATGGAAAGACTGTTACACAAGCCCAGCGTTCGGACGTGCTTCCTCCTCATGCCCTGCCCTGCCAATTTACTACAGCCTTCTCTCCCCATTCCCACAGTCTTTGGCCTCTCCCATGAGACTACTAACAAAACTCAGCACCCACTAAATGGGGAATTTTTGCCACAGGCCATCTGTCACCTGGGAAATGGGACTGAGCTGATCAAACTCATCTCATGTAAGGCATCTAATAAATTGGAAAAAAAATTCAGTTGTATTCAAGATGTGCTGAATGGACTCAAAGTAATCACTGTCAGCTGACAGTAAAATCCAACTCAAGATCTTTTGCCAGTACATCTCCTAAACTCTTCTCCTGAATTTTGTTTATAAGTAGCCTTCCTGCAAACTGAACCATGTGTGTCTCTCAAAATCAGTTACCAGTAACTATTTCCTTCATAGCTCCATGTTTGGAGCCATCTAAAATACATCTAACTACTTCAGAGAAATCTAAATATTTCAATAACATGATGACAATCCTTTCAATTAATTGAAAGAAGTTTTGAAAAACCAGGAGCAGGAAGAGTATTTACAAGGAATATATATTTGGAAGATCTGATATTTTGAGCTTTTGACTCTTTTCTAGTTATCATGACACTGTTATACCTGCACAAGTGAAAGAACTAAGTAATAGAGGTTCAATGCTTATGAAGTCATATTTTTCATGCCAGTGATTAATAACATGAAATAACTATCAAACCACAGACAAGAACCTTTACTTCTACTTGTGGTGTTGTTACTTGCATTGCACACAGTTCAGGTTATTTATAGTGCAACAGCTGCTCTGTACTGCTTTAGAAACTAGATAAGGTCACAGGTTCTTCATGTAATGTTGTGGCTGATTTCCTAATTCCAATAGACTTTACAAACGTTTCACCTAGAGCTAACAAACAGCACACTCAAGGCATCCTTCTGAGGGAGATCAGGAGGATGTTCTCACACTGCTTTCTGTGCTATCCAGGACCAGCTCGTGCCATGTCACTGCCAGGGGAGGAATAGTCTTATTCCTGAAAATTCCCATTAGAGACTTCTGAAAGTGAACACCATGTGTTTGCTTAGTTTACTTTAATGAAGAAAGTATCTTCAGGCAGGTGTACTCAAAAACCTGTATCTGCAAAATTTACCTAAACCTAATCCACTAATCCTTGTTTAAATTCAGTAACTTGCCTTCTTTTCTTGCCTTAGGAAGAAATTCAAATAATTAAAAGGAAAGTGCACTTTCTTTATTTTGTGTCATAATACTATGAATATAAATAAAGTAAGAAAAATTACTCCTGCCTACTGAAATGACACTTTTGTTAATGGTCTGATTCCTCAAATTGTCCCTACATACTTTTACAAGGACCGAGTAGCAGTTTGTTTTCCAGGTCAGATGTACTCAGTTATAAAGAATGCTTTGAAGCTGGGAAGTTAGATGCTCTACTGCATATTGCATCATACAAAACTCCTTTTTGCTAAAAACTCAAGAAATATTTTTATCTCCTATACCAGATATCTGAAATAGCCTTGTTTATATCACTCACTCAGTGAGTCTAGCCCTGCAAAATGCCGGCTAATGACATGTATACATAGTTTTTTCTTTCAAGGAAGACTACGTGCAGCAAAGCTTTTTTCTTCCCTTTCATCTTAGCTTAATTTCCTAATACTTGGAACTGTGGAGTTCACTTGCATGAATTTTTTTTAACGTTTCCAGACTCAGGTCTATATACGTTATTTACCTTGGAGGTAAAGAGATTACTTCAGGGATGAAAAGTGACCATCAGTGGTTTTTGTACAAAAGTTTAGTGAAAAAGATCTGGAAATCCAAGTGATCCCTCAGGACTCTGAGGATATGAAACAGAATTATCCTGTCTTCTTTCTCCACACTGTACAGAACTTTCCGGCCTTGTATGAAGCCTTTGGAGCTATACATTGTATTTCATTTTGTTGTGCGTTATCTTACAGTGATAACACAGAAAGTCTTCCTAAAATCAATACTGGAAGAGAGGCACATGACAGACCAGCTCATCTACTGCACAAAACTCTCTGAAGTGGCTCCAGAATTACATCAGAGATTAATTTGGCCTCATGTTTAAAAAAGTCCATGCTAAAGATTGCAGAACTGAGGAGAAGCAGCACTAAGCAATGTATTACTTCTTACAGCAAGCTTCAAAACAGATCAAATGAGCACTAGAAGACATCTGTCTGTTATTTCCTGCCCACACAGCTTTGTTCTGCTTTATTGCCAGAGAGCTCCATGGATGATGTCACTTTTTTTCTGAAGAAAACAGGCCACCAGAGCCTTTCACTGACATAATTAATTATCTGTAGTCTGGGCCACAGCCAGAAAATTCCCATGTCAAGGCCCTGAGAAGTATTAACTCCACACTGCTTGATGTTTTCAGAATTATTAGGGTCTGGGATATCCTGTTTTGTCTTTTCACACTGAAAGAGCTCTTTGCTAAATATTATCTAACTCTGGGGCAGTTATTGTGGCATATAGAATTACAGTGTCATGATCCAGTCAGCACAGAGACCAATGTGAGGGGTCGGTGTCAGTTATGCACACAAATCTGCATGTTGGGATATGCTCTGTATGCTTCAGCAATGCATCACAACGGCTAAACCTGTTGGTTTGGATTTGCTGTATCCAGTCATACAGTTTACATCTCAGCCAACATTAACCATATAATACCATTTTGCACATGATCTGAAGTCCGGCAGCAGGCAGACACCACAGCTTGATCCAACTAGCCAGAAAGGAGAGGAAGGAAATTCTGTTAAAACACCTTTTTGGACACCTGAGCAGGAAGAATCATTAACAACAGCACAGGAATGACTGCATTCACAGTTCAGGGCTGGTATGCGGCTGCATGATGCAGTGTGCATCCTAACAAATGAGGTAATTAACAAAGCAATTCTAGGTCTCTTCTCTGACCAGCACTAGTCACCACAATGCTTTCAAAGGCAGAGGAGAGCTCTCTGGTTCAGGTACTCCAAATCAGATGTGAAACCCCAAATTACTAAATTCCTATTCTGGTTTATTCATGCTAAGGAAATGATCTGCAGCTTTCCATATCGCAAGTGAATGCACGCTACAGCAGTATGGGAAGACATTACAATTGCAGCACATTTTCCACACACTGAGGTGTTTTTATATTGCTAGAGTCATTCAGTAAGATGATGCGTTCCTTTTGTAACCACAACTTACTTTGTGATCAGATACCACCTCTTTAAGAAGAAAAAAAGATTATTAATGAATAGGTAATAATAGAAAAAACATTTATTTTCCTTTTTCTTGTGTTATCATCTGCACTTTAACCAGTCTGGACCAAGACTCAAAAGATCCCTGTTCTGCTCATGGACCTCTTTTCACACATAAAATTTCACCTCACCATGCTCCAATTTCCATTCCATACAGGAAATAATACTTTCCAGGAATACTGTGAGATTTAATTCATAACTATATATAAGATCCAGGTACTATTACTATGAATACTACAAAAAATAATGGCACTCTGACATCAATATAGTTCTCCTATTCATTTTTCCCCATTCGTTATATTCTTTTATTATTTCCTGCATGTTTATGTACTTCTATGCTATCATCCAATTTGTTGAAATCCATCGGAAACTAAAAACTATCTTCATTAGCCAGGTAAGTCTGTTTATCTAAATTTCTCTTTGAAAGTGCTTCATTGACTGTATAAGGAACTGAAGTATCTGCAATTAGGTGGTCTGACCTGAACTTCTGGGAGGCACTTGAAGCTCCTGGCATAAGTACACCTTCTCCAAGAGGAAGAAACTTGCCCAGTTATTTTTTTTTACGCAGTGATCTAGCTGTCTTCTATGAGGAATGAGCATGCATGAAGTGGGATGGAGTGAGAAACAAGCTGGTGCCAGTGGGGCAGTAGCCGTCAGGATGGTGAAGTTCAGAGGAAATCCTTCTGCCTCCTCTGTGGAGACGCAAGCATAACTCAGGAGCGGGATACCAACAGATGTAAGTGTGTATACATGTGTAATAAACTGTATATATAACTTTCTCTTGTCCAAGCATTTTGTTGGCTTCAACAAGCTGTTTTTCAGTGCTCTGTGCTACACGGATGTGCATTCAAGTTACTGATGACTGATGAATGGGCAAGAACAGTAGGACTGCATTACAGCAAGCGCTTACCAGCGTAGCCAATTATTTGAACAGAGGAGTTGTCAGAGGAAATGAAGGATGTGGCGGGAACTTGGAGTGAGGTCACTCAGAGAGGGCAGGCAACGAAAGGCACAGAGTGAGAGCTCCCAGCCATGCCCACGATGCCCTCACAGCCTCCCGCTGTCTCTGAAATCCCCCTGATCCTCCCCAATGTCTGTCCTTCCCCTCGCCCTCCCCAAGTCCCACTTGGACACCCTCTCCCCTCTCCATTCTCCCATTGCATTCCCGGGAATGACCCCGACACTTTTCAAAATGCCATGTTTCTTGAACTGCTGAGACTGCCTGAGCCAACACCAGGGAAACAGGTTTTCATTGTGAAGCTGACTGCATCAATACTTCTGTTTCTGACTTGTTTAAACTCAAAGGTGACAAATGCCTCAAAGTTACCATGCAACTGCACTTGGGTTAGTCTTTTTTGCTCATTTTGCTGGTATGGAAGAATCGATGCTAAATTTTTGAAAAAAAAGCGCAAACATTTCCAGGATAAGGAAGACTTCACTTGCAAAGTCCAAACCATTCCTGTCTTAGGAAAGGACTTCCCTTCATAGTGTCTCACAGTGCATCATTCTGGGTGCTGCATGTGCACAGCCCTCAGAAATAAGTCACTGAGCTCATTTTGATTTGGACATTGTGAAAAATTCTACACTGAAGCCAGCAATTTCGTGAAGAAGTGACAAGACACAGGATGTTCAGTAGGGCCAGCAGTTTTCTATGTGAAAATGTTACATTTCTCTCATTTTAGTCAACCAATAGGTGGAGCCTTTAACCCTAGAAACAAGACACTTTCTCAGATAGCTATGTTCTCACAATTATTATATAAAGATTCACATTTGCTTTTATTAAAGCTTATTTTGGATGGAAAATAATCCGTTTTGCTCTCAAGAGCTTATCTGATCCTCGGCTGGAGAACAGGAGACGCAAACAATAAATATACAACTGGAGCAGAAAAGTTAATAAAAACAGACTCAGCTACAACTGCATTGTTAAATTAACAACTGGTGACTCAGAGTACTGGACAGCATTATGACACACAAGACATATGCTCATTGCAAGCTCTCCCAAGAATCCCAGATATTTTAAAGACAGAGAGTCCATGCATCTAGTATTTATTACAAAAGGGTTGGCCATGTCCTCTCCCATGGAGTGAGCCTTCTCTCAAGAAAATTATAAAAGATACAAGCTTTCTCATTATTATTGAACTGAGTATACAATTTCTATTAAGTAAAACAAACAAACAAAAAGAGTAGTCAAGTGACATCAGTTAATTTAAATTATTTTTAAAAGATTGCAAAGGAGGATCAATTAAAGACACTGATCCCAGTGGGAACAAGACCAAAACTTAGAAGTTGATCTGGGGCAGTCCTTACTGTTCTGTTTTGGATAGAAGACCAAGAATTTTGGAAAAAAACCCCAAGTTGTTCATACTCTTCCCTCCACTCTAGATGAGATGTTCAATGGATCTGAGATACCTGACAATTATTCTTCTCTCTTCTGACTCTCCAGGCCTAGATAACAAGATGCATGTAGCTCTGTTAAGTACAGCTCAGGCATTAACAGAGAAGGACGTTAAAATGTCTTTGTGAAAGAGGTTTTTAGCCTACAGCTGTCCAGCGACAGTGACATTTTTTTGAGGAAAATTACTTTGAAAAACATATAATTCTAAAGCAGTTTTATTACTAAAGAAATGGCTATCATCACTATGGTTGCTAATATGTCTGCCCTTAATTTCAGAGGGAGAAGGAAATTGCCCGAACAGCACAATTTAACTATATTTCAGTATACTCTCTTATCTTTTTTTTTTTTTTTTTTTTTTTTTTTTTTTTTTTTTTTTTTTTTTTTTTTTTCCCTCTCTCATAAAACAGCAGGGTTCTATTTTAAAATTCATGATTCTGGGACTTGCTAGACAGGCCCTGCTTACCTCCCATGATATCTCCTGCACTTTGCACAGCAATGATTGCAAGCTACAGAAAAAAAAATTCTCTTCTGGGCAAAATTAATCTCTGGTTATAAATTATCCATTGAAAATAGAATAGAGCGTTTGTGGTCTGATGTCTGTCCTAACTTCATTTATTTTTTGTTCTGCAAAATCCTGTTTCGCCAGAAAAACACAAACAAACAAACAAGGGGTCAGTGAGAGGGGAGAGAATTTTTAACTCATTGTACTGATACTCTTACACCAGACATTTTTAGGCACATTTTTAGGCTTTCATTTTGCTACAGCGTGGATACCATCTTTCTCTTCATTGTCTTGCCTTTTCTGTCTCTAGCTTGGCACCATTTATCACTGTTGTATTCCCCCTTTCCTTATCCTCTTTTTCTTCTGTTGCCCAACCTCTTTCCTCTCATTCCATTCTCCTTAAGTCACCTCTCCCTCTTCATATTAACCCTATCTTCTCTTTTTCCCCGTAGCTCTGTACATGCCAAGGCTTTTCTCTCGGGGAATTTGAATTTCATCTGTATAATATACTCAGAAAATCCTAAACTATTTCAATCCAATTAACAAGACTTCACAGTTATAAACATTTATGCAAAGCTACTCTACATGCACTTTTCTCTGGCTTTACCTATTCTTTCCACTCTTGCTCCTCTTCAACTTCTCAAACTGTGAGATATTGATAATGACCATTTGAAAACTTCTCTTCACTCTGTTATGTACTTTTTCCTCTGGTGCCAAGGCATCTCATCCCAACTTTCTCTTCTGACTTTACTATTACCTAAAAAAAATACATTTGTTTTCTATCTATCTATCTATCTATCTATCTATCTATCTATCTATCTATCCCATATTCCTATCTTGAGCTTTCAGGCAGCTCAATATTTAATAATATTAATGCAAGAATATCAAGAAAGGCACTGAAGAAAAAATATAGGAGTTTGTACAGTGTTTTTAACTAAGCAATACCTACATAGCTATCATAAAGTTGTTTTGACATCTCAGGAAAGTCAAGTTAAAAAAAAAAGCAGTTCAAGGCATTACATGAAAGTTTACACATTGCAGCAAGAGGAAAAAGAGACAGAGAGAAAAACATCATAACTACAGCTATAGAGTCAAACTCTCTGGATTGTATCAATCAGTGTGACAGGTGATGGGAATGATATGTAAAGCCACATCAGCAGAGAAACATAAATATTAAACACAGTGTACAAGGCACCAGTGAGCTCTCTTCTACTGTACCATGCACAGTTCCAGCTACAGAGGTTAAGAAAGATGAATCCAGGGTGTAACTGGTGCTGATCAAGCAGTGATGGAAGATGTGGAAAGTCTGTTTTGCTAGAGAAAACTAAAAGGATGTGGCATAGCTAGAACAGCAAAACAAAGGCTCAGAGTGTGAGACTGCTGTCTACAAACACATCAGGCATGGCATTAAACAGCAGGGAGAGAGGTAGACTTTTCAAAGCATGACTGGTGTATAACAAAATTTCATACAGGTTTCACTAGACATAATTACAATTGCACTAGATATTAAAAGAAATAAATTTGCTAAATGTTAAAGCTTTTCAGTTCTGGAACTATTTTCCAGTAGGAGTATTGAAGGTAAACAATTCCACCTAATCTTAAAACACAGATTGATAAATTTTAGCTGCTGGGAGTTGATTTACAGCAGATCTTCTGGAGTTTTATGTCCAGAATTCTCAGGAAAATCGATCAGTCAATGCATGTGCAGGATGAGGATGAGGAAGTGACAAAAAGGGAGAATAGGGGAAAAGGTCAAAACTAGAGAAATGAAGAAGGGAAGGAAAGCTGAATAAAGAGGGATAGATAGATCTTGGGAAAGAGAACAGAACAGAATGATTATATAATAGAATGTATTAATAAAATATGTAGCTATACAAAAAGGAAAGAGTAGAAAGTAGAAAAACAGCAAACAATTTTCCTTTTCCACTTTACAAAGTTTAGACTTCTGATAGAAAGACAGACCTTTAAAAATGTTAGAATGCAATAGGTAATAGATCACCTATACCCATGTGGGTAGCTGCTATTTCAGTTTGTTAAGAAAGAGGATTTCCCTTGTGGTAGGATGTACAGCCACTGGTATCCATGTTTCATAATGACCTTACCAGGGAGAACAAAACACACTGCCCTCACCCACCTCTGCTAACCCTTTCCTGGTACACCCAGGTCAAGAAGAAAGTCTAGCAGCCCACCTGAAGGTGAGCTCCTCCTGGCTCTGTTGGATGAGAGAGCTCCTTCCCCCACAATTACCTTGTTTCAACCATCAGCAACCATCCCCTGTATCTGCCCTACAACAATCTCTCCTGCAGCTGATGAAGCCACCAGTGCAACCTGCAGTTTCACAGTGGCACAAATGCAATTAACCTACTAACCCCAGGTTGGTAGTCTTAATCCTGGAATGATGTTTTCACTAACAACCTCATTAGAGAGACCAAATCAAACTGGACATGATGGAGAGTGTTGGCTTCAAGCCAGGACCAGAGATACAGGAGGAGCACACATTGCCATGGGATGCATTGGCTGCTGCTCCCCAGGCAAGGGGAGACATCCTTCCTGGGCAGCTATCACTCTGATGCCTTGCATGAGCACTCAAATTAACCATTAAATGCAGTTTTAAACAAATACAGATTAAAGGAAAGGGCTTCTTTGACAATGGAGTCATTTGGTCTCCCCTTGAAGGAGGGATGCTATGCAAATAGCATATGCAAATACCTCAATACCTGCTACAAAGTGTTTCCTTTCAAAAGTCAGTCCAAACCCAGTGTTACATTAGACCATTTGGAAGTCTGAAGACTTCTCAGGAACTGTGCCTTGTGATTAATGTATATATAATGTGTATATTAGCCATACTGTTCTCCAAGACATCACATTTCACATATTGCCCATTCATATCCTCAGACCTGCAACAGAGGAAATGTACAGCTGATACCTCAATATGTATTTCATTTACAGCCCACAGCTGCCCAGCTCTGAGGAGCAGAACTTTGCTCCTCCACAGCATCAGACTCTCAGGAAACAATTCCCTCAGCCCTAATGTATGCAAGGCACCTCAACAGGAATGGGTGGCTGAGCTGCAGGGGATGAATGCCATTTCTGCACTGGAGAAACACAGTAAAACACCAGCTATAATAAAGGCCTCAAGTGGGAAAGTTGCTTCTATTTAAATTGGTGTGAAATATAGGGAATTGTCTCCCAAGCTTAAATTGTCATCTGGCAATAGGCACAGAACCTGGCTAAGAAATTATTTTCCTTGAAAAACCCAATGATTTGTAGCGGGATGCTGTCTTCATAAATGTACTCTTATTAGTATGGGGTTATTTTTTCCAAGCACGCAATAGAAGACAGAATGGTAAACATGTATGAATACTGCTTCTCATTTCCTTTTGGGCCCCTAAGCAGGAAATGTTGAAAATCAGTGTTGGTATTGCTAGAGATTAATGGCTGCTGCTCAGAAAGTGTACAGGGAATATATTCCTGCCAGGACAAATACAGAGGTCGTCGGACAACAATCTGTGAACCACAGATAGGATTATATCATCATTGTAAAGATCCATACTGTCTGTGTTGCTCTGTAATTAATAATATTCACATGTTAGTTTGACCAAAATCGCTGTAACAACCAGGCAAATTGATATCATGCCTTTGTGGTTCAATTTCCTCTACTGGTGTTTGAAGTTTTAATTTCATATCAGTTTTTCAGTATTTAAAAAATGGAAATTTTTCTTCTAGGTTTAGGAAGAAATCCTTCATGAACTTTTGCCTCTATATATTCAATACGTATTTAAAGACCATGTAATCACCGTTTTTTTATGTGAACACTGAGATCTCACAAGAGAAAAGACACTCCACTGAGCTATAAGGCCTTTAAAATCAATCCCTGTCATCAGTTCATTTGTTTCCCACTCTCCTTCAGAGAGGTTGTACTTAAGAGCTCTCCTGCCATGTATATTGGGATATATTTTTACTGCCACAGCTTCTGTATACTTTTCTCCCCTTTTGTTTTGTTACAAAATAAGGTCTAGGCTATGGTGACCTCAGCCGTTTATGAAAACCTTTCCTTCTCTATATTCAGTAAGTGCACAGGGTCCAGCCAGGAAATCTGACGACAGGCAGAGCTGTGTTCAACTTGGCCCTAGAAGCTAAAGCACAGGCAAGGTACCTGAGGTCATTAAAATAATTTAAAAAAAAAAAAAAACAAACAGCTCTGCTAGGGCATGTCTTCATGGTTTACTGGCATGTTCACCTTCAAAATGAAGAGCTGGGAGGTCAAGTCCCAAAGTAAGGACTCAAAATTGATACCAACAGCAACGCGGCATGGGTCTATGTTTGCTATGTTGTAGATTATGTGAGTAGTGAACTAAGCACATGAAGCATATGTATACATTACCAGTTACCCTGCTAACCCCATGGTTGTCTTGACCAGATTGCTTCCTATGGGTGAGCTTGCTGTTTACAAGGTTCACAAGGCAGCGTCACTCTGCTCTGTGTTTGGTAGTGCAGGCGTAAAATCTCCCCTGATCACAGCTGCTGAGTAAACAGCCATGATATTTGACCCCATTTATTTCTTTAAAAAAGTATTGTATCTCTCTACAGGTACAGCCTGCTGTTATTCTCAAAATAAAATCTTATATATGCCTATATAATGTTTTCATTGACAGTACTGAAATGGCTTCAAAGTAAACTCAGTCTGATTTGTCAGTCCAACAAAATGTGAGCCAGCCACCAGAGATGTCCAAACAGATCCGAAAATGAAAAGCCACGAAATTACTCAGTGCATTAGGTCACTGTGACAGCCAGGAGGTAGTACCAGAATATTTACTTTGGCTGGAGTCTTCTTTGGCTCATCTTCATCTGTAGTGTCAAAGCCAGGCTCTCATCTCAAGCCAAAGTGCTGTAGCTTGCCCATTTCAGTAACGGTTCAACATGGGTACCAGGTAACTAACTAACTAAAATGGGGGTTTTGAAATGAAATTAAAAACTCCCGTGGTTTAAAAAGAATAATGATTTTCTTCCCTGTCTGGCAGTAAAGAGCAGAAAAACAGATGCTATGGCTACCAGTGTGGTTGTCCTCACAATCCTCCTGTGATGGTGGGAAGCTTCAGCAGTGCCTAACATCTCTGTATGCATGAATATCCCTAAAAGTATTGTTCAGGGCAATGGAAGTATCATCTTGATGAGGATTTTCAGCCCATATTACAGTGCAGATGGTTACTGTCCCCATCATCCCCATAGGGACAATGAGAACGTGAGCAGTCCTTTAAAGATTGTGTAACTCCCCCACAAAGTAAGACTATGATGAAGAGCCACATTTCCATGTATTGAACAGGAAAATTACTCAGATATAAGAATAAAGACCATATTTATTGCCACCCAGGAAACATTAGTGACTTTCTTTGCCTCCCCTTTCCAGACTACCAAGGTGACTTCAGGGTAAATTTTTATGAACAACATGAACATGATACATTTCTAATGAGGTTTGGCTCTATTCACCACTGAAGCTGCATGGTAGCTCCATCTTTTAGGAACTGACATACACAATTTAGTATAAAGTAAAATGAAACATTAGAAATATGAATACTGTTCCGTAATCAGAAAATATTTTTTCCGTTGCAAAATTGCATTCAACAGATTTTCTTGCTTTTTTTCTCCAGTTTTTCACTGCAAAACAACTGTCTTTGTGACAAAATTACTTACTTTGAATGCATATTTCCCGAAACTTGAAAGTACTTTGTGACAAACTGAAGGTGAATTAAGTAGTGGAAGAGTGATACTTAATAAGATGAAATCTGTGTTGTCATAATAGTGCAATTCAGGTGACTAATTTACCGAAGAAATTAACCAATCACTTCCAAAACAATTGCTTCACTCCTTATCTGCTTCACAGATAAGATGGTAAAAAGTCCAAAATTAAAGTAAAAATGTTAAGAATGTGGGTTTCAGGGAAAAAATAAAGCCTTATATGAAATGTTAAATAATTACAGTTAACTAGGATTGAGACATAAATGTTTTCACACAGGTTGGGCAGTCTGTGTTTGTCCATGGATTCAGTGAAAAATATCATTAAAGTGCAAACAGAAGAATGTATAAATTTGGCAAGCAGTCCTACCACAAAAGAGGATAAATTTTGAAAAGTCAGAAGTCTTCATGTTAACTTTTTGATATACCACGTTTCAACTCTTTATTTTGAAATCGCATTTTCCCTGAAGGCTGAGACTCCCGAGAGCTCAGTGATTTATTAGCAATTAAGAGAATCCTCAAAACTGGATGGAAATTTGGGGGATGTGAGTTAAGCACAAAATTCGGCTGTCTGCCATCAAGGACATACTACTGAGCTGAATAAACATGCAAATCGGGACAACTGAGAAAACTTTCAAGCAAGCACTACTCCAAGAAATAAAACTAATGGGCCTTTGCAAGGCAGGGAATGTGCAGAGAGCTGGAGGCCAGGCTGGACAGGCAGAGCTTTGGCTGAGCCCTGAGCAACATCTGAATACGTAGAAGGTCAAGGGGCCATCTTAAGTCCTTTTATCAGTATTACCGACTTGAAGATCTGTCCCTTGAATATTTGCATTACAGGTTATAATTACACTCACTATATTTGCTTGCCTTTTTCCAAACTGACCCCCCTGTTGTTTTCTGCTTCTTTTTAAGTGTTCAAGACCTTCAGATGCTCCTTTCTTCATCTGTTGTGGCCTTTATAATTTATTTTGCTTTGGTAGCTGCAGATAGAGATGGTAAATAAAGCAGTACTTAAAACTACAACTGTCCTGTTAATCACCAACTACCACTGCTCTCTCCTTATGGTCCTTTGCCTCATATTTGCATGTCACTGTCAGTTGAGCCCTGTGTATCTTGGACAACCTAAAAAAAAACCCAACCAAACCCAAACAAACAAACAAACAAAAAACCAACCACAAACCAACACAAAAAACCCTTAGGAAATATAGTAAAAAGATATTTAATTTACCTGCAGTTCTCCTTCCATTATACTGAGTAGTTTTATCAAGTCCTCTTTAGAAAGCTCTATGGACTTCTTGTTCTTTCGTTCAGTAGGTCTAGGTGATTTTGAGTGCCGTTTGACAGTTGCTGAAACCATGACCTCATCTTCCTTCTGATGAGGTTTGTTCTTTTTCTTGGCATCCTCCTGAAGTTTTTCATTCTCTGCATGGCTGATGACAGGCTTGGAACTGGAGAAGTGCCCGTTAGACGAGCTTTCTCCACTTTGGTTTCGGGATCTCATCCCTACCTAGAAAGAAACAAACATAAAGATGCATTTATAAACAAATTTACTTACAAGAAGCCACAGTGGAAATACTGCCTTTTGGAGCAACAATCTAAAACTGAAAAATACTGTCGTGCTCAAGAGATGGCAGTAGAAGACTCAACCATTTCAACAACTCTGTGTGTGGCAGACAGTGAATCCAGGGCATTAATTATAAATTTATCCGAGTCCTAAAGTGAGGGCAACCATCTTTTTCAGCATGCCAAGATGCTGATATGAATTAAAATGTATGAAACTTGCAAGTGATGCAGGAAAATTATAAGGAACATTTTCCGGTATTCCCTTTCCTTCAGTCAACATCTTGATCATTCACAGTTCATCGCTACAAAACAAAGTAGGTTGTTAAGTAGGTCTTATTTTAACATGAGGTTTACTTGAGAGACAGGAATGCAGTTAAATTTTAGAAAAGCATATTTCTTGAGTATAAATTGACTATGAGAGTGGAGTAACAATACATGACAAACAAAGGTCAATCTATAGTTTCCTTGAGGGAAACAATGATTTTATTCCAGGTAACCAAAAGAAAAATATAGAATGCAGACTAAATCAAGTGGTAAAGTCCATCTTAAACTAGGTACTGCATAAGATTATTAGACAGAAAGTTCCATAAAGGGAAGTTGAAAACAAGTTTGAAAAAAGAGCACAGAAGGGCATGAAACCACTAAGAGGTAAATGGGCAAGACCAATGCAGTCCTTCCACAAGATGCAGGGCTTCTCCATAATGTCAGGTCATGGTTATTGAATGCTCATATCTCTGCTCTTTTGAGCACCTACACTGTGCTTTTAGACTATGACTATCCTAGGAAATTAAGCAGTGAAAGCAAATGCTCCTGAGTTCTGGCACTTGACCTACTGTACTGCTAAATTTTTAGCACACTCCTTGGCACACTTTAGCTCCAGGCAAACTAGCACTCTGCCAACCAGTTCCTGGGCACAATTCAGGAATTAGCACAGGCCAAGTCCAGATCCATCCTGTTCTGTGAAAGAAGAGAGTTTAGTAGTACAATCATGGCTGGATTTTGCTATTTGACCTCACAGATGGAACGGGGTCCCTGGGCCTGTTTAGTTTACAAGTAACATAGCCTTGGTGTCACACAGAACATTAGCTGTGAAAATCATCCTTCCTGTTTATCATCCTCGTCAAACAACAGTCTTCTCTGATTCCCTCTGCTGAATACCACCCAGCAATATCAAATTAAACCACTTTCTTTATCTTCAAATCTTTTCACAGATCTTCTCTTACTTACCCATCATCCCTTTTCAAGTTGTCATCCACACAACACATTCAACTAAAATTAGTTTATCTGCCTGTCTGTTGTCTTCTCCTATGAACACCTCTCTCCTTTCTTCCCCCTTGACCTTTCAGACTATCCAGGGAGGTTGATAGCCCTCAAAATCCCATTTAACATGTAAGGTCTCATCCCGTGTCACTGACTAACAATGGCACAGAAGACAGGATGGGTTCATCAGTGTGCATTTCATTACTTAGCATTATTAAACAGATATGCATAGGATACTCATATATGTTTATATACAGACCCATATTGCTATCCTGTCACCTTCCTATGTTATGTTGAAGCAGGTCTTTGTAATTATTTTCAGTGTTTAACTGTAGAATACCTTGATTGTTATTTGTAATCAAGATATTTGTCATACACAATACAAAGGCAATAGTGAATTTAGGTTTGATTCAGGGCCAAACTCAAATGTAAAATATAAGTTGGTCCTCTAAAAATTAGATATTCTTCACACTACTTGAAATTGCTTGTATAACAGGCAAGGGAAACCCTCAGGAGTTTATGTTGCCTCACTCCAATTTACTTTTGTATATGGTCATATTGTCTGGTACCTTAATTTTTGACTTAAATCCAGTTAACCCAAGGTAGTCTAAGACCACTAGAAAGTAGGATGTGCACAGAGAAATATCTTGCTTTAGATCAACTGCAATTTGAACAAACTGACTGAAGAAAGCTGAAGAATGGTCTGTATGTCTGAAACTTGCCCAGTTTTTATATCAATAGACCTAATGAATAATATCACACTGCTTCCAAATCTTTCACTTAAATTCATCTCTGGATTTAGTTTGCAGCTTGTTCATTAGTCAAACAGATGCTTCTCAACATCAGTAACATCACACACTTTTCTGATAAGGATCTCAGAGCAGCAATTCACTAAAGATGGGAAAAATACATTGACTAATCAGCCTGGCTAATGTTACGCTGGGCTTGCTATGGCTTGATACTTCGTTGTCTCAGGCCAGTGTTATAAATCTCTTTCTCACATTAGCCTTGCATTTTGGTAGTTCCACACTCAGCAGGAAGATTGTCTTTTTATTATCAGTGGTAACTCATGTCATCATTAATTCAGTGGAATTCATCCAGTAGCATAAATGGGGAGAGAATTAGGCCCAATGTTTTCGAATGAGAGAGTTTCATGATGAGATTCCTTGCATTGTAGGTCTGCTCCTATCCAAACAACATGTGATACAGGTATACAATGGCCTTTAACTTCCTGAATGCTTATGCAGTGTGTTTTTCATCAACAGTTTGGATTAAACACATGAATTAGGCGTTCTAAAAACAGATCTCCATTATAAGAATGAACAATACCTGAGAGCCTCAGGAAATCTTTTAGTCTCAGGTTTGTAATGGAAAAATAAACATTGTACTATGTTTCCTCTCAGATAGGACTTTTCAATTTGTTTAACTTTAATGGGTTTTAAACTTTCCAACCATGCTTCCTCTCAGGAGAGAGCACTTGGGATTCAATCTGTCTCTATTTTCTAAGTGTTTCCTTCTGAGTCCCTGTGGGTCACAGCCTCCAGCCACTTTCATCTTTAAACCAAACCTATTTTTCATGGCTTACAGTGAATGGCTTCATGACTCTAGAACATCCTACATGTTTTAAGAATAAATATTGCAAGTCTGTCTTACATATGTTTTCCACTGAAAAACAGACTATTACATTGCAGTGTATTCTGCTTAGTAACATGTTGCATTAGTGATTTCTCTGTAGTAAGATGACTCAACTGTTAGACCTGAAGGTGCATAATTAATTTTAAATTTAACTCATGACTAGTTGAGACACATCATCCACCTCAAGCATCGCATAATCAACCAGATGCACTTAGCTGGATATGTTAGAATTCACAAAAGGTGGTATGTCGCCCTGTCACATCATAACTCAAGACAGCCACTTTAATCCATCTGTCCCTGTGGGAGCTGAGATAACAATTTATGGAGCCATACAAAGACTGAGTAGTTGACTATAGGTTTATAAGCATGCTAACAGAGAAATAAGGAATTCATATTTAAAGTGTGCTTTTACTTATAGGCCCACAAATGACAAATGCAATTTTTTTTTTTTTTTAATTCATTAATACAGCAGCAGAGCAGCTTAACAAATTGATCTGGAGTTTTGTATCAACTAGCTAATTAGAATATGATTGTGGCTAAAGCAATTTAAACTTGTCCGTTTTAAAAATTTCTTTAGCACTTGTAGATTTATTTGGCAGCAAGTCTTACATCACAGTAAGTGTGGCAGACAGTCTGTCACTCCTGGGGACATTGCCCCTAACAGCCTTTCTTTGTGTAAAAGCCTGCCAAAATCAGTGTAACGCTAACACCTACTCTGTCTTCAGTTACGATGTTGATCCGTTTCCAACATGTTATCCAAATGCAAAGGTGTTGTGTGCTGAAGTCAGAGACGCAGGTGAACTTAAGCTTAAATGGTGACAGAAAGGGCCAAAGTTTTGATATTCACACAGTAATTTCCAAAGAGTTTAAGGGCCAAAATCAACGGCATGATCCAGCTGTTGTGCAGTGCTCTAGGAATACGAAGCAGCTGTAAGGATGACTGAGTTTTAATTAGAGTAGCGTGAAGTAGCCAGAACATACCAGTGATCTTGGCTGAAATACTGTGTGCTGGAAAGGAGTGCTTAATATTATCATTTTGGACATCCATCTGTATTTCTGATGGCATCGTGGTAAATAAGAAAAGTTTCTGATCAGTTGTACGACATTATTTCAGAACGTAAATACCAAAATCCCCAAACTTTGCCTATCTGTTGTTTCACCAGGCTTCCAAAATTGTTTCTGGGGATACTGCCTGCCAGTCTAACACTGGTAACAAATGTCCTCCCACTGTCTGCCCTGATCACGTCTCTATATCTTACAGCATTCCTGATCTGCTGAAGGGATTGTGTTCCCTGAAGAAATAGCTGGTATAATGACTTTAGCATTTAATACTTAACTCTACTGTTTTTTTCTTCCCACCCCTCATCGTATTGCGTATTAAACTGGAAACCTTTCCTAACAGTCTCCAGTCAAAGGAGTTTTTATATGATCAGTCACCTTGATTTTGACATTTATTGGCTACTTGTTTCAATATGTGCTCACAGCATTGGTACTTGGCATGGGAACTCTTCAGCCCCTTCTCTGTTTCACTCATTTGTTAAGATTTAAGCACAAAGGACAAATGCTATGATTATTTACTTGAGTCTGTATTGTTGTTCTGGGCATGGGTCCTTTGGTTTTCACAAGTTAGCAATCCACACAAGATTTTGTGAAATAACCTTTATGTTAGTTTTACTAACATCAGGAGGAAATCTGTGAGGAATTTGCTGAGTAGGATGTCAGGAGAGGACAGGCTGCATGGTGTTCCAAACCTTTCCCCAGTCGACAGCAATTTGTTCTCCCTATAGCTCTTGAAATGACAGGTTAGATTAAGCTCCATTACTAGTGCTATTGGAATCAGATAACGCAAAAGGATTTTTTGAACTTAAAGTGTAGTCTCTCCTGCTAATTGGACATGCTGATTTTGGCTCCATAGTACTTTCCCTTAAAATAATAATAACAATAATAATAATGATGATAATGTTATATGCAAACACAGAAAAGGGCTGATTTACAGCCATGATATGGTTGTTGCCTTTGGCTATAAATTTGCAGTCTGGAGTTCAGTTGCAGATCTCACTGATTAAGATATCACATGAAAGTGCTGGGTTTCTGACAGGCTAACACAATGTACTGGAGGGTCGGTGCAATTGCGTTATTAGTGAGCCAAAACTGGAAATGTTTCTCAGCCATGGCTTTGGGAACTGTATGACGGGAACTGTATCTTTCAGAGGTTCCACTGCACAGGCATTTGGAGTGGAGCAAAGGATTGTGCAGAAGTGCCTGGTATACAGAGGAGATTGCTGAGAACTCAGGCACTGAGCAAGCCAAATCTCTGCCCAGTGATTACAGATCCATGTATTGCACCAGGAGTGAAAAATAATACAACTATACTCAAACTGGAGATCAAATCATATAAAAGCTCCATCTGAAACCTCCATCTGGAACACCCCATAAACAAAGAGAAGAGCTAGAAAATTTTGAAAATAATATCAGCCTGTATCTGCAAGCAGTAGATACTAAGAAAAAATCACCAAACAAAAATACAAAAAAAAGAAGACACCTTCTCAGTTGTGAGGAAGAGAGGAAGATAAAGAGACCAGATTTACTTCATTGGCTTGGGAGTGGTCCTCAGAAAGGACCACCCCAGATGAACATGGATGGATTTAGCCCCAAGGGATCTGGCTAGCCAGAACTAAGGCTACATGGTCTCATTGGTGTGGCTTTTACAGGACAAACATGCATAGATGTAACTGTTCACACCACCTCAGAGACTGATTAAAATTATTAGTTTTATTATCAGTTACTCATTATTAGTTATTCCAGTATGTTTTCCTGAACTCTACAAATGTTTGTTATTATTTTTTTTTGTCTGACTTGAAGAAATAAAAAGGAATCTTGCTACAAGAGGTTGTCACAGGACCAGGTAGGAACAGATGGCTGCATGGTGCAGAGGTGCGTGCTGAGCAATGCTGCCCAGCTGGACTTGGATGCTGCATGCAGCAGACATGTGTCAGACTCCGGACAGTGTGATAGCCGAACAACCATGCCAATGGAACGCAGACCTCATTCTTGGTTTTGCTTTTGCAGATGACTCCAGTGTTTCTTTCAGTCATGCTAGTCAGAGGAGAGTGCTAAACCAAATGACTAATACAGTGAAGAATGGAAAAAATATCTACCCTTAGCAATTCTTGATTTTCCTGGATTTCTAAACATTCATGCCTGGAGCACTAATTCATTGTGCCCTCTAACCCCACACCAATCTCTTGCCCTCATATGCATCATGACTTATCTGCAAGAGCAAACAAGAGAAGGTCTGTCTCTTCTGACAGTACCATATGTTACCTGCGTGCTTTTGTGAAAGCATGTTTGTTGGTGGTATATTGGCACAGAGGTATGGATACTTTATGAATCAGGACAATGCTTTACTGAGTTAACAGCTGGAATAACCAACCCACAGGGCTGCAATTTTTATACAAAGTAGGAGAGGACCTGTGGCTAGTCTAGCTACATAACATCACTATTGCCTTCATCCTTTCACCTGGTCTGCTTGCTGTGCTGGAAAAACATTTGTCATACAGGTGTTAGGAGGAGCAACACCCAAGCATGTGTGTGAGCTTCTTGCCCTGAAGAAAAAACATTCATGTCATCCTGTTGACACAGCCTCCATAGTGGGGTTTGCACCACCTGCCCTGGGTGTGCTGCTCTTTGTGGGCCTTCTCTTGCCCTGTAAGCCCTTTGCCACATCGGGCTCGTCCCTGAGCTGCACCCGCTGCCT
Organism: Athene cunicularia; assembly: GCF_003259725.1. Lineage (NCBI taxonomy): Eukaryota > Metazoa > Chordata > Aves > Strigiformes > Strigidae > Athene > Athene cunicularia. The sequence goes on from NW_020799097.1 coordinate 34,516,507, forward strand.
GCACTCAAGTGAGGAAGAGAGGCCATGGCACTGCTCAGAGGAGCCTGTGCAGGAAGGAGAATTGCCCTGTGGCAGACAGATGTCACAGTGTCTCCCTCATTTCGTCACACCATACATGGAGTCTCATCAGTGGAAGAAACTTGAGCCTCTTTAATTATAAGAAGGAGAATTTGTCCCTGTTAAGGGTATCTGATAAAAATACAGTGACTGAGATGCAGGACATAGATTATTTTCTTCTATCAAGTCACTGTTATTTTATTATTCCCTAATCTATTTTGGTGAATAGAATTTTTCTTTTTATACTGTTTGCAAATAGTGTAGAAAAGTAGCAAAGTTATAGCAGATACACTTGTTGAGGTACAGCACAAGAATCAGCAAAGGCTTTTTTCTTTATCAAATATTTACTTTATAGCTTCTAAAACTGATTCTTATAACAGTGGAGCATAGTAGCACACAGATTATATACACCAACATTTATACCAACAGTAGTTCCTTTGCTTGAAAAAAGAAATGACAGGAATAACCATAGATGTATTCTCAAGAAGAAAAGAAAAAGATTTCTTAAAATTCCATATCCAGGTGCCATTCTGAATAGGGATAATCTGCATGAAAGCAGAAAAGGATTTCACAAAACTAAGAGAGGAAACCCAGTCATTACTAAGGCAGATTTATGCCGCTTTAGCACCATTTTCTTAATTCCAAGATAAACTCTTCTCTGGCTCAATTATGGCACAGATTTACAAAGAACAGAGTTTATGCTGGTATGATTCCATTAATTTTGTCATTTTCAGGAAAACTTGTGGTTTCAGCTGGAATACTTTTACTTGAGTAATGAATGCTGACCAACTAAGGAGTACCATAGACTCGTCTCACAAAGCTTCATGTTTCCCAGGCTTCATCTGGAAAAACATCTTGGATGCATGAGGCATGAGGAATGATAAGCTATTAGATCATCATTCAGTCAAAAAAGTAAACTTTTATATATCACTCTACCCGTGTTGATTACTGGCTTCCCAGCTGCCAGAAAAGACAAAGAGGAGTCACAGAGAAAAGACAGCTCAAGTAGCTGACACCACTAGGCAAACATGCTGCTAGGTCTGACAAGGGTTTAGATATTTATTCTCCAGAGTGGCTATGAACTGAAAGGGACTGTCCAGTGCCAAGGTAGGTGGCAACAGTGCTAACTGCCTGTGGTGCAGCCTTTCTAGCACTTTTCAGCTGAGCAAGGAGACATAGGAGTAGGTTGTTGGTTCCTACTCATCCCTCTTCCCAGCCTGTTTCCAGCCCGCTGGAGTGTCCTGTGCCCAGGACTACTCCGGATTTGAAGGAAAAGCATGGATTCTCAGAAGAAAGAAATGCCCCTGCTTCCAGAGGCTGCCTACGTCGCACCCAGCTGATGGAGCCTGTCTCCAGACACAACCACTCCTTGAGGGCTGGATGAACACTGTGCCCTATCGTGATTCTTCACATATTGTTTTACAGCTTTCTGCCCTTTTGAGTAATTTTGTTTCAGCTGAAAATCAAACTGTGACCTTCACATGAAGATAAAGCTAGCAATGTCACCATTATGTTCAGCCCAAATCCACTAAATATTTGTTTTATCACCTGATAGCCAGAACATGCCTGGAAAATGGTAAGAGTGGTGATGCAGATTAGCTGGCCTACCAAAGATTTTTTACTCCTGCAGATGGGTAGTCTTTGGTGTTAGGTAAGCATTAGTGATTTATTTTTGTTGCCAACATAGAACCAAGCTGATAACCTGCAAGATCAAATATACTGTGGACTTAGTAACCGCACTGTATGTCTCATAAGTAGTTTCTAAAGACCACTACTCCTATAACAATGAATTTTTTGCCTCCAAGATGGCAGGAAACTTCTGAAAGCAACAATAGACAGGAGCAGGCTGATAATCATCATAGCTCTTGCCTCTGAGTCCCTTGTCCCTATCCTCACAATGACCAACCAAAATACTTAAAACTGATATAATGCTGAGGGAACACAGCATGGAAGGTAAAGTCATTCTGTGGTCACTGCAATCTTACTTTAACATGGGAATGAACCATGGGGAAAATATGGAATGCAATTAGGAAATTATGAAACTAACTTTTACTAGCTTTCTATAAAACCTATCTCAACTTTTCACTTTAAAATTATTTTTTATTTTAAAATTATCTTGGTTTTTAACAAGTGTGAGAAAATACAAAAAGTTGAATGTCCCAAAAGCGAACTTCAGGCTTTGGGTCAAAGGAAATACTTTGCTGTCTCTTGCTAATGAGACATGGATTGTGAATCATGAATCCCGTATTCTTTTTGGTAGCCATGATTTGCACAGTTCAGATTTTGCTGAAACCAGTAAACAGCTATAGCTACATTTTACATTTGACTAATTTATCCTTGTTTTATAAGAATAACAAAAACCACTCATGATGTAAATACCCTTACAGATTTTACAGCAAAATGAAAAAAAAAAAAGTATACAGAGAACCTGTATCTTCTACTAATATTGTCTCCAAGAGACAACAGTGTAAAAACACATCTGCAGCATCTCAAATTTCAGCTGTCAACCAAAGCAGGAGCAAGTTCCAAATATCTCTCAGTGACTTCTTTGTAGGAAGTTTCAGTTGTTGATAGATACAGAGTACCAGCTTGCACATGAATGCCGGGTGGTTTGGTGAGAGGTGAATTTAACCCTCTCCGTTAGACTGGGCTGCCTTCCACCTCCCAAAAGGTCTCTCCTCTGTGAAGTTTAACGGGTTTCAAAACAAGGAATTAAAAATACTCTCTGATACTAAACCTGCCCTTGAGTTTCACTATCAATTTTTGTGGTTTTGCAATAATATTTTTCTCATTGGGAAGAAAAAAATAAAGGAATTCTCTGGCTACATGTATACTGGAGATTAACCATGTCCAGGACTGCTCTCTGACTGTGAGGCCAGCTGTCCTGGAAAATCCTTCAGGCTCTTAAGCCCTCTTAGCATCCATAACATGCTGGCTACATCCACAGGGCCCACTGGGAATTGCTCCTAGCCCATGCTGACTCCCAAAACATGCTCTCAAGTGGTCTGGGAGGGTGTTAAGTGGCCTGGCCAAAAGTGTGACAGGGACCACTCTAACAGTTTAATAGGAGTACAGACATTCACCTTGCAGTATCTGTGCTCATGCCCTGGCACTGTTTAATTTACAGCCTTTCCTTTCCACAGCTTGCTCCTTTACAAACAAAGGAAATGGAAAACTAATCAGCCGTGCAAAGGGAAAGTGCAACTCACCATAAATACACAGTCTGCCGAGAGAAAATAACCAGAGGGCGGTGGGAAAACAGAAGAGAATTCATATTTTTTCAAGTTAGGTCAAGGCACACAGAAGTATATTACTTATTCTAGAGGCATATTAAGTTGCTACTGAAGGATGGTCTGGAGGCAAATCAGTTCATCAGGGGTCAGAAAAAGACAGGGCAGCTGAAGCAAAGAGAGACTGCACAACACCCACTTTTCATACCAAGCTTCTCTTGGCTTTTGCTGGGATCAGTGGCACAAACTGAGCTCTTCTGCTTCATGTCACTGATAAGAGGACTAGCACTGAGAGGCTCCAGAGTAGCCCTTGCAGTATTCAAAGCCCCAGCCTTCACTTGTCATTACTATTTGTAAAGAGGTGAACGGAAAGGAGAGTCTTACTTCATTCCTGGCAGTGCCAGCCCAGTGACTGTCATTATTTCCCAGTAATCCTTCAGGCTTTCCACTGACTTCAGAACTTGTGGCAAAGAAAGTAAAGAAGTAAATGTCAGCCTAACTGATTTAAATAATAGCAATGCCTCACGCTGACAGGGAGCAGCACAAAAACCTGCAGATACCTCACCTGGGCATTGAAAATAGCCTCATCCACTTTAATAGCTTTCATTTATAGAAACCATATTTATGTTCCTCCTCTAAAGTCTTGGTTTCAAAATCCCTAGACAATTTCATCACTTGAAAAGAATGAAGTTCAAGAGTTATCCTGCATCTACAAATTGAGCTGGTTTTGATGTTTTTTTGAACAGCCTGTCAATGTTAATCTGCTCAAATCTTCACCTGCCTTTTTAGTTCAGAGCAAAAAGGCAGGCTAAGATGAAAACACAGCATAGCTTCTTTGAGCAGGGAAGGAAGAGAGAAAGAAGAAGCAAATAAATATATCTGCATGGGCTTGGTCTCACATGAACATAACTAAAAATACTTGCTGCCAGATTCAAGTTACTTTAATGTCTGTGACTTCTTAAAATCCAGCTTCAACAGGGATAAAATCTAAGTGAATTGTGTTTGTCTTGTTGCAACTAGCCAAACACCCTACCTTATTTAACTTTAAAAAAAAAACATTTTTTTTTTTTTTTTTTTTTTTCCACTAGGATAGAGTAAAACATTATTAGCTGCTTTTCTTAGAAAGTCATTTCAGTTCAGAGCCATGGAAAGATATTAAAAAGAGCTCCTCCAAATAGAGTGGGTGTTTTACAAGCCTACATGAAGATAAAATCATCTGCACTGGCACAAATTCACACTGTTCAGCTTTAAGTATCTCACTTGTGTGAGTGAGCTAGGTTTCATCCATAATCTGCAGTGTCTTTGAAATGGAGCCCAAGCTCTCTGAGACTGTGTTAAGACTTCAGGCCTGTCCTCATCTTCAGTCAGCTCCAGTGACCACTGCTGAAGCCCACCATGGCTCCACTGTATCAGGGAAAGCATATCCTGATTTTCTTTCCCTGGAAAAAGGTGCTGGGCAGACAGTGATGTTGCTCCAGCCTCCCTGTGAGAGGACATGGCTGGAGGACACCACTGCATCCCGCCCCTGGGGTTCCAGTTTTGCCCCCCTGAGTTACTACTGACCTCTCTAAAGGGGTTGTGCTCCTAATTTGGGCACATCAGTAAGCTGATTGATAAACTGGCACTGGATCCATAAATACATCATCAAAAAGGCCAATTTTGCTGTTGGGTGGGGAGGCAATAACAGGTATTTGGCACCTTGTTACCAGCATCTGCCACAGTGCCAGGCTTGGTGGCAAAGGTTAGGATATGACAGAGGCTGTGAGACTGTGTCCACCCCTCAGTCCCTGCTATAACCAACTCTGCCAACTCTGTGTTAATGAAGTCACAAATTCGAGAGGCTTGTGCAGTCGAAATAGATTTTCTACAGGGTACATAGACCTGCTGCATTGCTGCAGGTACATTTCTAGCCAAGAGGAGCAGAGAACCCAATATTTCTAAAAAGTACTGAAAAGAGTCAAAAGCTCACCCTTACTGAGCTACCTAACTGGGAAATGAGCTCATTTGACTCTCTAGCCACAACTCCTTGTGCTGAACTTTCTTTCCTGGGTGGAAAAGTGGGGGAATTTGGCTATTATTGCCCAAAGCAAGTAATTTAAGAAACAGCAATAAACAATTGATCTATATTATCTTTCAGGTAGAACAAGTAAAACTAGAGATTAATGTTTAATAATTAAGGTAAATCTGAAAAAAAAAAATCATAACATTTTCAAGTTCTTATTTCCTATGAGGAGGTGGATGACAGAAAAGCAATGTGGGTCTCATTATTGCTGAAGGGAATTGGTCGGTGCCTCTAAATATTAAGGCATCACTCGGTCTCTTGATATGAATTTAAAAGACTGATTTGACTTTTCACAATAATGCCAAAATGTTTGATCATCATCAAAAAATAAAGGTGGGGGAGGCATATACAGATAGCATATGATTGGTAAATCAGGTAAGAAATCAGGTAAGAGACCAGCATATAAATAGTCTGAATGACTGTTTCTCTTTATTTAGTGAAAAACTGTCTAACCCAGCAGTTATGTAATGTCTCAGCATCACTATTTGTTTACTTAAATATTTTCCAGCTGCCTTCAAGAAAGTTTAGGTGACTGAGAAATTACTTTGAGCTGCTTCTCCTGTGCATGTGTGGTGGACCCATGGCCTTGGCAAGGACCCGCTGCGGTCGCTGTTGGCAGCTCCATCATGTCTTGGCCCCAGAGGGAGTGAGCTAGAGCCTGCACTGTCCAGGCAGCTGCTTTTTTAGGTATAGATGCTAATTATGGTCAAAAGCCTAGTCTTTCTTCCTGCCTCTGAATTGTTCAAAATGGTATTGTTATTGACTTTTAGCTTCTCACCAGGGGTCTAGGAAAAGGATGATTAACCAGTTTTCCTCCTGTGAGGATGCAAAGTCACCTCTTGTCATATGAAGTTGCTATATTTAGTTATCTTAAGAAACAAAACGTAACAGAACGTATTCTCACTTGCTTATTTCACATTTCATGTTCTGTTTTACTCCCAGTGCAAATAAACCTCACTACATCTACATCTACAGGGCAGCTCTCCAGAGCACCCAGTAGCTGACTGGTAATCACAGCTGCCCAGAAAAAGCAAGCTCAGACTAACCAGCTGAACCTCCACTGTATATTTACTGAGAATACTTCACAAGGCTTTCAGAAAAGCCGTGACAAAGTGCTCATGTTGAATAAATATTTCCTTACTGAATTATTAAGAGGTTTTTATATCTTTAAACCTGAAAGACTCTGCTAAGTTAAATGTAATTTGTGGAATACATACTTTTTTATTATTATAATATTTATCAGCTAGGAAACCAATTCATCAGTTCATGTTCATTTCTATTCAGTTACACTTTCATATTTTATCAGCACGGTGCTTTAGGATTTGAATATCATCATCTTAGAGAAATTATTAAACTCAGTCAAAACCCAAAAAACCTATTTGCCTCCATATTAAATTCTGTAACTCATTTAATAAAAGTTAAATCCAAAATCTGATATCCTACTATATCTTTTAAATTCATCCTGTACAACATCAACTGCATGCCAAACAAACAACATAAATAAAAAAACACCCCAGCATTTAGCATTATGGCACAGATATCATGAACTAGTGTGCCAGCGGCAGGCTTAGCTCTCCTGCCCTCTGCTCAGCCAGGGTATGAAAGAATGTTGCACAAACAATTTCTGCAGGTAGCCAAATACATGACATTATCTCTACTTATGTAAGCAAGAACAGGCTGGAGAGCTCTGTATAAATACTTGTCACTGGCTCGATCTCTTATACCTTGAAGATGCATTTCTAGAAAGGAAAAACCACAGAATTGTTCTTCCCACTGTATCTTCAAAAAAAGCTGAAAAGTGTAATTTTATTAGGCTTTCTCAAACCTCAGAGAAACTTTTCCAAATTCCTATAAAGGGGGAGGATTAAATAAATGGTTTGTCGAAGTAATGGAACAGTTATTTGACTTCATAACACACACATATTTTTAAATAAAAAGAAAATACTGTGGGATTGTTTTGTTGGTTTGGTGTTTTGCTGTTTTGTTTTGTTTTTTTTTTTTCTAATTTGGTTTAAAAATTCCATAATTAGAAACACATTATTATCATTCACATCAACTTTGTATCAGTAAAAATAAAAATTTGCTTGTGTAACATTGTTAAGCGAAATAGTAACTATACAAATTTAAGAAAGAAAGTAACTTATTTATGCCAAGTTAATGGAAATTAGTATTATGAATGACAATTTAAGGAGGATTATATGATGTATTGCAGGTTTCAAGCAACTAAAAATAGAAAAGCAATACAAGCCATAAAAATTGCACAATGTACAACTTTCAGTTCCAGGAAGATTGTGTTTGCAATCCTTGACTACAAATGGAGTTATTTTCTGACTGTTGAGAGAGATCTTCTGGGGCCATAATTAATACAGACAATCCTAAGATTTCCAAATGAGTCAGACATTTAAAAACATGATATGATACTAGGCTTAAAGTTGTGAATTTTTTATAAAATCAGTTATTAATTGCCTTCCAGTTCTTGAGCTGGGTTCACAATTTCAGAGTATGTTCCAGCACTGTGAGGCATTTTAAAACTGGAAATAAAGATTACCGTATAACCAATGTGATACTGGCAATGGGGCTTTTAAAAGACAGACAAAATCCCAGAAGAATATCGTGAGACACCCAGTATGGTCATAGAAGTTCCCTATTACACTAACTTATTAACTCAGGATGCTTATAATGAACTCATTATGCTAAAAAATTTCAGAGAAAATAATATACATTCAGGATGTCCTTGGTAATCCTCAACAGACCCTGAGGGCTTTGACAGATCTGCAATTCAGATGAGCCTCTGAAAGACAAGAGATGACATAGGTCTTTCTGGTGACCTCCTGGAGCTGACATCTGCAGGAAGCTCAAGTGTTGCTTTCAGCCATGCTATTGTAACAGCATCTCCTGAATGTTATTAATGTAGGAGCGTGGCTCCACCTGGGAGCTCCTGCGTGTCAGCCAGAGAGCCCGTGGGGTGGAGTAATACCTGTGCCGAGGGATGCTTCCAGAGCAGGGGCTTCACTACAATCTAGGTCCAGAGGGGGAAGGAGGGAGTCGAGGATGGAGGTATCCCTGTGCCATTGCTCTGCTGCTCCCACCTGAGGCTGACTGGGGTCCCTGCTGCTCCCTAGAGAAAAGATAAGGCTCAGGGGCTGCACGCAAGGACAAAGCAAGAAGCAGCATGTTCTGGTTGTTTTGCCTGCCAGCCAGCAGGCCAGCTAGAAAACACAGACTCCCAGACAAATTGTCTTGAAAATACATGTATTTTTTAATTTAGAGATTCCTATTGGCTTTATCCATTAAAGCCACGAGAAAGCACAACAACTCTGAACAATTCAGAATACATTAGGTGACCTGTTTGCAGGTATGATACAGTAAACCAACCCAGGTAGCAAAATCTCACACTCCTGCTGCCTCCTAAGAACTGGCACTGCAAGTTGCAGCTTTCCGCTTTAATTTAGCAATCAACACCAAGTAAGCCCCACCATTCCGAAAAAAGCAGCCGTAATGAGGGAGGGAAAAACAAGGATAGGTAATGTGCTGGGTTCCTCCTTGCATAGACTAGTTCTGCAGAATACGTTCAATGCAATGCAATGAAATGACAAAACAACAGCAGAGAAGTAACACGTTGAGCTTGGCCCGTATATCAGTGACACTGCACACAGCCTACAGACTTCTAGCTGCTCAGTGAGAATGCACGATTCCCTTGGCTGGCCAAGGTGGGCAATCCACAGCACAGCAAGAGCTACAGACCAGTTTCTTTCACAGCTCACAAAGCAAAGGAAGGCAGGGGATATGGTGGCAACTCCAAATACCATGGAGGTACAGGAGACATGTAGGGAACTGGGAGCATTTCTGCCGGAAAGCACGGGATGTTGCAGGCATATGAGGAACAGAGTCATAACACCGGAGGGAGGCAAGGTCTCATGTTGATAAAACCTCATTCATGCATTTGATTAGTTTGCATAAACAAACAGAATTTGAATACACCTTGTGGATTCTCTGAATTCTGCCCTGACCTTCCCAACTGTGTAGCACAGTTATGGTAGAAGCAAAGTTTGGTAGGCCAAGCCCACTTCAGAGACCACGAGCATGGAAAGATCAGAGCCAAGGGATCTGAGCAGTGATGTGCCCAGGCAGGCTCACTGGCAGGACTGGTGGTGCCAGAGAGCTTCTGAAGGGGTTCTGAGACCATGGAAGTCTTTCCTTTGACAGAAGGTCTGGTCAGGAAGAACATGGTGTTCTTAAAGAAAACGGTAACAATTTTGTTCAAATCTACAGGCTGACTGTAAATAATTTATATAGTTCACCTAATAACATTGAAGTCATATTAAGGACATTACCATTTAAGGAATAAAGCAGGACTACTACAGTGTCATAAGTTAATAGCAGTTAGAACAGTGTATGGCATATTTCCCCATTATTTCTTAACAAACTGTATGTGAATCCTTACAAAATAGTAAATACCAACTTGGTATTTGAAGGGGTTTTTTTTGTCCTTGCTCTGAATTGAAAGAATGAGATTTATTGGATTATGAACAACACAAGGGTAGATTCAATAATGAAATCTTAACCAGCTGTAATCACAGTTAAGTTGATGCAAACACATTAAGTAAAACTTGACTTTATGGAAAAAAATATTATTATTTTGATAAATACTTTAATTTTCTTGAAAAATTGTTTAGGAAATGTTAGTCTTGAAGAGCTAGTTCTAGGAGAAAATCAAGCAATTAACCATCTATTTATTTATTTATTAATAGTAGAAAGCATTTCCTAGAAGTGAAAGAAATCACGTTATCATACTGTTATACCCACAGGCTCTGAATCACATCTGGCATGACAGTTTACAAGAAGCAAAGTGGAGATAATTTGTATGAGGCACATGGGATTTACAAAAATTAATTCTTTGCCCTACAAAAAGTTTGTCCTTCAAAAAAGTCAGTGAGAGTTTTCTCATTAATTTGAATGGAGGAAGGATCAAGACTATCCTCTTTAAAAGTTAATATGTAACTATCTAAAGATAATAAAAGAAAGTGAACCATGTTTTTGCAATGAAGAGCTTCATTTTCTGTGCAGTTAACAGAGTACAAGAAACAAAGAACAGTTTTCTGTCAGTCAGCTCAAACTAATTATTTAAGATTACAGAAAGGGTAGACCAAGTCTTAATGGGTCAAATTCTGACCTCATTTGTCTTGACTCTTCTGAGTTTAAAGAAGTTACTCTGAATTTTCGTCAGACTAAATGAGATTAAAATCTTATGTACTCAATGCAAAAAGTGTGGTGGTGTTCGTGATTTGAAGAAACCTTGTTCACAGAAGACATGGTTTAAAAATAGGCCCCTAAGAGTACTTTCCCTCCACTGTATATTGTTTTAAAGTCATCTTACAAGTGTAGTAACCACACCTAAATCTTCCCAAGAGGAGACATCCTGGAACACAGTTAGGACTTGAGTAATTTAGATCCTCTGATGGTTTTTTTACCAAGTGGCAGGATACATTAGGTGTTTCACACTACTCTGGAAAACATTTTCTTCATTAAACTTTAAAATATCTTGAGATAATATTTATGTCTATACATGTCTTATTCTCCGTTTTAACTAGTGATGCCACAGTAAATATGGTGAGCAAAAGAAACAGTCAGGAATATCACTGTATTTAATTAAAATACTCCCCATTATACAACATTGTGTTGTACTGAAAAGCCCATGAGATTTTGCCACTAACTTGAAAAAAGCTGGTGTTTCATTCACAGTCATCACACAGGTACATCAAAACTGCTCCTAACCACCTGTTAGGCTCATGAAAGAAGCAGCTTCGCTCGCAGACTTTGCCTCACTATCATCTTTAACCTAACAGGGCTACAATAACATCACAGCTCTTTGCACAGCAGGGTGCCTCTTGGGCTGTTTTTTCCATGCTGAGAGTAGAATAATATTTGTTTGTTACTCTTAGTGCAGTATTATGAAGCTATTGATTCTCTGTAGATTTGTTTTGGAGAATGTCTCTCAGCTTTCCTTGTTCGCATACGCATTCCCCCTTTCCCCCAGTGCACCACAGATCAGGGAACCAAAATTAACAGAAAGCAAGCTAAGCTTTCTTTGGCAGGTTGGCCAAGATACCCTAACGACAGCTTTGATGAAAGTCCCCATCTTCCCATAGATCTACAAGCCACAGATCCCAGGATCCTCAAAGGAACAGCCAGGGAAAGCAAAGAGCTTTTGAAGCTGCTTTTCACTCCCTTGAAGCTCCAAGCCCTAGCTGTCCTATGGGATGATACAACGAAGGGCAGGTCCTTCTGGACAGACAGTCTTGTGAGGCACTGTGAAGATCTGGCTGTGCACTGATAGTCAGAATAGGACACATAATGAAGCTGATTTTGGCAAGCACCCTATGCCCCACCAGCATCACTGGAGAAGGTTTTAGGATGCAGGAAGGGGCATCTACTTCCCATGGCCCACAGGTCACCATGGGGGCAGGTGGGGTGTGATGGCTTCCACTATCAAATCAACTATTTGATGATGACTATTATCATCAGAAATACTCATTAGGACTACAGTTCCATTTGATTCACTGTCAGGTCCCTGAGGGCCCAGGACCCCATGTCAAACCCCCTTGTGTCATCAGCCCCTGCCTCAGCATTGCCACAGAAGGGCCAGTCTCCAGTCCCCCAAAGTCGTGCTCTGCCTGGCCACAGGCCCCACTGAGCTGGGCCCACTTGTGGGTCCACAGCCCATTCCAGCCTCAGCCCATCCCCATCTGCAGAGAAGTGCCGGATGCCAAGGGCTGGGTCTGCCCCCAGCCCTCTAGTCCCCACGGGGATTTCCCCTACTCCAGCCCCCAGGGAGCAACCACACATGCAGTGCCCTGATATGAATTTCCTTAATTATGTATTTAATTGCTTGTAATCACAGTTGGGATTCCCCTTTGCTCTTACTTAAGAAATTATTTGTAATTTACAAGCTTTTCATCTTCATTGATCTTCATATGTGCATGTATCAACATAAATTTGTGCTTCTCTTTTCCTACAGTGTATAACAAAAGCTCTTTTTTTCCTTATCCTACAGGACAGAAAAAAAAAAAAGTTAAAAAATAAATCAGTGTGTTTATTCCTGAGAAAAGAAGGATTGTAGAAAAACAAATGCTCCCCCAAACTCCTACAATGTCTCTCCTCCACACTAACAGAGTCATCCTACACTCCAGTGACCATGGCCCTAAGCACTAGGATGGCAGGCCCAGCATGACTCGGAAAAAGTTTCTGTATGAAGCTCCCCTTGGATCTTGATTAAACTACCAACTCAGTAAGGATTAAAAATAAAACAGCCAAAAACCATTACTGTCACAGTCTTAAAGCTGGGAGTCAGGAGTTTCCTGATGTTTTCTAAGAAGCTATGGCACAAGAGACTAGGGGATACTGGATTTGACCAAACATCCTTTCCTCTGTGGTTCTGGGAGGTGGTGGGATCAGTTGTCCCCACATTCTCTTCTGCTGTCCAATGGCTCTCACTGATGGGAGCACTCTGTAGAGCTAACTCCAGGGAACCAACCCCCTGAACTCTGACACTGAAATTTCTTAAAGACAACATGTGAATGCAATTGTGGCTTCTCCAGGAAAGATTCATCACATACTATGCAGTGCTCATAGGAATTTTCTCAGTGCTTATTGTCAACCAAACTTTCAAAATGCTAGGCCCATTTCTTCAGTGATTACTGTCACAAATCTAATCAGCTACATACTATGCTGTCTAAAGGTCTCAACCAAATAATAATTTTCACTGATTTCTCAGCTGTTAATTAAAGCCCGAAAATCTGCAATTTCAAAGAACAACTTAGAAAAAAATCCCATTATTTCTAATAAAAATCCCCTTAGAAGATTTCAAAACCTTTACTCAACCTCCCAAATATTTGGCACAGCACATTCTTGCAAGCCTGAAATTATTACTCTGTTTGCTATAGTTCCTTTTATTATGCTATTATACAAGACTGTTGTACTTTGTCATTTGTAGCACGTTACCTCAGACTTGTTCAGGTACAAAGATGGACTTCTAGGATGATCAGGGGAATAGAGAACCTATCATATGAGAAAACAGAATGAAGAGCTTGGCTTGTTTAGCTTAGCAAAATAAAGGCTGTTAAGGGATCCAGTTGCTGTCTATAAATATATTACGGAGGCAAACGTCAGGGAGATGGGAGGGCCATTTGAACTAAATGACAAATGTTGGCAAGGGAATCCATGGGCACATATTGGCCAGAATTCAATCTGTGCTAGAAACCAGAAACTGGTTCTCACCTGGAGCAATGAAACTTGGGATAAATTTTCCACTTGAAGTTACAGCAGCAAAAATCTTAACTGCACTCATGGTGGAACTTGATAAACTTATTAAGGGGATTATAAACCAGAATTCCTTCAATATTAGGACAATAGATTTGTTGACCTATTAGATCCTTTCCGGTCCTGCGTTCCTATATAAAGCTGTAGTATATCATGCAGATTCTGTAACCTTCAACCACGTAACCTCTGTAACCTTCAGAACAAGATATGCCAGCATACTTTATATGTTTCAAGCTGTTTAAAAACAAAACAAATCAAAACCCTCAACCAAATATTTCAGTTTAGTAAGTGTATTTGTTCAGGGTAGTGGTAAATCTTAAATAATTTTCTCTCCCACAATAATAAATTGAATGGAACCCAAATGTATTACAAAATAAACAACTTCTAATTCAGTTGTTCATCACTGAAATTCCTGGATTTATTGATAATTAGTTCTACTTGTCCTCTAGCACTGTTTAAGTTTTATTATAAATTTTATATAATATTTTACCCATGACTTTAAAACCTTTGCAGCTGAAGTTCAACTGTTATTTATGGTGTTCTGCTCTAAGCTATAAATTAATTAAGGACAAGTACATTTTTGTGCTAATGCATTTTATGTTGGAGGGTATCCAAAAGATATAGCCAGAGGAACAGAATTATAATTGTTTCTCATTTACTTTGGTCATAGCATGCATTGTACATATGAGAGGAAAGACATTTTGTTAAAACCAGAGCCGTATGTTTTTTGATATCTTTTATAGAACTTCAGTTTTTTCATGCTTAAAAGATTGCTTATGCTGAGCTTGAAGTAAAAACTACAAAGCAGAAAACTTCTTGGGTAAAAAAAAAAAAAAAAAAAAAAGTTTGGAAAAATATCTACTTTCACCAAAAGTAGTAAAATGTTTATATAGAAATCAATCACAAAAAGTATTTCTTTCTAAATGTACACACATACACATACACTCACAGACACATACACTCACAGAGAGCCCCCTTGAATGGGACAAAACTATTGCCACAATGGAACTACAGATATTTTCACTTTCCTGTAGCTCCTATTTGAAATTTTTATAGAAATAACAGCATGCTATCTTCATATAAAGTGTATAGCATAGTGAAGGCAAATTTTACTATGAAGATGCTCAAAACATTACTATAAGATTATATTTTATGGTAATTAATGGTATCTTAATCTGATTCACTCTACTCTCACCTAAAATGGCTTAATAAATCTAATATAAGTTTTGCTGGTTTTGCTATTAGCAGTTCATTTTCTCAGCCAGTGAAGCTAAAAATCTCTCACCAGTTTCTTGTGAACAATGCTAATTTCAGCTCTTCAGACTCAGCATTAGATGCTCAGGAAAAAAGGATCCGGTAGAATGGAAAACATCTCTCCATTGTCATCAGTTAATGGATGGCTTAGGACCTGAATTACTGACTTCTAACGTCTTTTCCTACCTTATATAAAAACTATTTTGAAAGCATTCTAAGCTTCTGGCTTTAATCAAACACAGTGAAAATCAAGCGCCGATTTATGTATGTGTTTGTCTACATAGCTTTGCATGCATTTTTTTTAATTTTAAATTTGTTGCCTTTTGCTTTTACCATATGTTCGTTCACTCATGCATGGTGAAGGAGCATCCATCTTCTCCAGTCTCTTCTTATTGAACAGCCTTTCTTCATGCCTCCTTTACACTTTTTTTTTTCTCAACTAAGTAATCACAGTTTCACTTTTGACTCTGACAGTGCTAGTGACTTTCATCACAGCCTCTGTTTCTATTCCCATTATATATGTTTAAGCATTCAATCAGAAGAGATATGCAGCAGTCCACATGATGTATATACATCAAACCAGTCTTGTTTCCTCTTTAAACGGCTACTTTAATTTCAAGCAAAAATAATCCTTGATTTGAAGAGAAACTGTCCATGTCTTCTGAACTCTTTCAGGAACAAATTTTCATGAATAATTGGAGGCTAATGAGTTTCCAGAAAGTTGATGTTCTGAAACATTTTTTTCATACATGGGGGGAAATGTCCTTGCTACTTTTTAGAGAAAACTTGATCCATATTCAACAGAAAAGTTATATACTTTCTGACACCAGATTATGAATTTAGACATCAGTAAATTTTTTTTTTAATGTAGTCCTTTGATTTGTCAATATTTACTTGCCATCAGACTACTAATTTTTAAATACATAAATCAGTCACCTACTAATTAATTTAAAACATGATGTCCGCTCTTCCACCATTCTATATTAAATATAGCAATGTAGTATGCTAATCTCCAGATGAAAATTTACAGGTTATTCTTAAAGGCTTGTGCAAAAATCCAAGGTAGTTAGGCATTTTCTTCTTTTTTTCTCAATGCTTAATATGTGCTCTACTGTGTAAACAGACTAATTTCACCAATCCGTAAATTAAATCATCTCAAAGTTCAGTGAAAGTGGTAACTACTCAGTGCATTGATTTGGACAAGATAAATTAAGCATGGCTGCAATGCTTCAGCAAGAACTGACCAAAATGCAGCACTTAAATTGCTTGTGTAATGGTTGGCCAGGTTGGTAGTAAACATGAGCCTGTATTTTCTCATTACTTCTCTGCTGTTTATATGGAATAAATTAGCGGTTGTGGTGGGATTCCTAACAGATGCTTATTCACATAACAAAAGCACCATGGTCTCTTCCATACAGATCCTAAGCAGAGCTGCCAAACACTGACAAGGCAAAGATCATGAACTTATTTCACAAGTGAGTCAACAAAGAAGCGTTGGGGCCCTGAAAGGTGTCTGAGAAAAACCTAATGAGCCACATTATTTTGTTCAGGTTTGTTTATCAGATAGAAGAGATCCTTCACTAAGGAATCTCCAGCACCATAGGTATTGTCTCCTTTATGACAGGTACAAGTATAGTAGAGCCTCCCTAAGAACTGCCGGTGTCTGTGCTCCTCTGAAATATTAGGGAAAAACTGTCTAGGGCTGGTCAGAAAGTTTATGGTACTGATTCTAGACCTAGACCCCTGGGCAACAATTTCATGTGCAGATTTTTACTCTTTTGTTGTGGGAGGCAAAGTTGTTCTCAAGAATCTCCCAGAGTTATAAGGTCAATTCTGTGCATTGCAGCAGTCAGAGACCATTTGTCTTCGCTCTTCCTTGCTCATCCGCAGCTTGGGGAGCTGTGCTCTGCAGGCCTCCATCATTAGCTGCCTCCTGTCCTGGATGAGTCTGGGAAGGAAGCCAGGAAGGTGGGTGACTTTGACATCTTTCTAGTAGAAAACTAGTCTATGCTCCTGTCATGTCCTGGAACCTTCTCTCTTTGGCTAGTTATTTTTGCTTTGAAGAACCCTCCACTGACAAACAGAACAAGGTGGTACTTCACACACTGAACAGCAGATCTGCAAAATGCCTTGTCTGTGGATGCAGAAGTTAACATGACCTGGATGGAGACAGTAGAAATGCTTGGAAGAAATACTCACATATGTGTGTGTATTGAAGTATCTCTTGCTAATCAGATAAACCACATCAGGTTCAGGCAACCTCTTAAAATGAAAATAGCTGGAGGCAGGGAGAGTGCTCAGGGGAAGTTTCAAATCCTTGCCGAGCACTTGCTCTCCCCTGTTAGCTGCTTTTAGCCACTGGTTTGTGAGTTGGTTGGTTTGTTTGCTTGCCCAGAGCAGAAGACAAATGCAGTCCCCAGCTGCCACAAATTATGCTGTGAAGTTCTCTGTAGTTGGCTGAATTGCAGGGGTTGGCACAGAAAGAGTGCAAGGCTTAAACCTCACCTTGGGAAAACTAGTCAGTGGCTTACTACTAATTTAACAACCTCTCTTGTCATCTGATTGCTTATGAGAGGACATGGAGCTAAAACTGAAAGACTTGATGTTCAGCTATTTTAAATTGCTATGACTTGTCTGTGGCCCTTGAAAGCGGGCTTCTTTATCCCACTGTAGTTCTGACATGAAAAACATATTGTTATCTCACTGAGGATGCTTTTCTTGAATTGTTTTGAATGTAAATGTTATGTTTCCTTTATTGTCTGAATGCAAACAGCTTCTATTTTTAGACGAAAAACTGTAATTCATACACTGCAACAACATAAACTAACTGTACCCTCAGCTGAAGTACACAGAAATCATATCTCTTTGCAGGTGCTCTGGAACTAGTTTATGTTAGTCTTAAACCACAAAAATTTGTTGTCATTACTGAGCAGTTCAAATGAGAGAGTTGTTCTTGTAAAACAGTATTTAATGGGCCTGCAAATAAGAACAGAGCAGCAGGGAAGTGCAAAATGTTATCTCAAAAGCACTTGCCTCACCCTTAAATTAAATCCAAAATCAACTCTTCCCATGGACAGAAAGGCAAAGCATGCCGTTTCTCACTGGTCATGTGAATGAGTTGCGTGCCATGGCTCAGATGTCACAGCACTCTTTTTCAGTAATATTTTTAAGCTTTCAGTAGTGCCTCAAGCACCTCAAATAAAAGGTGAATATCTTGAACAGCAAGGATCTTAATCTTACATGTATTTAGAGATTTATGTTTATTGATGTAACAGTTGTTCCTCAGAAACTTTTCAGATTAATTAGTGCTGGAGTTGCAAGTTTTTAAACAAGCTGTATCCACATTTTTGTTAAGCCATTAAGACTATTTAAGATAGAAGTCCTGGAAGCATAAATTACATTTTCAAAGTTACAATTTAAAAGTGTATTGAATTTCTTCTTAATTTCAGAATAGTCTGACATCTGAAATCATTAGCAATGGCCATGGTGCAAGTGACAATCAAAATTCTACATATTTTTTAAATGATCTCTTTCACTTAGCCATTTTGTTGAAGAATCCCTTTCTCATGGATGAGTTGGTAAAATACACATCAAAGAATGCAGCCTCTGCTTTATGTCAGATTATTTCATCAGCTCTTGGAGAAGGATTTGAACAGAGATGTTGGCAGATAAAAGTCCTTTTGGTTTGCTTTAAAAACGCTATATATCAATTTCTAATTTTAACAAAACAAGCATTGTACATGGGGCACTGGAAACTTATGCAAGAAGATGGGTGGTCTTTTTTATTTCATGCTATCACTTCAGAACAGAGTTGCCTCAGGTTCTGCTTCACTAACAGGAGGAACAGCTCCTGGGGTTCTAAGGCAGGAGAGGAAGCCCAAGGGATTCAGCTGGCATCAAATCCTTTGAGTTGCTGCAAACCCCAATGCTCTACCTCTGCATGGAACAGTGTAGAAGGCCCTGCATGGCCTGATGTTCCCACTATGTAAAAGTTTTGTGCTCCATTCTGCTGAAGCCAAAGGTTTGAAGTGGTTATTTGAGTTTCTGGTTGGTTTGTTGGCTGTTTACAGTTTAGCCATTGATGTATCAAGAAATTCTTATTATTCTCTTCTCTGACAAAGCTTAGAATTGCCTGTGTGATTTTTTATGTTACTCATTGAACTGCCATTCAATGAAAGACAGTCCTCCAAAATCACACATGGTTAAAATACGCTTTTTTGCTGGCACTTTTTTCCTTGCTCACACGATTCCTTTCAAAAAGCAGATAGTCCTGTGAAATCCTGTGCACAATTGTGCCTGTAGATCTAAGTACTCTTTGTCCATGAGGAACTAAGAAGACCCAGTGAAGTGTTACTAGCTTTGACTCATCTGACCAAAGTATCATCTGCTATGCTCATTAATTACAATAGTTCAGGTGGAAACATTGGTCCCCAAGCTTTATTAAAATTTTCTGGGGTTTGGTTTGGGTTTTTTTTTTTTGGTTTTTGGGTTTTTTTTACTCATCTAATAAAAGGAGAACAATGAAGCGGACATTTAAAGCAGAACAGCAGAAAGCAAACAAAGGTGCATGCAGAGATACTAAAACAATGACTAAGGAACTAACTCAAAAATCAGTTTAAACATGTGTCACATGAATCTTCCAGCATTGGAAGTTCAAAATATTCTTGGAAAGCAGTCGATCTATCTGTAATCTGAGGGAAGTCTGATTCAATAACAATAAAATATATCTTTGTAACGCAGAAAAGCATTTATGTGGTTGCTCAGATGATTCAAGGCATCTGATGTATTCAGATGAGTATGACATGAGGGTTGTATCTGAACTAGCAGATTAAACAGTACCAGGGCTCAGTCCAAATTTTGGCATGGACAAACCAGTGGTCTTCCTGGAATGGTTCAGGAATTGTCCTTGGCTGGGGACCAGCCTAGCCAAGGGGTGGGACCCTGGACATAGCCAGCCTGTTTTGAAGGCTAAGGAAGTTTAATAATGTAGGTATGACCAGCCAATGACAACTGGACTGAGAGTCAGAGAACCAGCATTAGCATTGTCTAATTTCCTGAAAACAGACATAGCCAAAGTGTCACCCATAAATTCTTAACAGTTTTTATATGGCCATTACCACATTGCTTTCAAACAAGGATAAAACTGTGAGAATTGGAAATGCATATTACTGCTCTACAAAGCCTCAGCAGAACTGCAAAGCCCCGATTTTTGAGAGGAGGGCAAGCAAATGAGAAGCACTCAGACAGATGGCATAGTCAGATGGAATGAATTCCTGAGGGGGAGTGCAGCAGAGAGAAGAGTAATAGTGAGCATGGTAGAAATATGGGAATAGCAGCTGCCATAGCTGCTTCTACAAAAGTAAAGCAGGTTGAGCAACTTGCCTCAGGAGTTTGCCCTGTGCCCAAATCCAAAGGGATGAACTAAGAAGACAGCTTTGCAGGGAAGTGTAGTGCCATGCAGATGGGTGAGGTTGGACTCTGCACTGTTGCAGCTGTTAGAGAGGGATCAGAGATGATCACTTCCAAAGCTCACAGCTGGAAGGTCAGCCAAAGTGGACACTATGACCCAGAGAGAAGTCCAACTCACCTGGCAGGCAATAGTGAATGCCAAACAGATCAATGACACAAATCTTAGACCACAGAGAGACTTGAACTGAGATAATTCTGATTCCAAATGAGTCAGCTAAAGATCCAGATAAATTCATAATAAAAGCATATTTACACTAGCAAAGCATCAGTTGCTTGTTCTCTGCCTGCCTTAAGACAGTGTTGCCATCTCTACCAAGGATCCTCAGTGAAATATTTTTTTCAGTGGCTCTTAGCCTGGCATAATTTTCATGGGGATGGCAAAAGTCAATTCACTGCCACAGAGCAGTTCCCTGGCTGAATTTCAGAGGATCACTCTAGAACATGGAGACATTAAAGCTTTTCAGCAAAATGGTTATGGGATTGTTTTAGGCAAACAACAATTTTCTCTCATTTTTGGAAATGCTTAAAGCATTCTAGTTGAAACTTGCATAACCAATTCAGATTCCGTCAGACATCCAGCCTGAACAACTGAAATTTGGCAAAGTTGTAAAAAAATGGGCTTCATACAAGACTAGATTTTTTAACGAAAAATGTCAGGCAAACAGATAGAGGTCTTGTTATCATCTTGCTCTGTAGTATGTCTTCTCTCCTATGTCCCAGCTTAACGTTACATTTGTAAGTCACTTGGCATACCTGACTTTTAATATAATATTTAACATCTGCTCACATTTACACTTCCCATTTTCAACTATTGCTAATTCCTAGTTTTGCTAAGACAACAATAAAACTTGAGACTAATAGAAATCTTTCAAATGCCTCTGTTAACAGTTTCAGATTATTTTCTAGATCAGAGAAATCTGTGACAGCCTCACAAGAGTATCTGGATGGAACATTTTGATTTTTTCCATTTTCTCATGACTTTAAGGAAGGGACTCACAAAGAAAACTGAAGCAGTTGACTTAGATCAACTAGTTCTCTTTCTAGAATAAAACAGATGAGACTAAGAATGTACCTACACTGATAAGACTGCTTTTCAGCAAACCCATTCCCTTCCTTCTGTGTTCAAAAAGAAGCATCTTTAAAGATGTTAAAAATAAAACCAGAAGTTTTATTAAATAAAATAATATATTTTTTTGTAACAAACATTAGTAGTGTCTATTCTGACTTTCAGCATCTTATTCTCAGTGGATTTCATGGTTTGTTAGGGAGTATATGAAAAGAGAAAATGGTCATGATCAGTGAGCTGACATACACAGCTCATTCTCAAACATGCCTTAAGAAATTTCTAAATATTCCTTATAATGGTTTCAGCCAAACTTGCTAAGTTTTTTCCTTTATTTGATCTGCAAATGACCTATTTTGTCATGTAAAGAACTTAGGAATTAATGCCTCAAATATTCACTGACACAGAAAACCTCAAGGACAAGATGTTGCCTTTGTGATTAGTCCAAGGAATGCCACCCAAGGAAGTACAGAGTGTATTGAAGAATGCCCATCCCTATTTCCTTGCGGTCGTATTGCCAAACTCCTTAGATAAGTCTCAAAGTGGGGAACTGTAGCCTTGTAGCCCATACGAATGTTTCTCATCAAGCACAAGGACTGCTAAACATAGACTCTTATTGTGTAAGCATGATACTTTGTATGAACGATGCAGGCCTTACTAGCAACTGTGCCCTTGAAGAGATGAGCTAAAAGTCTGATAGGAGGGGAACATCTACGCCAGAAGGAGCCAGAAGGCTGGATGGTTGCCCGAGAAGCACAAAGTCAGTGAAAACCGACAGTAACTGGGAGGGAAGGTAGAGGTGGCAGGGACAGATCATGACCACTGACTCAATTGGACAAAAGGGTTAATGCACCCCACCTCCCCTCAACACATGCACAGAACCCATGCTCCATCTTTCCTCATCTCTCATGCTAATGAGTTCATGGAAAACCTGCCTCTCCCCATCCAGTATACAAATCAGCGGATGAGACAAAAGGTGACAGAAAACTTTGCTGGGTGTGCACCCACCACCCAAGATTACCAGACCTGAACAACGCTGGAACCTGGAGTGGTGATCTGGATTTCTTTGATCCTCTTTCCCTCCTTTTTCCTTTCTTTTCTTTCTTATAGATTTATCAATAAGAGACCACATCACTCATTATCCTTTTCCAAGTTTAAGCTTACCACAAGTAAATTATTTTAACTGGTCGTCTGGTGTTGTTTCACCTTAATTTAACCCAGGGGGAACACAGAATCTTTACAATTCTCTGGGCTCCCAGTCTGGGTTGTAACATGGGAGCACTCTGAAAATACATAAAAATAACATAATGTCTGCAATTTATGTTCTCCTACCTACAATGGTCTATGACAGCATTTTTAAGATGAACCTATCATCTGACACTCTGCCAGAATTTCTGCAATGTCCTGGGAAATTTTGACCTATTAACTACAATGGAGTTTTAATGTAAGCTGTTTAAAGGCAGGGTTTTTTTCCAGAAAGAAACTGTTTTGGTTTTAGGGCTTACACAGATTAAATGCTACTCCTCAGAGTTAGGATCCAGATGACAGAATTGTAAAGTTTTTGCTATCCTTGAGAAGCCTGTGGAAGAAGAGCTGTACCAAAGAAGACAAAATAAAACAAAATTAAAACACAACAGTACCTACACTTGGTATTTCTTAAACTGTCAAAGGCTCCATAACCTAGTATCATCACTGGACTCAGAGAAAAACTGTTGTTGCTTTCTGCTTTCTTCATAGTATAGTGACACCATATTATTTATATATACTAATACATTTTGTGTGTGTGTGATGGCTTTGTGCTTGCTTAGGTTCTCTCTATGGAAAGAAATAGGAATATGAGGTTAATACCAATATTCTCCAGCACTAAATCAGCTGCTGTGGTCTACAGAAGGACTGGAACACCTGGACACTATCTCTAAAGGCTCAAGGATGCGTTTTTCTCATTTAGCCCCTGGTGTTACAGCTACACATTAGCCCTGCTGACAAGGCTTTGCCCCCTGGGGATTCCCACCGCAGGGGGACTGGAAGCAAAACAGTCTGAATGAGAGCCTGCAGCTGAAATTATGCTGGGCAATTTCTTCTAGTAAACAATTCATCCCGCCTGAAAACATGAGTACTCTGAAGCAGATTTGGGTCAAATTCAGTATAAAGTTTCAAAGAAACAAAAACCAAAAATGGAATATATGAACTGCAGAAACAGTTCCTTTTGCTATTTCTGATCTTTTTCTTCCCACACTAACATCACAAGTCAGAGGTACTATCAGAGGGAAGCAGAAAAATCATGTGAAAATGGCTTCTTTGCCCTCATTTTCCACACATCCCAATTCCCTGCCAAAGCCCAGTAGTGGTTTTACTATACAGAAAGAAACTGTTCAAATTGTCTGCATGATTCAAAATGGGTATTTGGATAAAAATGAGAGAATTTGGGGTGACAGGGAGTAACAACAACTCTATAGCTGCATGTAGCTTCAAGTCTTCCCAAGTGTCAGCTCTTGTTCTGGTGAGTATTTATGTATTTCATACACAGTAGACATTTATTTTTTTTTCTGCAAAGAGTGAAGGAGTCATCTCAGGATACCTTATGTTTAAGTATTTTTCCTGGGAGGTAGAAGACTGTGTTTTAATCCCTCTATTGTCGCAATAAAGTATTCTAATCTTTTACTTTCTGGGTTGTTCTGGGTTTTTTTCATGGTTCCAAACTCCCACTTCTTTTCCTGTTCTTTAAATTTTGCTACAAAAGCCCCATAATAAAAACAGTATTTTGCAGTCTGGTAAGATATTTAATCCAAACAAAACCTAATGTGCCTCACAGCAAATCCTGAAAAAACAGAACAAAGCACTTACTTGTTTTTATTTTATAGATTCAGCCATCAATCTGAAAAGTAGAGATATATGCACAGTGTTAATCATAATTAATTTTGGGGAGAATTCCTTTGAAGCACTAACTGAGCAATGACTCCTTCCCAATTTTCTGTTTGGATCTCTCTTACATGCTGGCTACTTCTGAAACCTGTCATCCACCTTCTACTTCTCCTCCTCTCTTACAGCTTCAGACGTTCAGGGGCAGAACTGGGAGCACTGCAAATGTTCCTGGTTTCTGTCTGGGAGGAAAACAGTGCTGCATTTGGGGAAAGTTCCTTTTGCAGGTGAATCATCACATTATTACTGAGTTATTATTACATGCAAACTTTTATGAACCAAGAAATCAAAGCCTGTTTGCTAGAAGATTATATTACATTAAGATGGGTAAAATATTTATTATATTGACCAGGGTAACAAATATAACTAAAAGATAGAAGGTGACAACTAATGTAAAATGTAAAATATCAATCAACTTACTGCATAGCTATATATGTGATATTATTTTTATATCCAGATTCAGGTGCCTATTTTCTTAGAGCATGGGAGAGGAGATGAAGGGAAAGAAGAGGAGCTGTTACTGCACCATTAGCAACCCTGGGATGGCTGATGCACTCCCCCAACACATGACCTGCCTGCCGCCCTATTTCTGCTGCTCCAAGTGACTTGTATGAGTGATTGTGCAGTTACAGGGTTGCACTGTGCTGCAGGTAAAGCCACAAGGAAGGCAGCTTTTTCAGTCTAAGGGAGCCTTGAGATAGGGTTGATGTTGGGGTGAACTGAAATGTTATCTGTCAGCTGTAGCTGTCAGCAAAAATATTAAAGAAAGAGCAGCTGCATCATGCCACAAGCAGGGGAGTGGGCAGTTGTAGCTCCAAAATAGATTTTAGAGTCAGACAGAGTTTTCTTTTAATGAGCCTTAGTAATAGTTACGGACTGTTTATTTTCAAGCCTGCTTTGAGCCAGTTGATAATGCTACTGCTTTTAAAATGTTTTAAACAAATGCTTGGGATGCAAGTAAAGAAGAGCTATTTAGAATAGGACTTACTGAAAGTTATGTTAGTATTCCGATAAAATGTAATTTTTCCTACTAATTATTTTCAGCTTCTGTAGCTTTAAATTTACCCTCACAATTTTAGTGTCTGTGTTGAACTAATGATAAAATTGATATATCAATAAAAATTCATAATCATGTTTCTCAACTGGAAGAAAAATTAATGGCTTATTATACCTTCTGTAGCATTTATTCTTCCTTTTCAGAACATTTAATAAATAAGATACTAAGCTATCCTGAAAATATTTATTAAATAATAACTTCTTATAGTCTTTTTGGGTTGCCATTAAAGAAAATAATAAGCAGCAGTCTCTTCTGGATTTTGAATTCCAAGATAAATGTAATAAAGCTTGTGGCGGGGTGTTATTGTTTACTGCTTGGAAAAACTTATGCAACAGCAGAATACTGTTCTGATTTTTGGGCTGCTGCTAATGAAGTACAACCAGACAGGGTACATTGCCATGAGTCAGGAAATCTGGATGTTCCTGGAGAGAGGCCAAGGGAGCTTAGACACATCAGAGATGTGATGTATATGTATCCTCTGGGGGAGATACACTGAGCTGTTTTCAAGTATCTCAAGACGCCTGATTCAAGAAGGAACCAAATGACCACCCTGAAACAAAGTTACTAGCTGTCTGTTTCTCAGAGTCTCTTGCTTTTACACCAGGAAAAGACTGAGGTAAACTGTCAGGGGAGTTTAGAGATTACATATTAGGTTCAGCCTTGAGACAGTAGGCCCAAAACCCTGAGGGTTTAACTTTGTTCTTTCACTATAAAAAGAAAAAGGAAAAAACAAACCACCACAACAAAAAACCAAACATACACAAAAAAAGAACAAAACAGAAACCTTAAATTAGAAAAAAAAGAAAACAACAACAACAACAAAAACCACACAAAAAAACCCCCACCACACACCAAAAAAACAAACAAACAACCTGATATGTTATAATTTACTGTGAGACTTTTAACAAACCTTTTGAACTCATGGTCTGCCAGAGTGGTATGGCTTTTTTTTGTAAGAGCGTGGGTGATACCTTTGTACACATGAGGACGAGCTCTACTCTCCACAACGCTAAACCATTTGCTGAGATTCTGCTACAGTTCAGTACATGATACATATGCAACTCTAGCATTTTTTGAGCCTTTGAAATGTTGTTACTGTGGGCTCCTATTGTTGAGTGAAATTAACTGGTTTCCTGAAGCTAGCTGAGATCACGTAAAAGGGTGCCACTGGTTTCTTTTCCTTTCCACCCCTCTTTCTTGCAGCTTAACATAACCACCCCAGGAGACTTTTATTTTTCACTCTGCCCTACCCTTTCTTGGTAGGTGAGTTTTCCTTATGTTCCCACAACCCTTCCCTGCATCATGCCCCAAGTGAGGACTACAGTTTGCACTGCCTCTCCCAGCAGAGCAGGACATGCAAAGCAGTTTTCTCCCTATGCAGCCTGTGCTGGTACACTCAGGTACATGGGTGGCTGCTTGGACTTCCACATTTCACTCCTTTTATTGGGGGAAGTTCTCACAATAAAGACCTGTCCTCCCTTTCATGAAATCCAAGTGTCATTTTTGCTCCATTCTTTCCCCCCCCGGAAAGGAAACAAGAAATAATTTCCAAACGTCCTACTTTGATCTGGACTAACAGCTTTGGGGCCACCTTCACAGTTGCCACTGCTGTTATACCATGGTGGGCATGGTGTGGTAGACCTGGTGTTTTGGCAGCTGTGGCTGCAAACCTTGCCCTGCCTCTTCTGTGCCATGGCACATAGGTGAGCGTGGGACTCTGCCCTGCTCTCAGATACACTGTCCCTTCTGTATACTGGTATTGCCAACCGCACACATTCAAAATCTTGAGATAGTCTTCCAAAGTTGTGTTTCAGGAGATTTTAAAGGAATACATCACAGAATCAGACCATATAGAGCACACAGACTTCAACTGTCTTGAAGCCATCAGAACTATTTTTTTCTTATTTTCTCTGTTTTTAATTGAAGCTGAGAGTCATGTAATGCCAACCTAATCCCTAGAGTAAATCCTTATGAAAAAGCTCCATTGCCAAGAGAGTCACCTGAGCTGCTGCCATTGCTTTTACAAGGTGGGCAGGACTGGAAACCCTGGCTACTTGCTGAGCCTGCAGGAGACCGGCAGCACCGAAGGACATTTTTGTCTTCCAGACACTCTCTCTTCCCCCAGCCAGCACGTGGGATTCATGTGGCCTTCCCCTAGCCCCACAGTGTTTCCAGGACTGCCCCATCACCAGCTAATTTGGGCAGTCACCACCTGCCCATCCCTTCCCTGAAAAATCCTTTTTCTTTCAAGCTTTTTCTTTTTTCCCCAGCAGCCTCCTTCTTGTACCAGGCAGCTTGTCCTGAGCACTCCCAAAAGCTCAGGACCTAACAGCACCATCTTTGCCCTGTGAATTACTTCTGGTACAACTGAACCTGAGTAAATGGTTTTGTTTTTCCTGAAACATCTTAGTATTGACACCAGTTTGGTTTCTATTTTGGTATGGTTTTATTCTTGCAGCTTCCTGGTCACATCCCTGGTACTCCTCTTTCCTTTTTCTGCTGTTCTTTACCAGTATGGCTGATTTCATGCTAACCACAACTCAGGACACAGCTATGCTTCCCCCAGGGGTGATCCTCTAAAAATACATATTCTTGCCATTCAGACTAATTCAATCTCTATTCCTACTTCTCCCAGCAGAATCTGGTTTCCAAAGATGGCTATTTAAGTCTCCTCATTCAAAGCTGTTGACATGATGTTCAATACTGCATCATCTCAGGGTGTAGGAGTCCCTACTATATTTATTCTTGTAACATCCCAGGTGTTATTAAAAGTGTAGAAGCAAATAACTTGCTGAGAGTCATTTCACTGCTGTGAAAGCCAGTCATTTAACCAGCCTTCCTCTTCCCCCAATTGATACCTAGCACCTCACATTTTAAGGTAACATTATTTAAAAAGGATAAACAACAAAATTCAAACATGGCATAAATATTCTGGAGAGGGTACCTGAATTTAGCAAAGTGTTTCTGATTAATAAGCAATCTGACAGTTATCCTGTAGTTCTTACAGCCTATTCCCTGCAGTGTGATTTAGTCTTTGTTTATACAACTAGTGATGAAGGCATCTAAATTAACCCTCCTTGTGTGCTGTTACACTTGCCTCATTTTTAGATACTGCTGTCTTGAAGGGATTTTTTGGGTTGACAGCAGTAGCCTGTAGAATTGTTCCTGCTCTACTTATTCCTTAACAGACTGCTACAAACTGTTCTGCTATATTCAAGGTATTCATTAAACACTTATGTAGATTATTTTTATTTCCGATATTTTCCTGTGTTTCCTTTGTGCTGTCTAAGCTACACTGTCTATAGCTAACATCACGTATCTTTCTAGCACTTCACTAATCCTCAGAGACCTGTGGTGATATAGGTTGTGTGGCTGGTACTGAACAGATACTAAAAACTAGTAGTACTGCAGGGAATCTGTTTTCCTGGAGCCAGGTAGCTGTGTCACTGTCATAGAGAGGGCTCTGAACAGGTCCTCTTGGGCCCTCAAGTACCACAGCAATTCTGTTGTGTGTTTCCATTTACAATAGATCCAATTCTGTATCATATCAAAGGCACTTACCCTCCATCTTTCTCATAGAAAACTGTTCCAAAATAATTTGGGGTTTAAGAATGTGTTCTCTGAAAGCAGGAAAATCAGTTTAGTTATTTTTTTTTCTCCAACTCATAAGCTGCTTTTAAAATCAGTGCCCATATGGATTCAAGGCAGGGTAGTTAAAGATGCTGTTAATCTGGTTAACCCATGGTTTAGAGTCCCCTACCTTTAAAATACCAAGCTTCCTGGCCTCCTGCTGAAGCACTTCTTGTCTGTCCTAGACTGTTCTGGTGTCTTTCAAAGTATGATCCCTTCTTATTAAATCTCACTAACTTCCTCACTAACTTAACCCCCACTGGACAATATTGCAGCTTTTTATATTAAAAAAGCTCTAAGGGTAATAATTATGACCTCTGTGTGTGTGCAAGTCATATTAGCTATTCAAGTTCCTCTCCGCAGCAAGTGCTGAGTCTGCTCTAGGCAAGTAGAATGGGATCTGAGACCTCTGTACTCCACCAGCTGTGGGAATTCCCTAGCCTTTTTCCACTCACCTCCAGTGATGATGGCAAAATTTCACCTACAGTATACAGTTTTATGAATGTCACTTGATTCATCTAAAAAGAAGAATACCTGTCTTCATTGGTTATTTTTAAGAGGTATGGGGAATCCTATACGGAAAGACTGACTGCCGCATACCTTTGAGTGCCACAAAGCCACTACTTTGTCCTTACTTCATGCTATAGTAATCACCACCAGGTAAATTTAGATGCTTCCACAACCAAGGGCTTTTCTAAACCAAAAAAGCCTAAACTACTCTCAGGTTAACCAGAACTCCATCTAGGAACACTGTTTGCCATATGTGCACCATGCTCTGTTCCTCATTAGGATACAATTGGAAAGAGATGTTCAGTAAAAAAGTGAACTCAGCAGTGGAAGCACTCTCCAGGGTTCACTTCCTCAAAAGCAGCATCTCTTTTCCTTCCTTATTTGCTTATTGCTTACAACCTCAAGCCTTTCAGTTTATTGGACTATGCAGAAAGATAAAGATAGAATATACTTAACCTCTTCTCCAGGATTCTTTTGCAGAGAGATGGCACTTTAGTGGTATCCTAATTCTAAATGTTTGGTTTTCAAAGATAATGTGGCAGGGAGGAGGAGGGTGGGCATCCATTTCAAAACCTGAAGTAAACTAGGATAGAAAAGTACATACAAGACTTTTGGTTCTTATTATGCTTATTTTAGGATATAACACATAACAAAATCGAACCAAAAAACCCTACAGATATTGTTTCTTTTGCAATTATGAAAGTGCCAAAGGCCAGTGATTTATGTTACTATCAACCATCTCTCCAGCAATCTTTTACTCAGCGTATGGATTTCAAGACAATGATTATCACCACTGGCAAAATATTTCTCAGCTAGCCATGTTCAAAACTTTGTAATCCAAATAAGGTATGAGACCTTAGAATAATTACAAATTGAAAATACTCAAGAAAACTGAACATAATCAAAGCCCTAAACAATCTGTTCAGACTCTGTAGTTAGTCCCACTTTGAGTGAGTCTGGATGGGTCTTAGGTTCTATGTTCCTTCCACCTAAATTTTGGTTCTGTAACTCCGTAAGTGGCACCTCTCATTCAGAGGACATATTACTGTGACCCTGTCTTTTACTGTTTGTAATGCGATGCCTTTTGTGACTTGGATTCTAGCTTCTGGCTCCTGCTGCTCGAAGCGGCAGTGGTTTCCATAGCCAGCTGCCTTGTTACACGTGGTTCCTCTGGCACTCAGAAGCTCTGTTGCCATGTGTGTCCCTCTGTGCAGAAGGGACATCTTGTTCTGCACTATGTTTGACATGCTTGAGGACATCTACCATGGCATCATTCCCTTCCTTCTGTCTCATGCCCAGAGTCAAAAATTGGAATGTTTATTTTTCTCTAAAGAATTTTATCAGATTGAGGAACTGAAAACTTATTTACTGGAATATAATTCATGTTTCTTTCTATTACAGAGGTCCTTGTAGAAGAATAAAAGGAGAAGAAATGATGCTATAGAAGAACTACTGTAACTTCTACCTTAAAAGTTAGATCCAAGAGGTTTTGTGATTATAGATGGTGGGACAAGTCAGATTTTGGGTGTAAGTATGAATGATAAACACAGGAATTGAATAGCTTTAGCATGAGAAATATATGCCTAATTATTTTTTAATTTTAGTCAGCCCAACACTAAACCAGTCATGGTTAACCACATGTGCTTTGCCACCCTTTCATTTATGTCCTTGCTTGTGGCTTTTAACAGGATATTTTTTTTTAACAATCTGGATTATATATCTTAAAAGTAACAATGTACTTTGAGTCACATAACTAGGTAGTGTGAGGTTTTATGAATATCCTATCTATCTACTATGTTCACAAATTTGAACTTGAGGATAAATTGTATGTGTTTTTCTTTAGTGTGTATTTGTTGTCAGAGTAACTGCAGTTTTCCCAATAAATGGAAATTGCATTGTTTCCTTAGCATTCAGGTTATTGCACTGAAATAGCACCATGAACTCACCACCACTTCTCCCTTCCTGTTGTCAAGCTAGATCTCATTTAGTTGCAGGAACAGGCACTAAAACAGGTTAGTTTAGATATGTGCACATTAGAAAGCTGAAGCAAGCCTGCTTAGCCCCATTACATCCTATGACTCATGCATGTGTGGGAAAGACCTTATTTTCACAGAGATCTCTTAGATAAACAAGGCAAGTTGGCAGAAATTCGATTACACTGATGTTAGCAGTGTCCTGCTTTCTGCTGTGTTCATTTGCTTTATATTTTCTGAAAAATGCAAGCACTCTGATAAACTCTAATGACAATTGTTGTACCAAGGACACATAAGCTTTGATATTTTTTTTTTTTTAATAGGAGCAGCCTTAAAACCAGATTCTAAAAAAATCCTTTTCTGTTATTACAATAGAATCCACTTTTTCTCAGTTTTTTTAAAGAAGTTTGTTAGTGAAGCTGTAGCTCTTGCTATCCACAGCCATAACACACTAGTTTGATACCTCCCCCCACCCAAATCTACAAGCCTCTAAATACTGTGGACTTCAGACAGAAAATGGATTTAGTTTCCAAAATATTACTTTTGCATATGTACTGGAACAAACTTTTGAACAGCATAAATCAAAAAACATTATACTCTTTGACACTATTTCCCCAAAAAGGAAAAGCAAAAATGCAACCCTTACTGTATTAAAGAGCTCTTAAAATATACAAATCAAACTGAAAAACTTTACTGCAAATTCATTGATGTTTTTGCTCTTGTTCTGAATGAGTCTGGCCACATCACAGATAGTCAAGATTTTAATTGCCATTTTATCAGCTTTGAAATGAAATTCATTTGGACCACGTACAGCAGTCTTTTAGATTCACACACCCCTTTGCTTGTGTCAGCTAACAGCAACTAGACGGGTTGCCCATTTAAGGGAAAAAGTACAAGCTCCAGCCTATTTCCCTGTACTTCGGATGTGTTTGTCCCACTCCTTCAGCAATGCATTCTGTAATGCCAAAAAGCATTTCTTGTCTTACAAAAGGCACGTACACATGCATACACATACGCACATTTCTGATTGTTTCAGCTCTCATAGAGCTGCAAAATTAAGGAACTGGATGTTGGAATTCTTCATTTTCTTCTCCGTTCTACAATAACCACATATAACAATTTCCTATTAACTGGGGGGAACAAAAAGCAATGACATTTCATTGGCTCAGAACACTACTTGCTAAACAGCCTGAGATAAATCATGTATTTTAACAGCTGTATGTTTATAGATGACTGATTTCAAAATAAAACGCAATTGCACTTCTAGGATGCTTTTAATTTTAGGAATTGTCTCCCTGTATTTGCAAAGTGTGTAAACCATTTTGGAGGAGACCACAATCTATGTAATCTTACATGTCATGCTTCACTTGTGAAAAAGATTTAGAGATATAGTCCAGCCAAAGCAGAATAAGAATGATAGGGCAAAGCCATCTTGAATTAAAAAGTAAAAAAATAAAAAAATAAAAGGCAGTCCCAATTTAGGAAGACTTTGTGTTTGCATTGATATTAGCACTTATTTTGCTATGATGGTAAGAATAAAATGTAATACAGAAAGTACAGATTATCCACAGAAGTTGGAGAAGTAGGTGAAAAGACCCAAAATAAAAGGAAAAATCTGATCAGGTATCCAGAAAGGAACAATTTTCACAAATACATTAGGAGTCATACAACCTTCAACATGATTAGAGACTCCTACTATCTCTCCTGAACAGGAAATAGGCACAATAGTTCCTGTCCTTTGGGCACCAGTACCTCAAAGAATAACTATAGGTCTGTGTTATGAACGCTTAATTTTTCTAGTATCACTAACTTGGTACAAATACTAGATATTAAATGAGAAAAAAGAGAGGTTAAGAAATCTTAATTCTTTATGAAATGATTGTTTCCTTGTTATCCAGTATCCTCCAATAACAAGAAAAGCCTGTAGTCCCCAAGTAATTCCCAGTATTCTGTATAAAATTAAGAAAAAACTTACAGTAGAAAACACTGAGAAATGAAAAGACAAAAGGTTAAAAATGAAAAGCACCAGAATAAAATGACGAAGCTGAAAAGTATAGGTACTTGTGCTTCTTGTAAAGAAATATTTAAACTTTTCTATACAACAGATTATCATTATTTTACCAAATATGCTATTTTATCTTTCAAGCTTTCAGTTCTTATCTTGGGTTTTATAGATTAAATATCTTTTTTGATATAGGAAATAGATTAATAGATGGAGATTCTTCTCCTTTATCTTCTTGTTTCATTTGGCTTCTTCACAAATAATATAGCTCTGTTTCTTCGAATGGCATTTTAGACATGTAGACAGACAAAATCCCTGCCCTCAAATTCAGTTTATTTATTAAAACAGTACAGCAATCTGCAACAACAGACCTTAAGAAAGGAAGGGAAGAAACAGGAAATTAGAGAAAAAAGTAAAATGTCTCTTAGGAAAAAAATTATTTGGACAGAAATATAGATGATCCATTTTGTTAAATTCTCTTGAGGGGACTGGGAACTTATCTGTTAATTACTGAAGATTAAGACCCGATTTTATTAAACTCAAAGAAAATCTCACTCTGAATTCAGTGGCATAAACCTGGCCTCTGACTCAGCACAGCTCTGAGGCACAGTCTTAATTTATGTCTGGGGGCACACCAACTGAGTTAGATGAGATTACCAAAAGCCTTAAATTAAGCATGTATAGAATCTGTGTCAACAGAAAGATCCAGTAGCAGGAGGAGTTTTACTGATACACCTGTATCAGTAAAAAGCTTTTAGTGTGGCAATGGCTACTACATTGGTGAAATTGTGACCCAGAGAAACAAAACAGGGCATACCAGTGAAAGTAGAGATTTCCCAGTATACTTACGCTTACTCCACAAGCTGTTTCCAAGAAGCACAACTATACCTTCAGGAGTCCTACCCTGGTCAACACAGCTTTGTTAGTTGATGAGTATAGTCTTCCATGACATTAGTATCAGGTGCTAAAGTAAGAGGCACTATAGAAAACTCTTATGTCATTATATCAATGTCAAGCTTACTAAAGCCAGTAGCATAGAGGATGAACCAGTTAACACCAGAGCCAAAGGTTAATAGTCTACTAGATCTGAGTGGAAGGAGTATGGGAAAATCAGGGCAGATGTAGTCAGGGACAGAACTGTGCTGAGCTTTGAAGATGAATTTCAAGTCTTTGAATTTGGTGTTAAAAAGAACCAGACATTCTATAAAGACATTGAAAGACTGAGATGATGACAAAATACTCAGTTAAGATGATGTCTAACTGTGGCTATATTGGCTAAAAGAGGCCATAAATTATAATATTGCTGCAACGAAGGTGAAAGAACGAGACACAGGTAGAGTCTAGAAGTGGATTCAGATTGGGAGAAATACACAGTCTTTAGCACCATGAA
Source organism: Athene cunicularia (assembly GCF_003259725.1). Lineage (NCBI taxonomy): Eukaryota > Metazoa > Chordata > Aves > Strigiformes > Strigidae > Athene > Athene cunicularia. Next base: position 34,551,442 of record NW_020799097.1, read on the forward strand.
AGGCACCATTCATTCCACAGTTATGGGAATACAAACAAAATCAAAATAATATATAATAGAGAAAATAAATGTGTATGCTATGTCTACTTGTCTTCCAAGAAAATCTCTACAATGGAGTGTATAACCAAAACCTAAATTACTTTTTTATTTGATATAAAATTCAGCTTGGTTTCACTGTAGTCATTAGTAGAATTGGCTATTCTTCAAATATGAAACCATCTGTTGAATAGCCACACTACATCTTCCACAGATTGGATTGGAAAATCCCAGAGCCTCTTTGTGGACACCTGTTGAGAAGAGTAATTTTAGCCTCCTCCTCCATTTTAAAGTGGAAAGGAAGACAGATGTATGTAAAATCACAGCTCCATGTGTTAAAGGGTTGGAAGTTGCTATCAGACTGTTCAAAAGCCACTTAATTTGACAGTTATCAGGCTAATAATTTTGCCTTTTGCTTTTAAAAACGTTGCTGAAAGTAAATTGTTTAAGAAAAGTGAAACTGTAAAATCATACTTTATGCTTAGCAACAACTAAAACCAAAAAGCAGTCAATAATTAGCATAGCATTTTCACTGATTTTGTCATCCCTATATATTCAAAAGGTCAAATTCACCATTTCTCTACAGTTTATTATTTACCAATTAACTCTGTCAACAGAAGAAACAGTAATTTTCAGTCTAATACCAAGATGACAAAAATGGTACGAATCATATTGTCTCATCTTTAGTTCTCACTGTACAGCTTTCTTATGAAAAAACAACTTTCTTCGGAATATGCCTATATTAAAAAGTATTAGCAAAGTTTCCTTCTGAGATTTAGATTTGGGATACTATAGTGCTGTAGTAATTACACAGTAATGATTATCACATTAAATCATGGCCACCAAAAAGTATTCCTTATTTAATGCTCAAGTAGTATGAAATAAAATGCAAACTATATTATTTTTGCTTTTAAGAATTTTCCTCCATCCTAATACTCATTTATCGTATTGTTTCACAAGCAGTTACATTCTCAGCCACCAAGTTAAAGTTGCTTCAGAGTATTTTAATTTCATCCAATCTGTAAGCATGTCACTGCTAAGATGTGGTATTGATGTCATTTATATAGTATGCAGGGCTGAAACTAGAATTGTTTAGCTAAAGCAAGACCTTCTCATCTTCCTGTGTCAGTCCCAGAGTCCACAGACTGTCAAACACCACTGACAGTCAGCATAGACTCAGTCAGTCCATTCCTTCTTTAGGATACATATTTTTCATCTGAGACAGCTCTACATAAATCTGTGAGCGGGGTTTTTGCACTGGTTAAGAGCATTCTTTAAATCTTTGCCTTCATAACTGAATTCATATTGCATATGAATTCATAATCAGTACATCTTTTAAAAATCCACACATACTAGATTTCTTTTGTTTGGAGAAAATTACTTTAAAAAAGGGGGTGGGGGGGAGAATTCATTCTTCAACTGACCAAACAGCTTTTGTCAGCTTAGACAAAGCAAATCATACTAAGCAATTCCTCCTTTAAATTACATGACCATTATAGGGCCATAGGATATGCATTTCCAACAAACAAGCTTCCTTTCTGCTCTCAAGGTAAAACATCTGAGAGCTGATTTCTCATTTCTTTTTCTAAAAGAAAGAAATATTTTAACAACAATGGCCCAGCTCAATCACACTTGGGTACAATAAACATAAGGTCAGTCTTTAGGACGATTGCATTATACAGCTAATCAATCAAGCAGAGATTAATATTAGTTCTATGTAAATAAGTACAAGAGGAAGAACCAAGAGCTATTGTCACAAGGATAGTACGAAAGGCACCAGGTGTGCCTGTGGGCTCAAAGTTAGTAAGGAAACAAAAAGTAGAAATGAACTGGATCACAAAATATTCAGTTAAATCAGTTACTGAATGGCTGTTTCCTCTTACTTATCACACAGGCTGTCACTGTTTTAAATAGCTGCTAGACTATCACTAGTAAGGGATGATATGTATTCTATTCTTAAATATTGGTTTGTCTTCTGTCAGCATGTAAGCAAATAGAAGCAAGATACATGTCAAAATCTATACACATTTTTTTCATATTACTACTAACTACTTGATTATTCTGATTCTAAGAACTGCAAAAGTTATTTAAGCAATGTTTTTTTGTTATGAAAGTGTAAAAAAAAAAATCTAAAACTTTTTTCCCCAATTATCATCTACTGATGTTTCCGAATCATGCAGAAGATTGTTCATAGAAGGAAAGACACAATAGTCACTAGAAAATAAAATAACTTCTTTTAAAAATAATGTATTGGAGTGGTTAGCCCAGTCTTACCTGTCAGCAACACGAACCTAGGAATATATCCTTTACACCACAAGATTGCAGTAGCTCGTCCCACACTACTACCACAGTAGTAGACTGATCCAGCCCGGGAGAACACAAAGACAGAAATTTTCCCACTTTTCTAGGTCTACCAGCAGCTGAAGTAATGAAGGAAATGTGGTAGAGAACAGAAGACTGGAGCTGCTTCTCGCAGAAATCCCAGGCAGGAGAAGTAGGAGGTATACTCTGTCTGTGTCTCACCCAGACTTTTGTTTAAAAGTTTTTTCAACTGTTGCTAGGTGGTGTTAGGCTTTGGCAGTTTAGTTCTCAGATTGTATTTCCCCTCTTCTGGTCTCTTCACACAGTGTTACAGCAATGACTTTGTTGAGCTCAGCTCGCTTGTGCTATATTTAACCAGTGTTCTCAGCAAGTCAAGCCTGTCAACAGCTGAGAAGTTTGGAGCAGGCTTTGCTGAGTTCCTCAGCTGCTGAATTATCAGTGGATGTAGCACTGCGCAGCCCAGCTACTACATTCACTGAAAGATTGTGGGGAAACTGTCAAATCCTTTTAAGGGCTTCCAGTGACTTCAGAGGAGTAATCACTATTTAAAGCAGTAAGTACAAGATGTGTATTTATGCATATATTTCAGACTGCTAGAGAAAGAATACTTGTGTTCACAGCAGATGAGTTCAATTATTTATACAGTGAGGATTTTCCTAGGACAAGTAGGAAGTTTATAATTTGAAAGGTATGCACTTCACTTGAGGAAAAATTACACGGGGAGAAATTTTTGCAGCATAATTTTTTACAGAGTTTAAATATATTAAGATGACAGAGAAATTAATGAAAGGCTTAGGCTGGAAAGTTTTCAGTGTGATAGTTATTTCAAAGACAACCCTCTTCTCCCAGACCAAGAGCTTCCTACAGTAATTCCTACTCTGTGTCTAACTCTCACTGAAGAAGAAAAGGAAAGCCACATGGATGCCAATTTGTTTGATATGAGTATTAGGAATGCATTACTCCAGGGCTGTATATGTTCTAATGTATGCACACTTGCTTCTGGATCTAATTGCTGTTCTTAATTCTAAGCCGTAAGTCTCTTATTCAACAGACCAGCAGTAACACTGGACAGTTTTCAGCCTACAGACCACCTTGATATTAAGATTCTCCAAAGATGTTGCAGATCGCAGACTGCAGAGCAAAGTTCTAGGACCTCATGGCAAAACAGCTCCTGTAAATGTCTCTGGTACAGAAAATTCCTTACCCCAACAACTCTGTTCTCATCTGAGCTGTGCTTTAGAGTGAAATGCAGAATGGGCCTCCTTTGGAAAGCCTTCCCCCAGTAATGGCTTGCAATATGCATGTAAGGTTAGACAGAGAGGACGGAAAGAAAGAAGGAAGGGATTAAAAAAGTATAAAGATGCTAAAAAATTTACTTGTCAATATTTATACATGGAGACACCCTGACATCTCAGAGCAAAAGAAGATTTAAGCAAATCATAACACCACCCTTCAGTGATGCTGGGTCACTGTGCAAATAGTAGGATGGGTAGTGAAAAGGTATCATGCTCTTTGTGGCAATTTCAACAAACAGGGACCTAATTGTCCATAACCATATGAGACACCAGGGAGTGAGTACAAGACCTTATGGGAAGCAACTGTAGGATTAGCTGTAGCCTGGTGCTCTTACCTTGTCTCTGGAATGACTTCTGCTCAATTTGTGTTATTGTCTAAACAAGCAAAGAACAATAAAAAAATACTTTCATTCCCAAGGAGCTTATAAGGAGAAAATGAAATAAATATTAGGTATTATGTCAAGTAACTGATACTTAGACATTGATGACACATTTACAAATGCCCCAAACGCTTCCATTGTGTCAAACATATTTTATTTTGGAGACCAAGTAATAATCACTAATTTCATGTTGTCTTTTTCAGTATCTGACTTGGACAGAACAGCTAGAATGTGTAAAAGTTGAAATACTTCTGTTTTACAGAAACAGCTATTTGGAAGATTATTGTAGACACAGAAAATATATTGGCACAAAGTTTGGTGTGACATGCATACACTTTGAACTGAAGTGAGTTACACATATGCACATTCTAAAAAGAGCATCTAATTTTGTTCCCTTTTATAAAATTGATGAGTAATGTTTTGACTATTCTGGTCTTAACTTCTTCCTCAAAGTGCAATATTAATAGTACTTTATCCATTCGAGTATAATAAATCAGGCAAACAAAACAATTAATTTGGCTCATAAATATCAGAAAAAACCCAAATGATTCTCAGTATTTCTCTCCCATTAGTTAGCAGCACATTGACTGAGTGAAAAACAATACAACTTCTTAGGAGGCAATCTCTGCTGGCAGCTCTTGTGGGTGGGTTTCAATAGTGACCTGCTGATGCAAGTCTGCTCATTCTTGTACACTTGCAAACTGACTTCCCAGCTGTGCACCATAGATATTAATCCTGTAACACAGTGGGAATTTCAGCAAAAATTTGGGGGAAAATAGGAGATTTTGCAAGTAAATCAAAGAAAATATAAGAAAATATAAGCACAGGAAAGACTGTAATTAATCTGCATTACTGGAAGTGTAGAACTTTGCGCAGTATGAAAATGGTTCACATCTGAGTATATCCCCTACTGAATGATGGGAAAACCAGTTATTAATAGACAGGTTGTGGAGGCTGGGGAATAAGGGAAAAAACAGAACCACAAAAGAGAATTTTAGTTTGTCATCCTACGTTAGGTCCTAATGTCAATATACAGCATCTTCCTAAGTCCTAGTGGCATCCTATACTGTCTGAAAAGCAATTTTCTTACAATTTCTGATAATTATGTTATCTCTTAATTAAGCAACCAGGATAGCGGAGTCCAAACTAAACACTTCTAAGAAAATTCTTGATGGAATCCAAAGCTCTCAGCATTATTTCAATCGAAACACCAAAGGCCAGAGCAATGCAAAGCAAAGGGGACAAAATGTGGCTCAGAGAGTGAAGAAGAGCAGCACCACAACCTGTTGCCATTTTTTGAGATAATGTTAGTCACAAATACAGAAGAGGGATTTTCAACATTCACACTATTGTTATTTCTCTGTGCTTACTTTACTAAAAAATGGAAGAAAAAGTTTTATGACCTGAGCTGCTCTAGAGAAATTCCAGGCTTGAGGCAGAAACTACTGGCAGAAAATCTACATATTTTTATAGAGAAGATCAAAACAGATGTCTTCTTCTGACCTTACTGGTCCCTCTTGACCTTAGAATGTGTGCCTGTAAATAAGCTTTTTCTGGAGCACATACAATAGTTTTACTATATAATTTTTATCTTAACTATCTATCACTGTAGTGTACAAGTAATTCTCATCCTCTTAAGTCATAGTGGCCTCCAGAGATGCAGCCTTCCACCTTTGTCCTTTTCAAATATTTTACATCATAATTAACTGGATCAACATATTAGAAATTAATCTATCTAAATGGGCTTAGAGTTTCTTCACTGTATGTCCTGAAGAGCTCTACTATGTGTATAATTCTGTGTGAGCAACCACTGTCACTTCTTCATTAAGTTGCTCCTTAAAATGCATTGAAGTAAGTCATCAGTAATTTAGTTTCTAAAAAGTTAATTTTTCATTTGCTTGAAGGACAGTGCACACAATAGTGCACACAGGGTGTCTTCTGACCACCTGCTTTTATAATGTTTATTGCTCACTTCCATAAAAGCTATATTATTTTAGACTGTGCTACTGCTTTTAGCTTTGCTTTGGCTTTACAGTGTAACATGCTGCCTTACAGTATGTTGGAAGGGGGGGTGTTTGATCATGTTTTGATTAATTTGATCTTGGCTGCATGCCCTCAAATCTATATTTTGAAAAGGCTAAGTATTTATTTCTTTTATTTTTCCAGATACTGTTGTCACCTCATAAAAGCTGATACTGCTTTTTTAGATATTAGGTCTGCTATAACTTCAGCTCAAGCACCTGCTTTTTTAGATCCAAAGAAAAAAACACACATTTCTGTCATTTTGCTCATAGATTTAGTTTAGTTGTCTCTTATAATCTTGCTGAATTAATGAAACTAAAAAAATTTTGTGACATTCCACAATCTAAATATTTTCCCAGATACGTCAATTCTTTTCCTAAGAAAAACATGTAAAATTAAGAATTGCATAATTAACACTGATATTTATATTTTCTTTACACCATTTACTCCCTTTCTTGACATCTGCAAAACATATGGCATTAATCTTAATTTTGCTAGCGGTAAACGTATGAGATATATTAAAAAAAAAATCAGTGCCTTAAGATCCTTGCCACAGTCCCAAACCTCCAGGAACACTTACTGGAGTTTTATAGTCTTTCCCATATTAGTTTTGCATGCTTTATCAGTGAAGTAAAACCAGAGTGTCTTTCATTTTCATTCTTCATATGCTGTCTTTTGAAGACATTCTGTCTTCAAAAAGCATTTTTTTTGGGTAATTTTTATGAAAGAAACGTATTAAAAGACTTGGCCATTTAATTTATTTTGAAGTTTGTATTTCTCCATTGTGCCAGCAGAAATGTTGGCATTCCATAAGTCTTCTCCAAATGAAGTGAGGTGCAATTCAAAGATGACTTGAGACAGTTAGATACATAGTCACATCAAGAACATCAGATGGCCCATCAGGCTTAGAGGGGCACACCATTGTCTACAAAAAATGACAGAAAAAAATAGTGATGACTTTAGCATCATGTTTGGACACTTTTGAGTCCAAAGCCCCAGAACCTGGCTATCACTTACAGTTAGGTCAAATGAAGACAGCCTGAAGCATGAGTCTGGAGGAAAGTGCCAACCCAGACGTGTGGAAATTGAGTAAATCATCTTATTTGCTTTGCTGCCACACCCCAGAAGTGGTATGCAATTTATGATAAAAATGAGCTGAACATGTATTAATTGCCTTTAAGGACAGAATAAACTATTTTCATAATCTAATACAGCCTCCTACATGTCTGTGGAATTTTCCTCATGCAAACCAGCAAATTTCAGTGAATTAAAGCACATCTTTTAGAAAGATTATGTAAATCAAATATGGGTAATTTGCCACAGCAATGTATGTTGCAGTCCAACAGTTAATTACACTTTCTGTTTCAAGCAAAGTGATTTGCAGTTTATTTCCAGTTTGATGCTGGCTCCTAGCTCATGAGATGGCTGTTCAGTGGCCTTCAACCTCTCCCAATTTGTTCAATTCTAAAAATGTTCCTGTGGAAATTCACAACCCTGCAGAGCAAATCTAAGCTTACAGGAGCTAGCTGTGTTTCTCCTGGTTTTTGTGGCCCCCTTGGAAATATGTCCTTGGACTACAGAGTGAAAACAATTCTACACCACTTTTCACTAAGTAGGTAATTAAAATCATTATCAAGTCAGTCCTGAGCCTTCTCTTTTAGTGACTAAATATAGCGACCTTCTTACTGTCCCTTAGCAGATGTTTGTATATTATGAAAGAACCCAATCAAATTAAATAGAGTTGTTAAAAAATAATCAAGAAAATAAGCAAGCATCCTACTTGTCTAACCCTGTGACATTAGATTATTCATCAGATAAGTATGGATAAATACAGATAAAAATAGAATACTGTTTCCTTGAAAGGACACCTAGAATATGTTTCACGAATAGTTCCATGATGAGATGTTGCACTGAATTAAAATAGTCCTGTATTTTCTCAAGATTTGCTCGTGCACTCTTTAACCCTAAAGGGACTCCAAATGAACTGCTACAGATTTTTGTGATGTAATCAAAATATCACCTTCCATTTAATATTAGTATAAATCTTACTTTTACAAAGATCTATCTAAAGGAAAAAACACTTGGAAAAGAACATGAAGATGCAGGTAGGTAATTATTAGTAGCACATGCAAAGAAAATTATAAACACTTGCTCTTAATGAATCAAATCTTCAATACTTCATTTACACTTTTAATGGCATAAGATGACGCAAAACATTCTTCTCTTTGTAGCTCAGTTTAACTGTGTTCAAACCAATCAATGTTTCCAGGAAAATCTAACAAACTGTGAACCAGAAAACTGTAGTTTAATTGCAGCTAGTAGATCAACATCTACTTTATACCAGGGGAGAGTCTGGCCATTTATCTTTAAGATAGCTTTAATTCTTTCTGCTGCCTTGCCTTTATTAATCCAACAGTTTGCAGAAAAAGTGGAATTATCAGATACAATTCCATTATTATAATTATGTAACTGTACAGTTATCCACAAAACTTGGTGAGATCCCTCTGCTGTAGATGTACTCTCTACCAGATCTCTCCCCTCCATACAAAACGAATCATCTTCAAATGAAATGCAGCAGTCTGAGATGAAATGTGGCAGTCTTTATAAACAATATTACACAATAAATATGCAGACAAGAAGTAACAATGTTTTCTCCAAACAAAACTGATCATCTGAATGTATTATTAAAGCTGCGACACCTAAGGACTAGATCACCAAGAAGAGCACCCCTGTCCTTGCAAACTGTCACTATTGAACGTCCATAGCAGATGAAGCTCTGGTTTTGACATCTCCAAGAACACAGTGCCACCTATCTGTAGGTTAGGGTTAATTCATGGTAGACGATGGGAGAAGGTCGGGAGAGGGGGCTGTATTCCACCCTGCACCCAATTCTGCACCATCCATTGCTTCCTCGCTTGGTTTACTTCGGGCTGGTGCAAGGCTTCTTCCATTGCACATCCCCAGACTGCAGCTGCATTTCCCATAAGACACTGGTTTCAACTCAGTGTCCTTTACACGTTTCAGTTCAAGTTCTGATTGGTTATACCTTACTTCGCTTAAGACATTGTAAGCTGACATTCATATCATTAGTACTCATGCAGATTTTATTGACAGAAGCCTCAACTCATTATTACATTGTCTGTGGACCTGTAGAACTTGAATTGCTGAGGAGAAAGGAGTGACTAAAACATGTATAAGCATCCTGATAGCTTCAAAATAGGTACCTGCTTGGAGTTCTTTATCTAGGAAAGGGTAGGTTAGCAGGAGCAGCCTTTCCTAATTTTGTCTCCCTGGAAGCCTCAGGACAAGATGCCCCAGAGATGAGCCACAGATGTATTCCAGATGTAAATAACAGTCCAACTAACGTTTTCATGAAGAACTGTCTCCAGCCCCATGACCAAACTGTACACATACACCTCTCTCTCAAAAGACAGCCATAGCATTTGCAAGAATAATTTGTGTGCACTGAGCAGGAGAACAAGAGGGAAGGGATAAGGTATTTAGACTAAGGCACAAATCCATGGTTGAGGAACATCTCTGCAAGGGGCCAGAAGCAGGGTTTTGAAATTCAAGATTATAATCTCCATGAAGTATCAAAGACATGACATTTTAAATATAAAGAGGATATACGCAAAGTAGCTTACTTCTGTTAAAACTGTTCAGCTAAAAATACACCCTGATCTCCAGATATCTCTGAACATTTGCCAAAATTTACACCTTGTGGTTTTACTTTCACAGATGTGGGGGAAGAGGAATCTGTTTAAGCACTTCTTTCTACTTCCTATTATTTGAGAATTTGGTAAATGAAGCGGGCTCAGTTAAATTGGTGTTCCATTCACTTGCATGAAGAGACATTGCTTGCCAGTGATAGTCAAAAAGAAAAGTCTTTCAAAATGCCTTGGTTTTAAGCAGTGATGTTTAGAACAGTTCTCTAAGCGCACAGTTTATTGGGGAGTGTCAGAAGAGACTTATTTTGCCTTCTTTATTGACTGTTGAAAGGTCAGGAGAATTTAGATAACAAAACAAAAAAAAAAAAAAAAAAAAAAAAAAAAAAAAGATATTTTATTGCTTTAGGGCCAGTGTTGCCCCAACTTTTCCATATTAGCCTACAAACCTTCTGTATATTTTGGCACTAAAACTATACAACTATTTTTTTTCCAAACAACAGGAGGAATTTTATTTTTAAAACATATCTGTTGGAAAACATTCTCTGTAAAAATACGCAAATGCTACTCCTGTTATTATCAGTAAATCAGCAGTTGGAATAACAGAAAAAGTTTAAACTATAACATGTTTGTATTGAATATAAAATCTGCCACCTTCACTCTGACTACAAAGCACCATGCTAGAACATCACCCACATGAGATCTTAGCACTGAAGTAGGAAAAGGAGACCAGGATCACATCAGTACATGACTGACTTAAATCATGTGCTTGTAGTGATAAAGAGCAAACTGACATATACAACCCCTTTTCTTGCAATTACATAGAAAATCCATCTGAACCAAAACTTACAAACTTATTAAACACTCATTTTTTGATAGTCTGAGTAATGTGAGAAGAATCTAGTCTGAGGCACAATTCTACATCCTATATTTATCTTTCTTCCAGAGTAATAATTTGTGTTATTTTCATGAGTGTATTTCACAGTACTTTTTAATGTTCTATTTTATGTAACACATTTTTAAGAAGTAAATAAAGTTTAGATTTGACAAGAAAGTAAATAAAGCAGATATTTTTTTTTTTTCCCCAGAAATTCCTCAAGTTCTGATTATTTTTATGTTTTCAAGACTCTACTGTGTCAAGATACAAGTCTTCATAGTGAGCTAAATAAAACAGGGTCAGGCAGCAAGTTGTACTGCTGGTTTTTCAAACTGATAGTGCTCTCCTGGTCATTTAGTGCTACAGGTGCTACAACACTGAAGAGCACAGCATCTATCTGCCTTTTAAAGTCAGAGTTTAACTATCTAAGAGAGTACATCTAAGTGATACTGAGGAAACACATGACTCAATATTCAGAGATGATGCACTTTGTGCTACTTCTGTTGTATTATCCCTAGAATCTATATTAAGCCTAAGATTCCTTTAACCAGAAACAGACCTCTTTTTGGCAAATATTATCCTCACATTCCTCCTTTTACAGAAGGCGGGAGGCCAAGATTTTTAAGTGTTTTGTGCTTCACTCCCACACATATACCTTTAAAAACTGAGGCTTACTTTATCTTGTCATGTTTTTCCCACAACTCTCTCCTATTAAGCAGATTTTCTTTTTCCCTCAGGTCTAAGTAAATCCTTCTAGAAACTTAAGAAGACAAGAATCTCAAATTATTCTTCTATATTTCTGTCAAAAGGAGGCCCTCCAGATCATCCACTAACTGCTTCTTCATTGCTTGCTTTTTAGTGCTGCAACTATGACAGGTTAGGATATAAAAAATTTCCAGCAAATAACAAATCTTCAGGGCACCATTACTAAGACTCTTCCAGGGACAATTTACCCTTCAGAAAACAAGTAATAGATAAAAACACTATTGCTCTCCAGACCATAGTGACATAGCTGGGAATTAACTCAAACAGAATAGAACAACATGACCATTTTAAGTTAAAAATAAGACAAATCAGAAAAACAAGTAAAATAAATAATTCTCAACAGAGGGTATCAAAGTATGGAAGCAGAACCTGAGCACCTGAAGAAAAGATTAATTCTACTGTAGCTGAAGGATAGGGCTGGTTTGTCACATACAGCTGTAGTGCTTTATAAGACAAAGAAACCAAAAGAATTGCTTGCTAGTCAAAGGAGCAAAATCTGATGAATAAGAGCTTTTTATCCTTCACCTTAGACATTCGTAAGAATTGTACCTTCTCTATTAAGCAGTAAACTGACAAATCTGAGAGAAAAAGCTCTTCAGAAACAGCCAAACAAACATCCAATCAGGAAAGGGAAGAAAATAGAAAAATGTCCTGATGAAGACAAGGAACAAAACCAGTGAAGAGGTGGGATTGGCAGTTAATACACCCAATATTTTGTAGCAGGAGTGTAAAAGTTTCAGTGATGAGGGCAGTCTAAGAACCTAACTAGATACAAATGAGTGTTTTGTGCAATTAGTTTGGCTTACACTACCACCTGACAGTCATTGTTAAACGTAAGTCTCTCCAAATCCAAGAATAATAAACACTCTTTACTAGGAGTATGAACTTTGGGCCTTTACCTGCACTAGGTTTATTTCTACCATTAATAACAAAAACGGGAGCCATTACAGAGCAAGAGACAGCCCCTGAGATAGTCCTTTAGCTGCAAACATGGGGATTTGATTTTTTTATACATATATATATAGGAAGATATATAAAGACATATGCTAACCAATTTGCCTCCAAACATGTAAATGAACTTCAGCAATAATTAAAGCAAAAGACATGCTCATGGATTATTGTAATATCAGAAGAGAAATATGATGAGAAATAATAAAGTAAAATAGTGAGAGATTTTTAAATAGTTTTCTGTACTGATAATTGCAGCCAGTGACATTGGAGTAGAAAGTAGCTTCCTGCGAACACAGATTACTGTAAACACTCTAGTTTCACTCAAACCTGAGAGAAAGACTTTAATTCAAAATGTTGAAACCCATCTGAAGGCAATATTCATTTCTAAAAGGCAAAAATATTGTACAAAACATTGTGTCTTTACAACATTTTCTGTTTGGAAGGGAGCAACAGAAAGGAACAGGCAGCCTGTCTCCATGTACGGTAGAGGTGATGGGCAGGCAGTGTGTACGCTTTCCACCTGTTTCCACACATATGAGCATTTTACACCTTGTCACGCATAGGATCACCCTAATCACTGTGTTCGAACTGCAAAGGAAATATTCTCTGCAGTCATTCAGGAATTACAGAAAAAATAGAGAAAAAAAGAAAATAACTGGTTTGTATTTGCTAACCAGCATGTTTGGAGTAGGTTTTAGGAATCACAGAGTGCACCAGGCAGCAGCACAGAGACAGTCACAGGAGCTGTAAGTGGGATCTACGTGGTACAGCAGCACATCACAGGACTTTCACACCCTGTGAAGCCTAGAACTGATGGGACAAAGCAAACCTGGACAAACACTCTATTTAAGTGTAGTTGGTAATCTATGTCACACTCCTGGGCAATCAAACTACTGATCTCTAATCATCAGGATGCCAGAGATGGAATGGAGGTGGGTATAGAATGAGAGCTATGTGTAAGAACATTTATTAGGATGGTAGGAAAGGGTGCAGCTCCTCAGCAGCTCCCTGCTACACATTTTCCCTCTTTAATATAAGGGAGTTACCTGTAACTGAGTGTAGTAAACTCACAGAAAGGCAAAGGATGGTTAGGATTTGAAGTCACAAGTAGCACTTGACTGCAAAGAGAGAGCCTCCACTGTGCTGTCAAGGACACAGGCAGGACTAGTCACTCCCAGGAAAAAACTCCATGCTAAAGAAAAATGGACTTGCTTCCCAGTGAAGAGCACTATCTCCTTACTGTGAGATCTTTCTCCATCAAAACCAGTAAAACCTCTACAGAGGCACTGTGGGAAGAGGTCCTTCCACTACTGTCTTCAGGTAATGAACAGAAGCAGAAGGGGTTTTAGTGAATACCCTCTGACTGTTTAGAGCCTCCTTTTTTGTTACCACTGATTCCCAGCTTTTTATTTTAATCCTAGCTAGTGCATGTCCTTTTATTCTATCCCAGATTTTTTTCCTGGATACATTACAAGAATGAATGGAAAAATAGGTTACTCCATGTATACTAAGATCTGTACTTTTGAGAGATTCCATCAAGAACAAAATCTAGTCCAAACATATATGGGTCATATAAACTTTAAATGCATTTATAGAACTGAATATGAACATCTCCCTATTCTTTTATGTAAATATTTCTGAAATGCCAGATCTCGCCTCAGGTTTCTTCAGTGAATAAGTAAATAGAAGAGAAGGCAGGCAAATAAATTTTCCATGTTTTCAATAATGCTCCAACACCATTATCTTCACAAATTAGAATTCTATAAATATTACAAAAGTACCTCATTACAAGAGAATAAGCACAACTATAGCAAACCCTATTTATAAAGGACAAATTCAGAAACAAAGATAATAGATTTTTGTTTTCTATACTGTTCAAATAAAATAAAAATGGATGAGTTAAAACATATAAAATGAAAAGGAGGAGCACTGAAATGTTGTTCTGAAAGATCACTAATGAGCAAACCCTCCCAAATTCCTCTTCTTTGACTTCACCACAATCATGAAATTAATTCCTCTGGAATGTAAACAGGTTTGTCTTCTGTCCAGCTACCAGCAAAATTAAGTCAGCCTTCATCTGACCTTTGCAAAAAATGGAATCACAGAGATATGCATTCCCCTGGACTGCCCACAGTTTCTAAAGCTTCTCATTCTTTCTGTAGTACACCTCACAGCCAAACAGCAATATACTATTTGTTAAAAATCCAACACGGCAGTTCCTTGATTAACTTTTGTTATTTGTCTCGCTCTATCAGTTTAACAACCTGTATACTGCAACATTTAGTGTATTATAATATGAAAACATTGCTCAAACTCTATCCCACAGCTCAGAGACTAATTCAGGATGCTGATAGTAGTTACACAGAAATGCACTGTTTTATTGGTCAGAAGAAGAAATGCCACAAATCATACAGCTGTGAGAAACATGATACCTGAAGAGAGACACTTAAGATTAGATATTCCTATCTAACAAAACTTCAGGGGAGTTTTTGTGACTTTGGGCTTCAGCCAATGAACTTCACATTAAATGGAAGGAAAACACAACTATAATGAGCTTGAGATAACTGCGCATTATAGGATAAGTAGAAAGATGTCAATAAATTGCAGCTAAACCACCGCAATTTATTGATTTGCTACCAAACACCTATTGGTTTAAGAGTTTTGCATCTAAAACCTGAGGAATTTCTACAGGAAGGAGGGGCAAGCAGGGGTAGGAAGCTCCTTCCCCCATGGTCTGATTTGAGCAGCAAGAGAGCGCCCCCATCATCATTATGTTATGATTTCCATATCATGGATCATATACTTCATGATCAGCTTGGGATTCAGCTGTACTAGTATAGAAATCTGTAGTGTTCATGAATGCTTTTGAGCTAGTTGCCCAGTCTCCCTGTGCTGTTGAGAAACAAGCATTTCTACAGAATAGTTCCTCTTCTACCAATACAATTGGTGAAATCATTTGCTAGAAGTGTTTCTTTCTTTCCACTGACCATAAGATGATGAGGTTAAATCAGATGTTCCTGACATCTGAAATTAGATGACATGATTCTCACCCTTACCATCTTAACTGTTGCTTTAGGGTCCCAGGAATCTGTCTGTACCCCTAAAAAACCCCTGCATTTCCTCCACAAAATAGCTGCATTTAAGCAGCTATTTTAAACAGCTAATTTTCTCTTCTCCATTTTCATTACATTGAGCAGCCCCGTGTTTTCTGTTTTTTCTTCAGCTCTTCTGTCTAGTCAGAAAATCATGCCACAGATAGTGAAGACTGATGAGACCTACTGACTCAGGGTCAATAGAGATATATACCTTGGGAATAAATGCACTTAGCTAAGCTAATAATATTTTTCTCCCAAGTTTCAACCCAACTATTCTACTGCAACTTGAGCTTGACGTTAACTATCTCTGTGGTCAGGCTTATATCAGCTAAAGCCAGTATAAACAAGGAAGAGCATAGCACAAAATATCCAAACCTCTTGCAAGCATCCTGGTTATCTCAGGAAAGTTTAATGAGTCTGATCCAAGCCTTATTTACATCAGATCTTTATAAAGAACACTACATCATACTCAGTGTATGCAAAACCAAAACAAAACAAAAAAGAAAAAAACCCACAAAACAACAGAAAATAAACAAAATTCCTCAGGCAGATGTATGTTGGTAGCAGACAAACTTTATTGGTTAACCACAACTGTATATATATCTGTCCCAGTACACTTTATAGTAGATGTAATACTACTATACTATCCAGTGTAGAGTGAACGAGATGACTGGTGAAAGAACAGATTATGTTTATTATATTGTATTTGAATAAGACTTTATTAGATTAATCCTAAACAGAATTAAAACTCAAAATAATATCCATTTTTATACCTTCTGCTCACATATCCTAATGACAAACATTAAAAGCATACAGGATGGAAAGCTTCTTCCTGTAGTCATCTACCAAAGAGTTTGCCAACTCAGGCATTCACTAAAAAAGCTGCTTGTGAAGTTTAGCAGCCTTCTGGATCTGGAAGACACTAATGCAACAAATTGAGGTTTTATACCATGAACAGCTCTAAAGACTCCTCCCTCCCTGCTGGCACTATTACCAACAGGTAATTTAATATAGATGAAAAATAGGAAATTTTTAGGAACTAAAAACATGTATAAACAAGACACAGATGAGTAAAAATTGAAATGTTATCAAAATTCTTGATAAATTTAAACTATATTTGCCCTAATTTATACAGGTGCATCAACAAGAGGTATATGCCTGTAGAGTTGTCAGAATTGGGGCCATTATTGATAAGACAAGCCTTTGGGCTACAGACATTGTTTGCAGAACTGAGGCATTTGAAAACTAGTTTCTCATGGATGTTTTCTCTCATTAGGAAGTCATCATAGCAAATGGTAAACTGAAGAGGCTTTGTTAAAAATGTCCCAGGGGCCACAGTACTCTTGGTAAAGATAGACTAAGGCTGCAAATTTTGGATCTGAGAATGGATTTCAAGCACACTGAAGTTCATGACTAATTGTTTCCAGGAGTTAGCCCTATTCTAAACATGAGGAACATTTGCAAAATTCCTAACTGGAAATGAATGTTGAACATCATCATGGTTTGGAGTTACTCATCTCCAGGGTTTTAACTGAGACCTATCTGTAGCTGTAAGTCAAGGCTGGATAAAATGGAGAAACTGCAGAAGAAACCTTACACTATGTAAGTGCACTGCATTCACAATGCCTTTGTCATCTGTTCCCATTTTTAATATTACTAAATTTTCCAGAGATCATTTTAAGTGTGTATATATTGCTAGTCTGAGTTAATAAACTAGCAGTTACTTTCACGCTATTACAAAAACAATATTCAAATATCATATATCCTGCTCTTACAGCGATACCATTAATAGTTGTATAAGACTTTTTTATTACTACTTGAAAACAAAAGGATTTATTGCGGTTCAGTAATACTTACTGGTTTTCAGATTATCTGCATGGGTTATTAGTATTCTGCACCTTTCCGTAGTTCCTAAATGACTACATAATGCCATCTAGTGGTTTAGGGTTTCAGTTCTCTTGAAAACTTTAAATGTAAAGTTTGTCACTTAGGTTGTCTAACTGTGTAGCTTGTGACTGAAACCATCACAGTTATGATTTTGGTGTTTAAAATACCTGATCCTCACAACTTAAGGATTTCAAAGCTTATTATCCATTTAGATTTCAAAGCATATTATTACTCATTTATAACAGGCACAATAACTAACATGTTATTTAGAGTCTCAGGGCAAATATACTGCATACAGTCTCATGACTGATGCAAATATATTTCAGCTATTAGCAAAAGAAAACACAAAGAGCATAGCAAAAAATGATAATAATGTGATTATATATTTATAACTCTTCACATTTAACACATATGCTTCAACTACAGAGGTGACACCTCAGAGTCGGGGCAGAATGGGCCCTGTAGTACATGGGCCCCTGTTCTATGCCTTATAAAGCAAGGTGAACCACAGTGGGTCCTGGATCCTTTATGAAACTCCTTTGGAAATAAACCCTTTCCTATCAGCCTTTAAATATCTCCATTTCACCAACCTCATTAACATAAGACTGGGTTTCTGGCTTCACCACCCCTAGTTACACCTGTATTAGTAAATAATGTTGTGGCCATATGGCTCTCCTTTACCCTCTTCCAGACTGCCTGCTGGGAGCAGACCCTGGCCTGGGCTAACCTGAACCTTTCCCAGGCACTATCTAGGAAAATGTTGGTTGCTACAAACCAAAATTGTCACAGGTTCTGCTCTGATAATTTAATGGTATGGTCATGTGTCAGTGGTCAGGCCCATATTTTGGACCAATTTAATTTACCAGTAAAGATCTACTCTCCATTTTTGCATAGCTGTTCTTTCAGCTACGTCCATGAAGCCGAGTCTCTATTGGAGATCTTCCCACTCAGTATAAATGCAAAGCTCTGATATTCTGGGAGATGACGGGGAAGCCTTTTCAGAAATAGTCTGCTGGAGCAATAAACGGTGTTTTAGAATATTCAAACTGGAATGGAAATAAATGGTTTATAGATATTCCAGCAGCTTTACGCCAACCTTCTCAGGCCTACAGCATGGTTAAGCACAGTGTCATTAGATAGCAAAGTTCCTGTTTCAGAGACTTGACTCAGAATTGAATTTTATGCACCTGGAGCATTGCATGTATATTTCCTATTTTCTGTCGAAGGTAAAACCACTTAGAAGTGGATATTCTCTCATAGTTCATGTATACTAATACAGTCCTGAATAGATGAGCTACAACCATCTCTCACTCCTCCTTCTTAAGAAGCTGTCAACTCTTTTGGTCTTAGATCATGATATAAAAGTAGGTGGATAAAACAAACCATACTCAGAAACTCTCCTCCCTTTTCCACTTGCTCCCTATGGTCTCCAGAGAGATCACAGAGGGAGCAGTTTTGATGCTTTGCCACATGATGTTTCCTGAACAGCCCTTTTCAGACTAAGCTTTTAAGACTGTGTATTTCTAGTAATTTTCACTGCAAGACTGAGTAACATGTAAAGCACATGCTACCCTTTTCAGTTTGTTAATGATTTTTTTTAAACACTATAGTTTCCATTCAGTTCTGTGCCCTCTGCCTTCTGTAGAAATGTAGTGTTTTGCTATGAGACCAGTAAAACAGTAATAAAAATATCTTCCTAAAAATTATAAGTTAAATTAATTTTTATAACTGTAATAAGCTTATTTAATATCTTACTACCATACAACTTACAATATGCGTATGTATATTTAAGTATATATTGCCCAAAAATCTAAGTCAAACAACATAACCTTTAACAGGAGTATAAAGGCACCAGGTCTTCTTTCATACTGTGTTTGGTATAGGGTCAATATTTGAAAAGATATTAAGCAATAGAATCCATTTATCCACTGAATTAAGATTAAAAATTAATTTTTCCAACATTTTTATTCTAGGAGTACTATAACATAAAACTGAATTTAAAAAAAAAGTAATAACACTTTCTTACCATTGCCTTTGTCACTGTTTTCCAGAAGTTTCTGGGCATTCTACTTTGTTACTGAATTCAAAATCAAAGAGAAAAGATCATATTCATATCCTGAATGGTGTTTTAAAAGTGCATAGAGAGTAAAAAGTCCATTAACATCCAGAAAGATTTCTTAGAGGGCTCAGCTGAAATTTGCAAACAGAGTGTGCTGAATGTTTGCCATCTGGTCTGTATCACTGGTTAGATTCTAGAAAATGTCTTAAAGAGTACTTTGATTCTGTTTAAGTGTGGGACGTACTGTCCGCAACAACATTATGCATATTTTTCCCTTACATAATGTCCTGGATACAATGAATAAGGTCAGTACACACCAGATTTACCAGTAGGAGTAATGGCAGCATGGAATAAATATTTGGCATAATAAATACATTTCTGTTTCTCTCATTAGCTATTACCATGGGACACTAAAAACCACAAGAAATATATATATAATAATTATAGAAATGTAAATAATGCTGTTTTGATGTAGAAAAAGGCAAAAGCAAGTTGACATCTTGTTCTTTTAAAAATAGAGCATAAATTTCAACAAGACTTTTTAATGCCTTTCTTTTGATCTCAGAACAATCACCACTCTGTACTTCATCCCACATACATATGACCTGCAGACTGAGAACAGATTATCTAAGGCATTTGCTAATTTGTTACAAATCTTGACACGCATGCATTTATATATATACATATGAAGATATATAATCCCATTTGAATAATTTGTGTTTAAATTCAGCATCAGAACTTAACGTCAAATATTTTAGTCAAATGTCATTTCCCTTGAGAGTTTTATCACTATATGTATATTTATACACACATATATATATGTACACATAGAGAGAGAGTACACGAAACCACTAGTTAGATTCTATTTCCTATCATTTTCTCATCCCTTCAAGAACTGAGATGAAATTTTCTACATGTGATTTTAGTTTCAGGCTCAAGTTATTTTTAATTGGTTTGAGATATTTTATTTCAGAGAAAAATTATTGCTATCTTCTAGTAAAGACTGATTGTGATTCTGATAAAATTAAGGTGGGTTTGGGGTTTTTTTCAGTCTTGTCTTACATAAGAGACCTGATACTTCTGAAGGTGTGTTGCTTTTACAGTGTAAAGCTACCATTTGTTATCAAATTATAACCATCTGAACTATATTATTTTGCACATACTTAAAAGGCAAGTGCTTAAAACTTTGCCTGCTTGTTAAGAGTTTTGCAGGTAGAAGATTCTGTCTGCATAGACTAGCCTCCATGCTGGAGTCTAGAAAACTATAGTGAAATTCATCCCTGAAATTCTGTTAGGCTTGCTTTCATACCACCATCAGTCTTCCTTTCATTTTCTTTTCTCCAGGTGACACTGGTAATATTTCTGTCATATGTGGTTAGAAGGGGAAGATACTTTTATCTTTCTCCTGTTGCAGCTTTTTAATATATTGATTTATTATTTATAAACTTATTTTTCTAGAATCATAGGCATTAAAAATGAGACATTCTTTAGTACATAAATATGTTCTAAAAAACTTAAATAACAGTAGTGCATGTTCAGTCTAAAACTTCACAGGAAATATTCTCATGCTACAACAGAATTTAGCAAGAATTATAACAGAAAAGCAATTATTTTTTCTTCTCTTTAAAGCATGCAGTAAATTAAATGGATTTATTACTGTTTTCCTCTGGTATACAAAGCAAATTTTTGTTATTTATTTTGTTGATCAAAATTCAGGGGATCCTTTAACAGCTCATTTGAGTCAGGCACTGGCTTGTTCTAACTGTTTAAAGTCTTGAGCACAGCCTTACTATCCTGAAAAATCTGTGAGCTGCAGCACTATTCCTCTTTCAGTATAAATGTAAACATAGTGAGGCCCAATCATAACATAAATAATTTTGAATGCTGTTACTTTGAATTCAGTAAATATCAAAAAAGGAAATTTAGAATGTTAGTTTTTCACTAGAAAAATAAAAGCTAAAAGTGAGTAGAATTCACAATGGAGAGAAAAAGGAAATGCAGAATATTAAAATTAAATCAGACAATTTAGTGGACTATTGACTTACGCTTGTAGCAAGTAAACAGAGAGGGATGCAGTTTGAGGTAAGAATATACTGGTTGAAAAATAAAGGGTAAAAGAGAGAATAAAAATTTGGGTTTTTTTTAAGAAGGGTGTTATGGAATTAAATTTCTACTGTTTTAATTTCCCTTCATAAATAGATTTTATTTTTAAGAGGTACGACACAATTATCACGTGATTACCAGCAACTGTGAAAAGAGTCAGAAGTTTTGGAAACAAGCTTTAATGAAACAAATCTTTCCCATTTCCATTTTTAAGTTAGGAAAGTTACAGAAGTGGCAATAGCTAATCATTTGCAGTGATCGACTGAACACTATATAAACTGTGTGATAAGCAGAATGAAAAATCCATTACTCTGTATTGGTTAATTTTACTTCTTGCATTAAAAATACAATCCCCCAGAAAAGCATTCATTCTGTGATTGAAATACTTAAACAAAAACCTCATCATTCAATACTGATAAGAAAATCAAACTGTGGGCAACAATGTATTTCAAGATTTCTCAAATGATCAGTCTGAACATGTGTATTCCCTTGTATATTGCTCCTGCTGTTTGCCGGAAGAAAATTACAAACTTCAACAGTACTAATCTGCCCCCTTGTGACAGACTAAGAAAAATTGTTAGATCAATAAAATCCTGGAGTCTTTACACTAAAAAATTTAACTGAAAGTTCAGTAAGTGAAACTGAAATCGGAGGTGGGCTGACTATATCAAAGCTTCTTGATGCTGTAGCGAGAATACACATCACTAGATGCAGTCCACTAGAAGTCCACTATAATGCATTCTCTAAATGCCAGTCATAGAAGAGGTTTGTCATCAAATAGTGCTATGCTTCCTGATGTCTTACATCAATTTGGGCTACTTTTATCTTAATATTGTAGTGCCTTGTGCCACAGAGTTCAGTGATATGACAAGGTACTTTATTAGATTTGTAAATTCTTCTGAAAGTGAAGTGTTCATACATACTTTCATAGTTATTTTAGCCTAATTTTAAGATTAAAAGTGTCAAGACAGGGTTTTTTTGTTGTTGTTTTGTGAACAGAAGTATGTTAATGGCACAATCTGGTCGAGACTTGCTTCATAAAAATGAAATATTTTCAGCTGCAATTCATCTGACTAAATGTATAATTCCAAAAGTATGATTTGAAAAGGTGACAAAGTCACTTTCAAGGACACTTGCTCTTTTATTACTGCACATATGTAGTTTAGAAAGCCATGACTGCCTAACTATTGACATTTACAGGAGCTGTTCTTCAGCTCACTAATTAGAACACTCCCTCAAAAACTTGAAAAGGGTAATTCTTCAGTTTCAACTTTATAAGGAAATGAAAAATCAAATAATCCTTTAACCTGCTCGGTAAATGACTTGTGGAAGGACAGTGTTTCACTTTACTCTGGAGCATGGACAAGCAGTCTATATATTCTTATGCTTGCTTAAAACTTTGTTGTTTTATTCATCAAATGCAGAGGTCAGCACTGTAAAACATTGTCATAACAACATAATTTCATGAGATGAAAAAGTTGTGAAGAAATTTTAATTCCAGAGATGACAAAAGAGAGAAGTCCTAACTAAAACTGATTAAAGGTGCTGCTTCTACAAGTAAAATGACATCTGTGTGAGGCAGGATAAGAAAAAAGTTCCCTGTTCCCATGAGATAACATAACACTTAAGGGAAAATGTCAAATAGGTGTTTCCACAGTATGTGATGAAGCTAAGAAAAAAGGAGAATAATACTATGGATGCAATTCTTAGAGATGTAGACTGTATGACGTGAGGTTGTCACTTGAATTTCCTGGAGAGATTAACATTTTTGTAAAGGCCCTCTCACTGGAGAATCTCAGTCTTACTACACCCCAATAACTGTGTATCATATCCTTTGCCCAGTATAGGACATCCTCAAATCTTAATTACTCTGATTGCAAGTTTAAAAATAGCTCATGCTAGTTACTTGTTACTCACATCAGTGTAACACCAAATTAATTTTGGCTTTTCCTATCTAGCAGACGGGATTTTTTTAATTTTTTTTTTTTTTTTATTTCTTTAGAGTTGTCTACTCAATCACATCACACAGAAGAAAGAAGCTACATATTCACCAATTCCAAGACATCAGTACATCTTTTCTACTTTACTTATATGCAATGATCTACTCTATTACACAGGCATAATCCTAATCAGATGACAAACAGACTGCACAGCTGCAAAAAAACAGATGGAAGGATTATAACCTTTCTGCAGCTCTGTCTACGTGGTTACTTTAGAAAGGCCTCAGATCACTCTGACTATGTTCTGTGCTGATCAAGAGAGGCATGAGTACAGTAACTGTCACACCATGCCAGAGCTAATAAGGCTGCTATGCGGCACTGTTAATTAGCCAGGGCCAGGCACTGAGTGCATACACTCAGTTGGTTCAGAACACTTGCAGTGTGAGGTTGTATCAGCTTTCCACAACAGTACAGAAAGACTGCATGACACACCACGACATGCAGACATATTCTGAACATAAATCAGGGTCCAGAAGCATTACAGCAGACAACCTGCCCAGAAAAAGCAGTGAGGAAAGGAATAAAAAATTAAACTTGAGACAATTGGACAGGGCGTAGAAATATGACATTATTCAGTACTTTCCTCTTTAAGACTATAAATATATGTGTGATTCTGGAACTCAGATAGCCAGCTTGTATTTTCTGAGAAGTCTCTCAAGATACAATTAATCTAATCAAATAGGGATTCCTACACTATAGAAATCTACATCTGAACTAGACCCCCTTTACAGTTAATGGAAAGAAACAGAAAATTTGAGGGAGCGATTCATCTCATTCTGAAGTATATATCTAAAAATATCTCAAATGACTCATACCTTAAAAGTGTCTATTTGTCTCCATTAAACATAAAAGAATGCCAGACCTCTAGCTCAGATGTAGACTACAGTTCTGCGTTCACCTAAAGACAAGAAAGACAAATCCCACTGTCTGTGCCTATGTTCCTTTGAGTGAGGAAAATTGTATTTCTTAATTCATTAGGAGAATTTTAAGGCATTAGAGGGTGTGAATAGTTCAAAGACCGACTTTTCACGGGTCAGGTAGCTATAACAGAACTTTATTTTTATAATAGCATTTATAAAAGAATTCTTACCTCTCAGGGTAGGTCTTTTCAGATAATATATATATATATATATATATATGAAAAAATTTGTTCTTAATAATGCTTGGCTTCATCCACAAGTTTTACAAGTTTCTGTCAGTATTATCTGTATTATGTAGCTGTTTTCTAAAGTACAAACTAAGGCCAAGTGTTAATTTTCTGATTACATATTTAATTGCCCAAGTAAAGCACCCAATTCTCAAAAAAATTCACCAGCTGGTCCTGCTGATGGTCTTAAAAGTTTGATCTGGATGTTCTTACCTTCTCTCATGTATTCTCATTCTCAGTATCTTTTTCCTCTCAGTTTGAGTTCTACTGTTTTCAGTACTCCAGATCCCTTGCTCTCGTGATTGAGTATTCAACAGCTTCTGTCTGAAACCTGAACAAATTACCATAATCAACTTCTTTCAAGATCTTTTATTAGTGACCAATTTAAAACTGAACAAGAGTAAAGCTGGGTTTTCCTCTCCCCACCTAACTGCTGGTTCTTAAATTTCTTAATGGTGCATCAAAGCAAATGAGGAGTAATGCAAGTGCTAATTTATCTCATGCTACTAGGCTAGTGTACCTCGAAGCACTGATACCTTATTGCTAATCTTTATTGTTTGGATCTATGAGAAAACAAGTGATTTAAAAATTATGTTATTGTTGTAAACAGAATAGTGTTTGCACCAGAAGCTCCCGTTAAGAAGTAGGCATCACAGATGATCAATCACAGATGATAGATCTCTAGCAAATTAACCTTAATCTCTGCTGTAGAAAAACATCCACAAAATTTTGTCTCTGAAGTGTAAGTTGCCAGTTTCTGAGTTCATCTAAATTAGAAGTGGTG
The DNA here is from genome assembly GCF_003259725.1 of Athene cunicularia. Taxonomy (NCBI): domain Eukaryota; kingdom Metazoa; phylum Chordata; class Aves; order Strigiformes; family Strigidae; genus Athene; species Athene cunicularia. The sequence goes on from NW_020799097.1 coordinate 34,576,830, forward strand.
GTTATTTCTTAAAGCAGAATGATCTGTATCAGAACATTACACTGTTCCAAAATGGTTCTATGGTATTTTCTTACACGTTGACACTTCCCATGGCATTATGGCTTGCAAATGTCCCACAGATGATACGTGTGGAGTGTAAAAGTATCAAGAAAATCTTCATGACCCAAGAAAGGCAAATGTTGATGTCAAAGCTAACTTGATCTCTTTGCACTTACCCTTGATGGTAGGCTATTTTTGCAGGTACACATAAATTATGGGCAATTCAACATATCGTTTGGTACAGTTTTTGCTTATGGGTTACTATTGTTTTATATAAATTGAAATATTGCATATGTTATCTGCAATGCTAGTATCATAGATCTCTCAACCTAAGCGTTGCAAGATTAATATTTATATTAATAAGTGCTATAACCAGTATACTTACAAATATTGTAAATGATGAATAACAGTGGAAAAGTGTAGATGTTTATGAAGTTTGTAACAAATAGCTCGAGCAAAATAACAATGGTTTGACCCACTGCCTAAGGAAAAAGAGAAAAGCCTTGTGAGCTTTCCAGTTGAAAATAACGTTCATGTTCACTAGAGTTGTAAATTGCTTTCTTAGAGTAACACAGTGTCTACGTTTACCTGTAGCTCTAACCGCCAGTTTCATTGCACAGACGCAGACACATTTTCGCACTGGGCCCGAGGTGTTTCCAGCCCCTCATTTCACGACCAGCGCCAGAGAGGCCGCTCTCCTCCGAGGCTCCACTACCAGCACCCACCCGCCCCTGAGGCGAGGCCGCACCTTGGAGGTGTGGAGCCCTGCGGCCCCGGGCGGTGCCCAGGCAGGGCTGGCTGCCTGTCCCCCTGCCCGCAGGCTGGCCTGGGCCGGGGCTCTGCTGAGGGGGAGGCGGCAAGGCCGGCAGGCGCTGGGGCGAGGGGGCGGCTGGGGTGGCGGTTCGGCGGGTCCGGGCAACCCCCGAGGAGCTGCGCGGCCATCTCTGCCCAGGCGGCCGCCGGCTTCCTGCGGGCTCTGCAAGAGGGAGCCGGTCAGGAGCTGCCTCAGGAAACCTCACCAGAAGGCTCCCCCCGACAGGTGACTGTTGTGTCTGGACCAGACGCCTGTTTGTTTGTTTTTTTTCCCTCGCGTCGAAGCTTTTCCTTCTTCTCCAGACACGTGGACCTTTCCCCTGGCAACTCAGGAAAGATGTCTTGCCGCCCTGTTTCAAAATCCACTTTCTTCAGGCAGTTGCTACAAGCCCGTAAGTAACCATGTGTTAACAAGTTTTAAAAAATAACCAACCTAAAACCTGATAAGAAAACAACACTTTTGCCTGTGGACCCTTGGGACTAATGAGGTTCTTGTCTCAGGGCACAGTTCGAGCAGATGGTGTTCCTCACACGCCGGCAGGTGTTGATGGTCTGGTGCTGCTCTCCTAGTGAGGGAGAAGCTGCAGTTATCCCTGTCTTACAAGAGGAAACAATACGCTGTTGTCTGTGAACTTTGTAATGTAGGTTAAAGGTCTATAGAACCGCTATAGAGAATGTTTTGAACTGTTTGAACTAAGGACAAATTGGTAACGAGGAAAATATTCTTGTTGCTACTGCACACGCTTAAGAGAATTTGCAAGGTTCTATTTGAATATAAGAATTTGCAAGGTTCTATTTGGCTATAAGAGGATTAAGGTAACTTAAGAGTTCCCTGTTCATGGCATCAGAAACCATTTCAGCCTGTGCTTTGCCATATAAACCTTGACTTCTAACAGCAGTCACACACTCATACTTTTCAGACTCTAAAGCTTTTTTCCCCATTATGTTTCTATTTGTTGTTTATGTATCTGAGCTTTTTTCCTACTTTGCCCTCCTGAACTGTATCTAGATGAAAGCTTTTCATTCAGAGCATTCACATCCCTAGGATCTCATGCATTTGCTTTTTCTTTGGGTGAAAAAAAATCTTAACATTCCCTCACTACTATCTTAAATGAAGGTTTACAATTAAATGTGCTAGTTCCAACAAAGTTTAATCCAGCATAGCACAATATGATTAATGCCGTGTAACATCCCTGTGAGATAGAGGATATTAGTTGAATAGTTCCTCATTATTATTTCTGCAGGGAGCTGTTCAATATTTCATACTGCTACCTATTTTATTTGGACATACTGTCTTATTGTTGCCTATATATTATTACAGGAAAACAGATACTTCAGGATTTGCCAGTCATCTAACTGTTGAGTGTCAGATTTCTTCAGAGCTAACAGTCGTTGAATGCCAGTAGTATTCATCTGCTTAGCTTCTAACAACTGTAGGAACATTAACCAGGTCTTCTCTGTAGATCTCTTTTACAAAGAAACTGAATATGGAAAATGTATTCTGCAGCCCAACTGAGGAAATTGATGATATTTCTCTCTTTTGTGTCAGGATATTTCTTTCAATGTTACTCCTTTTTCTTCATTGCATTATTCTTGTTTTAAAACCCTCTCTAAATTAACTGATTGCCATCTGGTTTGCCAGAGTTTTGTATCAGTATCATATAAACCACTTCCAATTCCAAATATACGTTTCAAGGATACAGATAAATTACCAGGGATCTCAACTCTGTCACTTTGATCTAGATGCAACAAAAATTTAGGTTTGATTACTTTTGAGCTGCAGTGCCTAACCCAGCATCCAGAAATAGAAATCAAAACTCATGAGCTGGGTGCTGATGTACCTTATCCAATGCCTGTAAAGATATATTCCTAGGTTTTCTGAGGCAGTCAAAAATGTCACAGCTGAAGACTGTAAAGTGCTGAATCAATGTTAGCTCATTTTGCTGGTTCAAATACACATACACACACAAATAAAGTTAGGTTTTTCCAACAGTCTTTATATGTAAATCAAGTATTATTGTCTGCAACATTTCAATATTAGGTCAAATAAGCCATCATTTGTCTTTCTGCAGTCATTGCCCACCCAGAATAATCACAGTATTGTTTTTATATCTTCTCAAAAGAGACGGCCTGTGTTGACCTAGCTAATTCAGAAAAAATTTCTATTGTCAAGTGTACATGAAGTCATGAATTTAGACACTGATATCAGTGTGGTCTTGGGAGACTCCTGCATAACTCATAAGACACATTAAGTACTTAGAAATGTCTGAAAACCTCATTCATTTTTCTTAGACAATATAGCTTTGATTTATCCTGCTTTAATCAATAAATTGGGCTAGCAAGTCTTGACTGGTTTCTCTAGACCTACTGTATAGTCAGTAGAGTAAGATAGGCAGAAGGCAAACTGCATCTCAGGAGGACTGAATCATTCTCTGGAGATGCTCTTCTACCTCCCTAAGCTGTAAAGAAATTACAAGTGATATATAACTTTGGCCCCTTTATTCAAGTGCTTACAGTTAAATGGGATGGTTTCAGGCCCTGAAGTCTGATTAAAGACTGCCTCTTTTGAGTTCCCATGTGCTTTTATGTCACTGCCTACTCTGGAAAATAATCACTTATACAAGGACACCCCTCAATTTTTATTTTTTAAGAAATAACAACACTTTTCCTCACATAATTATTTAGCCTTTAGATTAGATTGTTTATATATACAGGGAAATAGATAATTGGCAAACCAAAAACATGCCAAAAATTCACTTGCAGGCAGGATTTATGTTAATGATGCTGTAACATCATGTTGAAGCTTACATGAAAATTTCTTCTAGTATTTCTATACGTACAGTACCTCTTCAAGCCACATTGATATAATTTCCTTTGAAGACATATATATAATTTTGTAAGTCCTTGGGTAGTTAACTCACCTATTAAACTGAAGTTCTATTTATGGAACAATACAGCACACTCTTTAGCAATATGTGGTCATGTAAAAAAAGACCCTATCACACAGACACAGGAGGAGATAGAGTAAGGTTGCTATGGGAACCTTAGCTCTAAATGGTCTGGCTTTTGTTGGCTTAAAATCTCAAACATTGCATTGCATTAATTATGTTTTTGTTGAGGTTCTTTGCACTGAGTATGAAATTTGTTTGATTGCTCTTTCTGTCTTACATGCATGTATGCAACATTTTTAAAAACAAAATGACATGTGTTAGCTAATACAAGAGAAGAAGAATGTGTTTTATTACCAAACTGAATTGTGGCACCAAAGAAAATACACTCAAGAAATAGGAATAAGATTTTCTTTTTAGTCATCTAGCTAAATTTCAGATATCACTGTTGTCAGTTATTGAATATGGATCATGGATCCTAACAAACTAATATAGCAGAACTAGCAGTGGGAGGGAGCCACAACAAAAGACAGGAATGGGGTGGTAATTGTGGGAGAAAAGGGTTGGAGAAATCTCTGTTGGAAGCATGGGAGGGATTTTGGTACTGAGAGATTAGGTGGAAATAAGCTGAAAAGAGAAATTGTATGAAAGGAAAGAGCCAGAGAGAAGGATTTTAGGGAAGCCTGAGGGAAGGGAAGAATTTGAGCAATGACAGGCAAGAAGTTGAAGGATTGCATTTAGTACAGGAGCCACAGGGAGAAGTAACAGAAATGAATAAACAGACTCTGAAAACAAGGCTGACTCTGTCTTGGGAGGAGAAGACAGGTTGCTATTAAAAAAACCTGATGAGGACAGTAATAGAACTTAAAATACCCCCAAATTATGAAAATATTGTTCATTAGCTCCTACAAATTAGAAACCACAAAAACATTGTAACATAGTTTAATATAGATAGAATATGTATTATTCTAAGACCTCTTCAAATCTTCTGCTGTACGAAAACAACAAAGTTGCAATAAGAAAGGAAACATTCTACAGCATCTGATTTCTTCCCAATACGTTTCCTGTGTCATTTGATGGTTTTCCTCTTGGAAAACTACTTATGAGTAACAAATAAGATCTAATTTTCCTTTCTTCAAATTATATTTATTCTTAAAAAGATTATATTTCATTTGTTGAATTTTCCATAGAATGATTACAATTTTCATTCATCCTTATGGGTGGTACAGTCTGGAATTTTTAGATGAAAATTGATACAGCACTTTAAAATTTTTCTATGCTGAAAAACAATATATTTAGCTTCTATGCTACAAGGCAACAAACAGGACAGACATTAATAATAAGTCAGCTCCACTTAAATGTCATATAGTAACTGATATTTAAACAGTCCTCTAAAATTTCACACTGTTTCAGCAATCATAAATCCCTAGTCAAAGTATATGTATCTTCAAACCGAGGGAAAACTTAATAGTTTTCATATCTTTATTTTGTTTAAAATTAAACAGTGCTTGTGATCTAGGTATCTTTTATAGAAATTTACATAATTTTATATATTATAGAAAATTTAATCACAAGTTACAGGATTTTCTCAAAAATATAGAGTTGAATGTCTTCATAATATTGAAAGGGACAGTATCTTTCTTCTGAGCACTAATAGTCTCAGTATGCTTATATATGCTCACAATATGTTTACAAAGCGGTATGGACCTCATGCTCCCAGAAAAGACAGGCAAGTGCCAAGGCAATTTTAGAAATTTTTACCAGAGAAAGGAGTGAAACACCAAAACCAGTCTAATCCATTCTTGTAAAAATCTGCAGGCCAATTGCATACCGGTTATGGTCATAGCAGTTAAACATCTCCTTAGCTTTTGACAAAATCAATAGTGATACTAGTGACATTTTTATGTGACAGTGAGTGTGCTGCTACAGGGGCTCCAATGATTTCTGACAGGATTCAGAGTGGTAGCAGCTATTCTCTGACCCCACTGTCTCCTAGCCTCTTGCCCCCCTACTTTTAGCACCTACCTGTGACCACCTGAAGAAGAACATGACCTGATGGCACCCATTAGGAATAATATACCAATGACAGTCAGATTCATCTCATTTTTTGTCTCATGCATCTAATGATAAGGATGATATACACCTGTAATGAATCAAAGACAGATACATAATGACTGACACTGTCATTTATCGAAGAGAATAAAGGTTTGGAGAATCTTTAAAGTTAAAACAAATGCTTGTGATAGGCAACTTTATGAAGTGGGACAGTTGTTAACAAATACTGCAGAACTCACGAATCACTGAGATGTCCTTATACAGAACAACCGCGAGCACACAAGACAACTCTCATTTCTGTAACCTCCCTGTCTCAGGGCTCATATTCCTTACAGCAATCAAAGTTCTCTACAGACTCCATCAGGGCCAAGGCTCTACTCCGTGAATAATTCTTACCTCTTATTTCATAGGGATTATACAGGGCTAGTTTGGTTATCCATACAATTCTGGAGAAAACTTCATCTTGCTTGAGCCTCCCAAACACATATTCTACTATTTGACAGTACTATATGTATAACTGATTATTTCATGTGGACCAGTGCTGTTAGGTTATACCTCCATTAACGAATATAAATGACATCTTCAAAAACAGCAGCGGCCATCCACATCCTTATAACAGAGGAAATAATGTCTCAGAATGACATTCCCCATCTTGTGGAAAAGAGGAAAAAAACTGAGAAGAGCAAAGAACTTTGGACTTCCACACAGATATGAAGGTCGTCTTGCACATCTCTGGGACTTATATTCCAATCACTGGAAAGCTCTGGAAAGATGTCACACTATAGTTTTGTCCGTCTTCATTGGAATAGTTGGCATGCAGGATTGACAGGGAGAGAATGCAGGTGATAGTGACTCTAGTAAGACACTAGCCACTGTTGTGTACGACTTCTTAAACTGAACCAGGAAATAGACTGAAAAAACGCACACTCGGTGTTTCAGTGACAGTCTGAGAGGCACCTGATTCTACACAGTTTTATCCTAGTCATAATTCTACTATTATTTTCACTGCCAGACCACAAGTGTTGCAAGCACCTAACAAGTGGTTAGGTTAAGGACAAGATTAGAGTTCAAAGTCATCTGAATAAATTAAAAGAAATAATCTGAAACTAGCAAGATGAAGATGAATAGAAAATCATACACTTTAGAATGAGAAATCAAATTAACTAATCCAAAATGAGATATAACTAGCTAGGGAACAACAGTACAGGAAAGGACCTGGGATTTATATTGGATTACAAATTGACCATCATCTAACTGTGACTTTGTTGAAAAATGTTTTAGGATATATTAAAGGGAATTGCAGTATGTCAGAGCAGAAGACAGTAATTCTGCTTTATTCAGCTTTGGAGAGACATACATTAGTACTGCATCCTGTTTTGAATGCCCCACTTTAAAATACAGAGAAGTTAAAAAGACTCCAGAGAGATTAAAAATAAGAAATGAAGACCGAAGAAACTGTAGAAAAGACTGAGAAACACAACAGCAATCTATAGAAAAGTTACTCAAAAGAGCACAGTGAGCTCTAATACAAGTAGAAGAAGAAACATTTTTAGAGAAGATTATTTAGATTAATGTGGAAAAAAAAAACCCACTTTTCTAATACACTGTCTGTGGACTCTGAAGATCAGTCCTAAACTGAGATTTTTAAGGGCATATGCCAATGACATTTTAAGTCTTTACAACTTAACTCTATGCAGAAGGACAAATTAAATCATCCTTTTACATCTTTCAAACCCTGCATTGTGTGGATTTTATTTTTTTGCAGTATGGTTATTCCTACATATGCTTTGGCTGGTTCCACATCACAGATGAAACTGAGTACACTACTGTACTTAACCACTAAAGTACACAGACAAGCACACCCATCATCATGGTCAAGATCTCTATGTCCTTTTACAGTGAGAAAGAGGTTACAGAAATTCTTCTGATTAGACTGGGAATTTGTAAGGAACAAACCCAGTGTTTTAGCCAGCAGCATGAGCAGAATAAGTCATGCAGGCTAAGTACAGGTAGGATGTAGTGATTTTGCCTCTGTTTTCACTATGATTATGAGACAACCCTTTGTACACAACCTGACCTTCTTTGCTTTAGTATGTATTTTTCCTTGTATGTGTACAAGTTAGTACTTGCTGTTTTAAGTGCCCTTAGTGTACTTTAATTTTATAAACATGATTTGGATGTATAGAGAAGTTTTCTATATAAAACATGTAGTAACTTTTGCTAAAAGATTGCCTTAATTGTTCTGAAACTTAAGTATTCTTAAATCTTTAGACACACAGGCATCTAACGAGACAGGCAGAGGAAAGGTGATTGTCCTCTAAGATGTGTGACCTGGCTGAAACAATTTCAGTTAGATATTTTCTGTTTATTATATGCAATTGTTTAAACTGCACATCTCTACTAAGGTAAAGATCTTGAGGCTAATGACTATTGATAAAGTATCTCCACGGGTTTCAGCTACAAAACAGTTTCCTTTTCCTATGGGTGCGAGACCATTATAAAGAAAGACCATCTGTTTTGTTAGCTGGCAGTAAAGAACACCTATTTCTTTCCATGTGTGATTGTGAGAGTGATTTCTGTGTAACTTCATACAAAAAAGTTTCAATATCTATTAATTGTGTTTAAAACTACTTGAAAAGCGATCCGGGCATATTTGCCACTGATTTGAAAAGCAAGAGATTAGAGACAGGGTCTGACTCTGAGCATATATGCAGAGTATGTTTTATATTTTGGATGTTTTTGGATGTCTGGCATGCCTTAAGTAACAGTCTGAGACTTGCTGTGCTTTTATTTTATTTTTATTGTGGCAAAAAAGCTATTATTTTATTTTCCTGATTACATAGTCCTTCATTTTAATATTTTGTACTGTAGATGCATTCATTATATTCTTTTTGTTATTAGATGAACGATTATTGTGATTATGCCAAACTATTTATGTTGACAAATGCAACATTTTATATTTTTCCTCCTTTAAATCAGTTAGAACATCTGCTCTTAATAGTAAAATAATGAGTTATGCTGAAAGACAAACAACAAATTTACAGTGTTGCCTAATCCTAAAGCTTGGATTGCAATCAATAAATGTATTTCATCAGTCTGTATGCAAAAACATATTTCCATTAGAGTATCACCATAAAAATATTAGAGAAAATGAAAAGTTTATTTCAGATTAACAAGAGAGTTGCTTCAGGAAATTTACAGCAAATATGATAAAGTGCGTCAAAATATACTGAAATATCTTTTATACAGACATTTTGATATACACTGGGAAGTATATTTTAAAGTATCTCAGGTCTTATGTATTCTCTTGAGCCTTTTATGTGCTATGTATTCTCTTGAGCCTTTAAGTCTTTTTAAGACTTACAAAATTACTATCAACATTTTGCTTTTCTTTAAATACCAATCTTTGCCTCAAAATGTGTCATAAAATAATTACCCAATGTACATTATTAAGGAATACTTAAAAATATAGAAGATTATCCCAAATTTTTCAGATGGAATATTTGACATTTGATTTATAATTAGTCATTTCTTCTTTAGTATGATTCCATGCATAGATTTTAAATCATTCTCTTTTATAAAGTTTTACTTTTTCTCATGATCATAATTGTAATTCTTCTGTCTAGGAGAGATCACTGATGTAATGGTTCTGGGTAATGGATCAAATTCAGTTATTTTTTTCTTCTAGCAAAAATGGCCTTCCAGATATAGCCCAGACCTTGTAAAAAGAAGTGTTTATTTCCAAAAGTATCAATAGTATCTGATGCTGTGTTGTGGCTACCAATGCTGACACATCTCTCAATCACCCTTTTATATCTATAAATTTCACTTCGATGCTTAATGAGGCATGATTTTTTTAGCCTAACACAGCTGCTTGATCCTATTGTCCAACAAGAGCACTTGCAGATTTAAAGTAAAACTGTTTCTCTTTGAATGACGATATTGCAGTGATGATTAAGACAGCATAGTGGATATTGAAGCAACAGCCACAGCAATGAATAGCAGGATTTTTATTTTCAAAATAGCAGGAAACCTAATAGGTATTTGTCTATTATGGTTATTCTCCAACAACACAATACTGTGTCCTTGTGTGACATAGGCTGATCAGATTTAAAAACCAGGTCTCCTTCAAGGAAGGAATTAAAAAAACATTTTAGATAAAGTCCCAATGATCTTAAGCAATCCATAATTATTTACTACCTACTTGAGAAGCTATCTTTGATACCAAAATGTGACAAAGAACTTCTCCACATCCTGGTGTATCATTATAAATCCTAGCACACAGACGAATGGAACTCTTCCATTTGAGAATGTTCCTCAAGAGCTAACTACAGTATGTGATCCATGCTGGAACAGTATCAGGTAAAAAAACCCTAAAATTAAAACACTAGCTTTAATAGCAAGAACAAGACATAGCAAGCACAAAAAAATAAACCTGATTTTGCATTAAAAATGCACAGAGAAAAAACAGGCATCAGGTCAGGAGGACAGCAACAACGCTAGGATTTTTTTAACAAAGGACACAGATTGTGCATCATTAATACATTCAAGGAACAGTTCTAAGAACAACAGTGGAAAATAGTGACAATAATTCAGTCCATAAGCATTATTTTCTGAAAGGTGGTACTGCTAAAAACCATTGATTTATCGTCTCTAGAATGGGTTTATGGGTTGTAAATAATAAAAAAAAATATTCTAGGTGCCTATAAATTCCCTTGAACTTCTATATGTAATTTATGTAGCAATAAAGAAAATTAAGTAATATACACTACCACAACTACAGAAGCTGCAAAACAGCAATCCCAATTCTATTTTATTTCTTTAGTGAGGAAATAGTGTTTCTGTGGAATAGCCATCCCCATTTTGATGGCTAACCTTCAGAACAAACAGGAAACAAGAAGTAATTGGAATCAGAAATACAAAGAAAAAAAGGATGTATTTTTTACGTAATTTCAGTACTGCATCATCTAATTGATTAAGAACCATTTTTTTCATTGTGGGAAGAGAAGGAAAAACTAGATTTCTAAGGTGAAACAAAAATTCTTCATCATTGTCTAATTCAGTTTTTCACCCTTCCCAGTGCTGTGCCAAAAGATCTGTGCACGTGCAGGTGTTTGTAAATTCAGGATCTCAGATGGTGTCCTGTGACTGTCAAATACCCATAGTGGGACTAGTCAACTTCCAGTGGCTGCTAAAGGCCAGGCTGGTGCATTTCACCTCTGGGCTCTTACTCTATGAACACAATTAACATTTTGGCTAAGAGAAAGAAAACTCAGTAAATTCTGTATGTCATCCCCCAGCAGGAAGAGGAATGCTAATTTTATCTTTCTCATTGATCACTCAGTTATTTCTTATACATTAAGAAAATCCTCTGGTTCTAAGCAAAGTTAAGAGGATGCTGAAAAGATTTTGTAAGACTTGAGTGCCTTCAGTATTACATTCCCTCACAAATACTTCTCAAATGAAAAAAGAAAAACACTCTAAGGCTGAGAACAGACTACTAATAAAAGCTTAATAAAAACCAAACGAACAAGAGATCTGACTACATATTATTCTCTTGCATCCTTCAAGAGCTTCAAATTAAAGGGAAAAAGAACACTGTAGTGAGATGTATTTTGGGGGCAGATCTTCTCCATAAGAAAGTTATGTTAAATTATCAATCAAAAAGTCTAAAATCAACCATGCAGCTAGATGAATACTGATAACTACTTCCCTCATAATTTCTACTTTAAAAGGTATTTTAAACTATACTGTGCCTCAGTTCACTAAAAATAAGACTATGAAGCTATATTTGATGCCTTGACTTGATCAACAGAAGCACACTACTATGTATCAAACATTCATTCAAGTAAATCATAACTCATAACTCTTTAGTTTTTAAAAAATTGTTAAGAATTGGGTAGACTTGCATGCCTGGCCTCAGCTGTTAATAGGAACTTGCTTTTGTGGATTAATGTTGTAACCTCTGCAGTAAACCCTCTCTCTAGACAATGACCTTCTGAGATACAATAGGATATTTTTTTAAAATTAGATTCTAAATTTCCTTTTTTTTCTGGTTTTGTTTGGGTTTTAATATTAGGTTTCTATTAAACTTAATGGTCTTCTGTTTTTTGTATAATTAGCTTGCACTGATTTTTCTTAATTGTTTCCTGTTGACTTTATTACTAATGAAACAAGAATATTTGTGATCCCTTTCAGAAAAAGGAGATCCTTTTTTCTAAGGAGATTTTGAAGATGGAGAGAAGTAGGTTTGCCAGCATTGTTCCAGCTTTTGGAATTCTTTCTAACTGCTTGTTAGCTCTAGCGGTGTGACATAGCATTTGGGGAGTAGTCTGATGGCTCTTGTGTCTTCTCTGAGGCCAGCTCTGTGCTATTCTCTGCTTCTTTTACCTCTTGTTTGTGTAAAAACAGGGCATTCACATCTAAGGTATTTTTAAACACATCGGTTTATGAATATGGTTGGTGACAATAATGGGAATGAAAATAATGAATGTAATAGACAAAGGAAAACAAATGACTTTTTTTTCCTCTCATTTTTAATTTTCATAAGCACTAGGTACTTGAATTTACCTAATTCAGGACTTTAGTTTACAAACTCTTAAATTCAAGCACTTTTGGAAGCTCACTTTTCAGGGATTAGTCATTTTAGAAACTAGGTGTTTTAGACAAAAATTTCTCCATTCTGCAGTAGGAGTGGGGTTTGTGAAGTTTCAGATGAAGTAACGTGTTCAAGAAAGGAGTATCTGGTTTTCTCTAGACTGTCAGAATTTACCTTCCAGTTTTTAAAGGATGTATGGTTTCGGTACTTAGGCTTCACAAGAAAGCTTTTTAAAATGTAAAACCTTAAATGCCAAAGAAGGATTTTTTTAATTTTAAAAGTATACCTGAGGCCATGACTTGCAATTTCTGTATAGTTAGTTGGCTTGGCAACGCTGCACGTTTTGCAGAATCCAAATTTTGGATTTAAATGCGCCTTGATTAGGCCACAGAAGATTTAACGATTGATAAGAATTCATAAGCCCTTTGGGGCCTCTGCCCGAGCGTGAGGGAGGCGAGACCAGCGGGCCCCAGTCCTGCGCAATGGACGCCCGCACGCCTGGAAGTTCATTCATTTTAAACAGCCCGATCCACCTCCTCGCCTCCCAAAAGCCGCTGCCTCCAAGCCGATCTAGGGGGGAGCGGGAGAGCCCGAGGCACTGCCGGGCGCAGCCCTGCTGCGGCCATTTTATCGCCTAGGGGCCGGGGAAGCCGGC
>NW_020799097.1:34589927-34594872 GCF_003259725.1 Athene cunicularia
GGGGGGGAATGGGTCCCCTTTGGGGGACGGCGACAATGAGAGGTGGCTTCGTGGTGGGGGAAGGGTGGGTGCCGTGAGGGGTGGTTTGATTTGGTGAAAAGAGACCTGCTTTTGAGGGAGGGGTTAGTGAGGGCGATTTGATTTCTTCCTTTAATTTTCTTTCTTTCTTTTAATTTTCTGAGGCTTTGGAAGCACAGTGTTTTCTTTGTAGGGGCAGAGCGGTGCGAGCAGCCTGGGCTTGGTGCAGCAGGGCCGGTTTTGCAGCGGGAGGAATCCTCTCTCGGAGGGGCGGTGGGCTGGTGGGCGGCCGGGCAAGGTTAGCGCTAGGTGAGGAGGGGAAGCGAGGATTGCTGTGCCGCCTTCTCGCTGCATTTCCCTGCCCTTAGTCTGCTTCCAGGGTCCGGCCTAGCCCGTACCCTTTCCCCCCCCCATAAAATAAGCCTCGTCTGCTTCTGAAATGCTACTTTAAAGGTTTGGGGCTGAGGTGAATTTTGGAAGGGGGATCGTTCTTACATTTGTGTTACGAAGATGATGATGATGAATCCATCAGCTGCAAACGAAAGAAATCTTCAGCGTTTATAAAGCCTTGAGTACTTTTTTTGATGTACGGGTTTGGTGTTGTTTTTTTTTTTGTTTTGTTTTGTTTTGTTTTTTTTTTTGTCACTGTAAAGCTCTTAATTATAATGCAAAGTATCCTAAAATTCTAATATCTTTTAACTGTTGAGCCTTCAGCGTTTCACCGATTTAAAAAATCTGCTATTGTAGTCTTGTGAAATTGCTGTAAGCACATATCCTGATGACACAGGCCAATAGTCTGCTAAATTCTGCTAAATTGTCATGATGATAACAAAGAAAAATATATATTAATGAAATAAATTACTCTTCAGAAGTAGAGTTTTTAAAGTCAGGGATAAGTTTAGCATTGGATAATTTGTTGCACCTATGTTATACAGAACATAATACCTCTTGCAGATTTTTCTCTTGCTGCAGAATGTTGGGTTTTGGTTTTTATTATTAGATGTTCTGGAACAAAAGTACTGTGTGAACAAAATACTGCTTGTTGTTTTGAATAATTAATCTGAAATTCTGATATTCAGAAACTCTTTCTGGTTAATAACAGCTGTCATATTGCCTCTCTTCTACCTTTGAAGTGTTTGGTGGTGAAACGGAGACACACCATTTTCTCCTGAACTCTCCACAGAATATACTGAGGTTTGCACAGACAAATAAAAGTGTCAGGGTGATGATTAGTCAGTGTCTTCTGTGTGCACCTTGGCTTCTTGCTGGATGGACAGGTGGCTAAGAAAAGACAGATTTCATATGAAACACCCACAGGTTTTTTACTTATATCTTTCCAACAGCAGGACCAACATTACACTGGATAGGATCCCCATTCGAAGCTTCACTATTCCACTATAGTTGAACTGAGTTATCAGCTGGTTTTGTGTTTCCTCATTATTTGAGGACGTGTTAAATTTTAGGACCGGTGATGTGATAGAAACCCTAAGAGTGTGTGAGTATGTACACATGTGTGAAGAAAATCTAATGTAGGGGTGGCGGCAAAAAATGTTTGAGGGTGGGTGGCCCAAGTCCAAATAGGACTGTAGCGGTTCTACTAAGAGATGGTAAACTTTGTGCTGATTTGAAGCAAAGGGCGAAGAAGGTTTTCAGATGTTATTTGAGAGGTTCTTATTAGGGATGTTGACTTTACAGGAAAAGTAAAAGCACAGAATATAACACACACATGTGTGGGGGTTTTGTCAATCTGTAACCTAGAAATTTACTGCAGCACATTAGATCAACCTAATGGTGGTTCTCTCGTTATCCAAAGGCTAGACAAGCACGAGAGTGCCAGGCTCATGGAACAAGTTATAATAATGTGGACAAAAATGGGGATGAAAGTGTATAAAGTAGGAAATATGGCACCTTCTATTGCAAGATGATGATTAATACATGAGCCTGAAGTTTTATCTTATAACTTTTCTGAGTGTATATATTTCATGGACTCTGCTGAAGTCTGCATAAGCAACAACCAAAAATTGTTTACTTCATGTGTTTGGAAGTGTTACATTAGAGGCTGGTAGAGGGGAGGAGGAGGAGGAGGATGACTTCTCTGTCCATCCCTGCCATTAGTGGGCAAAACAAGTGAATTACATGCCAAATGGATGTTAGGTCTCATTGAACTCAGTCTAATGGAAACTATGCTGTTAAATTGTGTACCTATATACGTATGTGTGTACATATATGTACACAAAAACTTCCGGTGCTGTCACACTTATGTTAACTATCAGTCAGACTTAATATAAACACAGAGTTGAAATTAAGTGCTTTTAAGTATGATAGTTGTTCAGAATTTTGGGTTTGATTCCACATGTCCCCTAAGATACTGCTTTACTCTCATTTGGTATAACAGATGTTACTATGAAGAAATATGGCTGTCATTCTGCTGTTAAAAGTACTTCCTTTTAATATTTTTATTATTTTATTCTCCAATAAAAACAAAATGGGCTTTCTGGAAGGGTATTCCTTGAGTGATTTATCTGTTGTTGCCTTTCTGGTAATGCTGTTCTTGAACAGTGATTCATACTAGTACATGGTTTTTGTCCAGTTTGCGTATCTAATGTGTCATCATTTTTTATGCTGTGTTGTATAGACGACTTTATGGAAAAGTGAAAAAGATCCCTAAAACTATAAAGTTTGACTCTTTTTAAAGCTTCATTTGTTATCATTCTGGAGCAGTGCTAATACTTTATATATATCATATACATTGATATACATGTCCTGTGTGGTTACTTTTCTTGAAATACCAGGACTGTTAGAATTCAGAATTGTGGAAGGTATCTTGTTTTTGTTATTTAAGCTAGTTTGCAAGTGGAATTAGTAAAATTCTTCCCTTGTTTTCTGAATTTACTTTCTTACAGTTAGGTTTCAAAGTTATGGGCAGAATATGCAGAAATTCACACTAACAAAGTAGTCCTGTTGCATGGGAATTCTTTCCTGATTTGGAAGACTAGAAATTTAGTGATTAGAGTTTTCATCTGTGGGAATACCTGTGTTTTTCAATTGATAGTCACACCTCAAATATAAAGCATTGATAGGCAAATCTGTTTGGATTTAGAACAGGGGAATGTTCAACATGTAGGAATAGAGAGTACTGTTGATCATGACCCCTGGAGAAAAATTGTGGGAACTCTTGTTATATTCTGCCTCCTTGGATATTACTGAGTTGCAAGGAAATTGTAATTTCTGTTTTCCAGCTTTAAATTTAAAGTTTCCCTATGTTTGTGCAGTAGATAGCAGGCAAACTTTAAAGTATTCCTAAATGCATGTATTTTCCAGAAGAAAGGAGAAACGTTTTATTCCTTATTCTTTTTCTTTTTTCAGTCTCATGGTGGTTACAGTAGAATACTGAAAACCAATATTGAAGTTTCTTTTTGAGAACCTCCATTCCTAAGTAGTGTTGCCAGCCCCTACCTTCAGAGGTGCTGAGAGATTTCAGTGCAGTCACAACAGGAATTTGCTCAATTTTCATTCCATTTTTTTGGCTACAGGTTTTCTGACAACAATAGAGAAAACTATGTAGACCATTAGCAGCAGCAGCAGAAGTTTCGAAGTTGTCTGCCAGGGGACTCCAGAAGATTGTTTTTGTTTTCATTCAGCTCACATGTAAAGAATTGTCTTCACCAAAGCAAGGCTTGGAGACCTGTGTACTATCTTAACAGTAGCTGAGGTTCTGGAGTGGTACAAAAACACACAACATTTGTATGTTAGTGTGTAGACGTAGAGTTGCCATTTGAAGTGGGGGTCAGCCTTTCTTACTTTATTTTTCATCATACTGAGAAATGTCTGACCAGAGTAATACAAATTAGTAGGGCAGAGTGGAGTTTATATTCAGATAGAATAGGTGAAAACTTTCTACCTGATATGACTCTTCTCTTTTTTCTCTTAACAGTGAAATTTAATTCTTAATTGTTGTAATTGAACTCTGAAGCACTCTCTGATGCTGACCTAGTGGAGATAAGTATTAGCTTGAAAAGGGAAAGGGATGTTCCAGGTATCATTCACCTTTTTCTGTGTCTTTGTCGTAATCCAAACTCCTCCTTTATGGTGTTGAATTCTTTTCTGGTTTGCATCAGTCCCATCAGTGTCCAGACATGTTCTGTTCCTTTCTCCTGTTTTTCTTGAGAGTAGTTTTCTATCTGGAAGGGGGAAGTTTGTGACTTTTCCGTGGCTTGTTTATGTCTCCCAGTCCTCTGACCCATTCAGAATTTCTTTCCAGTACTGCATATTGTCATCTCAGACCTTAGTTCATCTGTCCTTTCCAGTGGTTCTAAGAATAAGAAACCTTCTTAATGACTTCAATGACAGATGGAGTGAAAAAGGAATGAAACCCACTTTTTGAGAACTATTTTTCAGCGAAGTTGAACCTATTTTATTGCTGTCTTATTTTTTGTATGTGCCAATCTAACTTGGGTGATAGGTGGCATGAAATATTAAGAAAGAGAGACTGCTTCTTAAGGTGTGTAGAAAGATACTAAAAATAAATTTCATTTATTACTGTTCTGCATCCTATGTTGTAATATGCTTGGTAGTGCTTTCAAAAATTATAGCTTGTGCTATAAGTTGTCTTCATCATCATCACCTTCTTTTTAATTATGAAATCTAGGATTCTAGGAGCCAAGGCTTGTCCTCTGCTTTCTGAATTGGAAAGCACCTGTATGCAATTTTCTGGTTTTCATTATGGGGGCATTTATTATTTGGTAGTTTTTCCCTAAGTAGCTGCTGCTATAATAATTTTGCACAAAGTGGGACATAGAAGCTTCAGATGTAAGAGTAACTATATTGTGTGGGATACCTCATTTATTATTTTCTGGCTCTTGGATTTGGTAGGACAGCACAACTCTTTCCGCAGAAAAAGTAAAGAAATTCTACTGTATTGCCCCAC
>NW_020799097.1:34594922-34630374 GCF_003259725.1 Athene cunicularia
CCCAATCGAGAATGTTCCTAAAAGGGTCCTTGCACTCTTTTTTTGTGTAAGTCTAAATACACAAGTAGTAGTAATAACATAAGTAATAACATCAGTAAGTTGCTTGATAGCAAGCATAAACCAGCATTTTGCAAACGTCTTGCTAGCACAGATACTTTTATGATAAGCCTATTTGGATATTTTAGTCTTTTGCTTCTTGTTTTATGTACAAGAATAAAACATAATGGATTATTTATTCTAATGGTTTCAACAACAACTTTGGCTTTTATTGCTGCTGTTTGTGGAAGACTCTGGATTTCAGTGCAGTATCAGATTTCACTTTTTCTATGGAGTTTTAGCTGTGTCTCTGAGTTGAGGTAACTGAGAGGTGTCAGGGTATTTTGTGTTGTGGCAGGTCCTACAATGTAAGACTAATTGCCAAGCTTACTACTTTTAACTATTGCTTTATAAGAATATGAGGGGTTTTTGAGTCAACTCATAATTTTGTCTCCTCCCTTCCCACTAATAGCTGTTAAACCCTTTCATTTGCAGAGGAGTAAGGGATCTCACAGGTAAATAGCTAGAAATTTTGTGAAACTTGCGCACTTCCATAAAATGGAGGTTAGAATTAGTGTCCCTAAGCAGAAGTTTCAGCCTTGCCTCAGCATGACTTTGCTGCTGACTGGTGTTAGTACATGTACTGGCTGAGCAGTGAAGGGTCAGGGCAGCTGAGGAGCTCAGTACACAGTACAGTATGTATATGCCTCTGTGTGTGTGTGTGTTGCAGAAAGGAGTGGAAGAGTGTACAGTGTAGTTTAAGGTACTGCAGGAGGCTTAGGAAACAAGATAAACAAAAATGGAGCTGCTGTAGTGGGGGAAGCTGTAGATACAGGGAGCAAATTCTTTTTTTTGGGAAAAAGGACAAATATTATCTTAATTTGGTTGTTCTCAAAGACACTTCCATTGGAGGGGGAGAAGCAGATTTGGAGAGCTCCTTTCTTTTGGCTCAAGTTTTAGAATGCTATGTGGTTTGAATTTGGAGGACTTTTTTTAAAATGGGGATATTCTTACATAGGTTGAAATCTGTCTGATGCTCTGTACTTGATTACTTCTTGCTTAAAAATAAGAAAATTAAAGCACTAGTAAAAATAGTACTTACATAGAATTAGAACTGGTGGTAATTTTATCTTACACATTTAATTCTTTAAAGTATTTGTTGTTAAAATGCCTCATACTGTGTTCAGCAGCTTAGCATGTGTAGTATATTTAGGTGAAGCTGATCTTAAGCTGTGGTGAAGCTGAAGTTGGTGTCTTGTGTTGGCCAACTCAGTTGCTTATGAATGTCCTGTTCAGGGGAGTAAATGGCACTTCCATAGTGGGTGCCCAGCAGCCTGTGTTGATGGATGTTATGATGCAAGAATTGATTAACAATCTCTATTGCCCAGATCCTTCAAAATATAAGATAAAAAATGTTTTTCATTCTGCTGCTGAGGATACAAAAGTTCAGTTCCTTTAGGAAATGTGGAAAAGATAACCAGTTCTTAAATAATAGGTTAAAATCAAATGATGTATTTTTAATCATTAAATTGCTGTCTAATTCAGTGACACATTTAGGTTGGAAGCTTTTTTTTTTTTCTTGAGAACTACTAACATGTTATAAGTAGAGCTTAGTAATTCATTAGTACATAGACACATTTGTGAGATGTCTTTTGAGTACTTTCAACAGAATGTCGTAAAAGTACTGAAAACTTACTTAATTTTCTTGTATGCTGTAGTCTCCCTCCACAGAACTGGGGATTGAGCCAGATGGAATTCAGTCTCTGAATTACAGTCTAATATAAATCAGAATACAGAATGGCTAATAGTTATTTGGGTACTGTAGCTAACAGGAATGATTAAGAGCACATAACTTTTGAGAAGTTGTTTTGTTTTTTTATTTATGGTGTAATGTCTGCCTCGAGTTAAATAGAATTTTGGCAATGCTGTTGTTTGAATAACTTTTTTCTAAATGATCTATGAAAGGAATTATGTTTTAATATGTGAGAATAGTTATTAAAAGGGTTGTAGTAAATGCATGAGTGCTGATGTCTTGTAGTTAATGTACACCAGCAATTTGCAGCATGGATATCAAATTTGAAAATAATGCTTTCAAAATAAACTGTCCAAAGAATAGTAAGATGATTAAGGTGTGATGCTGTTGTCTTGTACAGGGTAATGATAAATTTGGTGTATGGATCGCCTAAAGCAGTGAACTGTGACGTTGCTGCTTTTATCTTATCATGCTGCGACTCCATTTTGAATGTAAAGCTGCTTGCCAACTATTTATTGGTTCTCATTGTAAGGCTTAAAATTATTTACTGCTTTGGGCATAGGGACTAACTGAACATTATTAACTGATTAGAGGGAGTTACGTGTTGCAGCTGTGTTGCTTAGAGCTCTCTGCTGCAGGTGGGGGAAA
Organism: Athene cunicularia; assembly: GCF_003259725.1. NCBI lineage: Eukaryota > Metazoa > Chordata > Aves > Strigiformes > Strigidae > Athene > Athene cunicularia. The sequence goes on from NW_020799097.1 coordinate 34,597,360, forward strand.
GGGAGAGGTCTACTTCTCTTTCCCCTTTGCCCCCCACACCCCCCAGATTCCAGCCTCGTGTGTCTCCTACTGCCCACCACCCCTGAGATTTACCAGTTTATTGCTACAGAGACTGAACTTGCTTTTTACAGTCTTGCCAGATTGGCGCTTTGCCAAACCTCCGTTGAATTTGCTCACTGAAGGGTAAGTGGGAGAGGAGGGACAATGGTTTGGGATTGGGGAGATCAGACAGACTCTGCATGTGAGAGGAGTAGGATATTCCCTCTTTCATCTCTCTGGTGAGCTGTTAAGTCAGATTCAGGTGGAATACATAATTTAAACGTTAGAATAAATACTTTTGTGTAACAGCAGCTTTATTCTGCCCAGGGAAGTTCAATTATTTTAAATAGCAGGTTAACTTCTGCATAGAACAAGTTTATGGTGAAGGCTGGAGACTGGAGGGAATAAATTAACAGGCTGTGGTTATTCTTCCCAGGTTGGTCAGCAGGCCTGTAAAAACTTTTGTTAACGGACAAGTGCTGTAAGTGCTGCATGAGGCAAGGAAACATTTCTGAATAGATGTCCCAGTAATTTCTAGAAAAGAATAACTTGGAGTGAAAGACGTTGAACTGGGGATATCTTTTTCTGTCTGAATGTGAATGATTATAAACGAAGAACAGCCTTGCTCGATTTTTGTTTGTTTGCTTTCAGACCATATAAGCTGGAGCTGGAGCAAAGTCTCCCTGTTGGTTTGTTTGAGGTTTTTTTAAATAAGACTTGCCACAAAGATGTTCTAGGAATGATAAATACCAATAATATTTTGCTGGTGTGGTAAAACATAATACTATATGACATGATTAATATTATGTAATCCTAGAAATTTATGTCTGTAAGAAACAGCTGCAAAAATATTTTTTTATTTTCATGAGAATGTTTTTATCCAGTGCCATGCTGTTGTTTTCCTTGTACTAAAATTCATTCTACTGATGTATTTTTATTAATGTTGTAGCATATAATGTTGTGTTTGTTTGGCATGTCCAATTTTTATGGCTCATTTAGCAAAATATGAATATCCTGCTGATGACAGAATTTAATACTACAGTCTAACAGAAAGATTATTCAAGAGCCCATTAGTTGAGAATTTGAACTATGCAGATGTTAAGTTTCATATTTACAATTGCCTTTGCAATTTCTGAGGCTCACTTCTAGAAACACTTACTAGAGTTTGTTGTAACTTTATTTCTACCAAGGCTTACTGCTCAAGAGGCAATTTAAGGATTCTTTACGTTTGGGAATAAACTTTTAAAAGTGAACTTCTGGACTTCTCTGGTCCAGGTTATTATGATTGCATATACCCAGCACAGTGGGGAAGTAAACCTTTAGCTGATATTAATAGTTTTACCATAAGGCAAATACGTTGTGGCTAAATCTTTACCTGATGAATACCACAAAAAAAAAAAAAGTAATTTGTCATTAATGTAGTAAAGAATTCTTTGTCATCTAGCAAAGCCCTTGTTAGATGGAAAAGGCACTGCTTCTTACTTGGAAGAAAGACTTACTCTGCCCTGTGATAAAAAGAACTGATAGATCAATGTAAGCATGAGTTTCATGTTTGGATGAAGGTGTCTGAAACTCATCTCTAGTTACAGGATGGTCTCTTAAGAAGTTGGATGTTTTGCTTCAGATGTCTTTTGATGGATATTTCTTGAAAAGTAGATTCATAACTGGGTGCATTTAGCGAGCTGGCATGTGTTATTTTGTTATATTAAAAATTAGTTGATAGATAGCAGTTCCTCATCTTCACTGCCTTTACAAGTGATTACTGAGAAAATGTTTGTTTTTCCAGGGATGTTGAAGTTATTTTTTAGCTTTTTAAAAATAAAACCCACTTATGAATATTAGCATAGTGTGATGTATTTAGCAGTTGTCAGTGTTCCTTAAACTCATGGTTGTTAGTTCTAGTGAGGTTTGATACTTCCATTACAAAGATTTATGTGTTTTTAACGCAGTGATGTAGTTACATGACATCATGCCTCACTGCATTGATGATCTCTAACTGCAAAGGGAGTTGAAGTATGTAGTGTATCTACTGTGAGCAGGACGTTGTTGCCTGTATGTGTTGCATTTCTCTGATTATTTTTTTTTTAATAAACAGACGTGATTTACTTGATTTTTAACTGTATGTGCATTTGCAGGGTCATTTTCTAACTCTTAGCAGTCCCCATATTGAGGACCATACTGTATGGCCTGCAAGTAATTGTGCCAGCAATTTACAACACAGCCAGGCCTACTTAATTGCTCTGTGCTGCTCAGAGCCATAGTCCTGCTGCCCCTCCCAGAAACAGTGTGCTCACAGCTTTGCTTGAGACAACGCCAGCACTTCTCTGGATTCATGGCGAGTTGGCTGAAGGAACTAAATTGACAGAAAACTAATCCTGGGAGGGGGAAGTGTTGGTGGAGCTAGTCTGTATTACTTTTCAGCCATATCAGCAATCTAATCCAGCTGACTGCCTTCTCATATGGGTATGAAAGCTTGCCAGTGTCACTAAGATTAGGGAAAAAAAACAGGTCTTTGGCCTTTACAGAAAGGCAAATGCAAATTTTTCTCACAGTTTATAGTTTAACAAAGTCTTTCATCCTACTTTCATCCTTTCCCTACTCAGATTTTTCTGAGATGTACCTTTTTCTTTTGACCAAATTGTTGAGGTTTTCTTGGTTGGTTGAGTGTTTTCTTTGTGTGTGCTTTTTTTGCTGTCCATTTCAGGTGAATTTTGAACAATTGACAACATCAAAGAAGTGTTTTGCTTTTTTCTGCTTTAATTACATTTTAGAGTTTCTTCTATCCTACATCTGCAAGTTATTTTCTTGTAGAAGGCATGGAACCTTTCTGGACTTCAATTTCTGTATATTTTTATAGAGGGGATAGATCTGACATCATGTCTGAAAGTTTGCAGGATAAATCCAAAAGTGCTAAATAATACAAATTCTTGATTTTTCTTCTTCCTTTTGGTATGTAGATACAGTGCTTTATTCCAACCTGATGTTCCAATTATTGCAGCTAACCTGGAAACCTTAAAGTGTTGGTTGCCTAATTTCCAGGTAGTTATGCCAGGTTATTAATCTTATTCTGTATGTAACAGCGTTTCAGCACTTTCTAAAAATAGATTGCTGTTTGTTTAGTGCTGCTGTATTCTCAGTTGCACAACCTCAGCTTTTTTAATGAAGATGGATCCCACGGTGCATAACGAAGTCTGAAATCAGAAGTGTGCAAAGCAAACGTGTAATATACTGTAAGGTTTCCTGCTGTGTTTTGCTTATCTTATAAAACTCCTCCAGTGTTCAGAATTCGAGATCGTAGGTGATTAACTATGCATGCTGATTTGCCACAGAAATTATATTCTGGAATTCTTGTTCAAGTGTTATCTTCCTTGAAATGTCTTGTTAGCTTTATATACTCTTTTCACAATCTGAGACAAAATTGGCAGTTCAGAAATTGTCCCTAGCCTATCCTAACCTTTTATCCTCCAATTTTTCCTATAAAATAGGAAGATATCTCTCCTGTATTTATCTTTCCTATATGAACACTGAAACTTCTTCTTCTCTGAATTTTTAGTATACCTCTAGTCTAGCAATAGAGGTCTTATGTAAGTAGAGAATTATACGTATTCCTAATGCTAGAGATGAAGAAATTACTGTTTGGTGTTTGTTTGTTTGTTTTCCCTTTTATTGTTGTATTCTGCTTTTAATGTTATTTAAATTTATATTACTTGTGTAGAAAGTTTGAGTGAGTGGCAGACCAGTCACTTTCCTTCTTTTCTCTCTCTGGAAAGAAGTACTTCATTTTGGAAGTGTTTGTGATGATGGTGCAGTTGCCTTAGGTGATGCTTTATCTCTATGTAGTCACTGATTTACTTGACTGCTGGTTGGAACCTCCTGTCCAAACCAAGTCCAATTAGAACAGGTTGCTCAGGGCTTTGTTCAGTTTCCATGACCTCTCAGGTCAACCTGGTCCACTCTTGAGCATCCTCATAGTAAAAAATAAATTCTTCCATTGAGTTGGAATTTTTTTTTTTGTTCTAGCTTGTGTCCCCAGTTTTGTCCTTTTGCTGTGCATCTCTGTGAAGAGTTTGGCTTTATCTTCTCTCTGTCTTCCCATTAGGTAGCTGAAGATGTCAAGAAGGTTTCCCTTCCTCGCTTCTGAAGGCTGGATAAACCATCTGTTATATATTAATAATCCAGATTATTAACAAAGACATTAAACAGTATTGGCTTGAGTACTGATTTCTGAGGGATGCCAGCAGCTGTTTTTTTACTGGTAGTCATCACACTTTGACCCACAGTGGTCCAGCTGGTTTTGCTCTCATCTTCTTACTCATTTACTCAGTCTGTATCTAGTCTGGCTATAAGGACCCTGTGGGAGACCAATGTCAAAGGCCTTGCAACACTCATTTCTTTCGCCTTATCTACAGAGCCAGCCATCTCACCATAGAATACAGCTGGATTAGTCAGACACAGTTTGCCTTTGGTAAATCCATGCTGCCACTTCATGCAGCTGGGAAAGGATTCCTGCCAGATTTCATCCATAACCTTATCAGGGGTTGAGGTGAAGCCTGTAGCTCACTAGGTCATCCTTGTTGCCCATCTTGAAGATAGGTATGATTTTCCAGTCATTGGGAACCTCTCTTATGCCATGACCTTTCAAAGATAATGTAGAGGGGCCTAGCAGTGACATTGGCAAGCTTCCTCAACACCATTGGATAATCCTGTCTGATCCTGTGGACTTCTACATGCACAAGTGGCTTAAATGTTCTTCCCCAGCTGTGGGTGGTGTTGCATTCCCACAGATTCTGCTGGTAGAATTGAGGAACTGGGAGGTCAGAGGGCAGAATTTACCAGTGAAATCTGAAGTGGCAAAACCAAAAATTATTAAGTTCTTCAGTTTTTCCCATATTCTTTGTCACTAGGTTCCTATCTCATTAAGCAGTGGGCCCACATTTTGATTAGCATTCCTTTTGCTGCTGGTGTAAATAAAGAAGCCCTCTTGAAGGACTTCTGCATTGTTTTCTGCTGCTGTCGTAAGGGCAGCATCTATGGGTGATACCTCTACATCTCTGGTGAGAAAATCAGTAGAAAAGGTCAAGAAACACTAGTTGTCCATTGTGTGTTTACCACCACCGTCTTACCAGAAAAACCTTCAAAGACATTGCAAAGAAAATGTTTAACATACTTTAAACTCTAGCCTTATCATCTTCTGTTACTCCTTGCTAATACTTAGAAAATGTTAAACACAGTTTTTCAAGTGATCAAATTTAAGCAGTTCTGTGTTCTTGAGTCCAATCATTCTACATAATATTCTTCACTATAAACAACCCAATGTGTATGAAAGTCCTAAAGAAAAAAAACTAGTCATTTATCAGAATATGCAGATGATTTTTCATCTTTGAAATACAGGCCTCTTATAAATGTTTTTTCTTTGTCCAGGAGTGGATGCTTTGTGTTTATTATTGGTTTTCTGTTGACATCATATTCTTGAAAAGGTGGGGTTTTTTATTAGACATCTGAGAAGTTAAGTTGCCTTCATGTGTGAAAGTGTCCATACTTTGTGTCCGTTATACTGGTGTCATAGAACTTTACTACTGAACTCCATGCTTCATGTATTATCTCACTGTTTATCATTATGTTGTTTATTATTACTGCTTATTATTTTAAGTGGTTTTGACAGATTTTTTTGCATCTGCAACTAATTCAGGGAGAAGGAAGTTAAAGCATTTTTAAGGAGTAGATCTCTAAATATGTAGCTATAAATGTAGGTTAGGCTATGGTACCATGCAGATTTCTTAGTGGTACCTAAACAGTATCAGTTCCTGGATGCCCCCTTACCGCTGCTGTGCTGTCACAGCTGTGCTGTGATAGCGTGGTTGAACAGAGGAGGGAACTGATACAGTTGAAAAATAACTTTCCCCTTCCCCTTCTGCTCAAGGTATTTTTGCCTGAATTAGTTTCTTTCCCCAGATTTCCTTTCAGTGAAGAAACAGCTGTGCTGAAATGCACAGGGTGCGGGAGAAGAGCAAGAAGCCCCAGGTTTTAGGAAGTGTGAGGTGTGTGTAAACCCATTCATGTATTGCTGTTTCAGTATTTGAAAATGCAACCTCACTGTGGTTACACAGTTGATGTACTAGAGCTGATGGTATCTAAGCTGGAAGAAAAAAAGCTATTTTGCACAGAAGCCCGAAGAAGCCTGTCTGAAAGAAAATGAAGCAACAGGGAAAGTAAAACAATGAGAAAATATTTCTGTGTCACATTGTTATGAGTACTTGTATCCTCTTAACAATATATATGTGATGACTCTTAATGAACAACAGATTAGAAAACTTAGAAGCATTCTTTTTAATTTACTTAAATATGAGTCTGGATGAAGGCAATGATTCTGAGCATATTTAAATTAATGCAGTATCTGGTAAGTTGTTGCAGTTGTGATGGTCTAAGCATTTGTAAGATGAGGCTTGTATTATTTCTTTACCAGTGTAACTGGGGGCAAAGAATGTGAACTTCAGGTCCTCCTGGAAAAACAGCTTGGTCCTGAACCAAACCTTTGTTTGATTTAGGTTTCATGTTTAGGATGGTTCTTGGACACAGAAGGAAATGTGATCTCAGCACTTGAAATACTTGTAAAAGCTTTTGTGTATTGTAATAGAAACCTTCAAGTCTTTACTGTTGTATGCTGGGGGTGATGGGGAGTTCTTCTGGCAATCCAGTGGTACATTTGAGAAAGTTGCTTTCCTAGAAAAGTTGATCTTCATGTGGCCGGTAAATGCATCTGTGGTGAGTTGACCTTGGCTGGTCACCAGTGCACACCAAAGCCGATCTATCCTTCCCCCTTCTCAACTGGACAGAGGGAGAGAAAATATGATGAAAGGCTTGTGGGCTGAGATAAGGGCAGGGAGATCACTCAGCAATTACCATCATGGGTAAAACATACTTGGGGAAGTTAAATTTATTACCAATCAAATCAGAGTAGGATAATGAAAAATAAATGCTAAAACTTAAACACACACACCCCCACACACACACCCCCCTATCCCTTCTTCCTAGCATCAGCTTCACTCATGATTTCTCTGTCTCTTCCCCCTGAGTTATGCAGAGGGTCAGGGAATGGAGGTTGTGGTCAGTTCATTATGTGTTGTCTCTGCAGCTCTTCTCACACTCTTCTGCTTCAGTGTGGGGTCCCTCCCACAGGAGACAGTCCTCCATGACCCTCTCCAACGTGAATCCTTCTCACAGGGTATAGTCCTTCAGGAACAGACTGCTCCACCGTGAGGCCTCTTCATGGGGCCACAGGTCCTGCCAGGATCATGTTCCTGTTTGGGTTTTCCACGGGGTCACAGCTTCCTCCAGGGTGCATCCATCTGCTCTGGTGTGGGATCCTCCACAGGCTGCAGGTGGAGATCTGCTCCACCATGGACCTCCATGGGCTGCAGGAGCACAGCACCGTGGGCTGCACCACAGGCTGCAGGGGAATCTCTGCTCCGGTGCCTGGAGCACCTCCTGCCCCTCCTTCCTCACTGACCTTGGTGTCTGCAGAGTTGTTTCTCTCACATATTCTCAGTCCTCTGTCCTGACTGCTGTTGTGCAGTTTTTTCCCCCTTCTTAAACACGTTGTTCACAGAGGTGCTACCACTGTTGCTGATAGGCTCAGCCTTGGCCAGTGGTGGGTCTGTCTTTGAGCTGGCTGGTGTTGGCTCTGTCCAACATAAGGGCAGGGTCTGGCATCCTCTCACTGAAGCCACCCCTGTAGGGCCCCCACTACCAAAACCTTGCCATGCAAACCCAATGCAGCATCCCTTCCAAAACAGTAAAGAAATAGGTGTGTTTTTCTGGTCAGTTGTAGGATAGATTCATATGGAATGACTTGCCTTAGAGCACAAGATACAAGACATGCAAAAAATTCTTCTAAGATGGTATCTTCTGTTGGACATTAGCCCTTTATGAAATACTGTATCTGTCACTGCTCACTCTAGTGTTTGAGAGGCAGAATTGTAAAGGATTTTTTTTCAGATGCATGACTTTGCTCTTATTTCATGGAGATTCACTGTGAATTTTTTCCTCCCATCTACAAATCGCATAACACCGTTGAATGATAGAAACTACTGGCTAAAGGAGTTAACAAAACAGTGTCCACACACAGCAACTTAAAGGTGTTCATCTGCTTTTTGCCATTCTTCCTACAAGCATACTTTGTTTTGTAATTCAAAATTTGTTAAATGGGCTTTACTCAAGAAGTCTAGAGTCTAGATGGGGATTTTTAAAAGGCTGTCTTCAGGATGTGGTTAATAATGCCATAAAAGTTCTAATAATAATTACAATATGAATTATTTTTTTGCGAAAGTTTTTAATTGGCTTTTTAAAAATGACATGTAACTCGTCACAGTTGTTTTAAAAAGCAGTGAAATACATTGGATATGCCTCTTTAAGATGTCTGTTTATATTCCATATAGTTTCTCAGGCTCAAAATTTCTTATCTCCCTTGGCATGACAGCACTAAAGGGAGCTTGTAGTGGGAAGGAAAAATGATTTGTTATCGCTAGTGAGATCTGTTCCAGCATGCTGCCTTTCTTGGGCAGAGGTATAGAAATTGACTTCTGTTGGTTCACTGTCTTAGGGTCAGTTCTGCTTATTTGAATATTTTTACCTTCTGGGTATGAATGTGTCTTCTGATTAAAATGGCCTTGATAGTAGAAAGGTAGAGGTTCCAAATTTGTCTTACTGCAAAATAGTTAGAAACAGCCTGTGTGACAGATGACTTGTTATCCCTGTTTAAAAAAAAAAAAAATCCTATATAGGATCAGATCCCAAATGACCTAAGTAACTCAGTTAGATGGACTGTCTGGCTAACATGATGGTATACTTCTAGATTTGTGTTTTGGTAGGACCAAGAATGCTAGAGAGACTTAAAATTGATCCAGAGCTGAGTGAGCAGAGCTGGGATACTAAGACTGCTCTTCCATGGACAGCTGAGCCGGTCTGTAGCAGTGGACAAACCATCCAACACAGAAGTGCTTAATTTAAAAAAAAAAAAAAAAAGGACTACTGAAAACCCTAAGAAACTTTGAAAAGGAACTGAAAGATTCAGCCAAAGTGTAAAATATTTGCAGACAGCTTGGGAGTTATTTAAAGACACCATATTGGAGGCTTACAGCACATGTGTGCTGCTTATTTAAATAGACTTCAGAAGGCCCCCAAATGTTGGCATGACTAAACAGCAAGGTAAGGTGAAATATCTGAAATAAAACATCATCTTTCTTGAATCTGAACTTTTGTCTGAATGATGAAAATAGAGAATTAAAAAAAAGCTGATGAATTTAACTTATGATGAGGCAGGCAGAAAAATTTTTGATGAATAACTCCCAGCAGTCATAAAAGCTATTGTTAAGTATATCTTTAATCAGAAAAGTTTCTGGAGTATCTGTAAGGTCAGCATGCAACCGAGCGGCTTTGGAGAAGGTATGGTCATAGCTGTAAAACAGAATTGCTTCCACTCACTTTGACAACACTTACAGAGGTCTTCATGCCAGAATATTTCTTAAGAAGAACTGTAATAGAGTATATGACTCAAACTGAAACATCAGTGCAAGACATTGCAGTACGTTAAGCAAACAATGAACAAGGCACCAGGATCAAATGACATTCATCCAAGTGTTATAAGAGGAACTCTGGGGTAAAGGAGCTCCTGACTGTAGCATGTTGCAGGTAAAGAAGGTAGCTAGTACAATAACAACTTTTTAAAAAGGCATCGGAGGAACATTATATGAGTGAGCTTTGTGACTGTACAACCCAGATTCGTAGAAGTGATAACAAAGACCAGAATTTGTTTCATTGTTCCCTCTGTAAAGTCCTCTACCAAAGGCTTTTGGAGAGGCTAATTTGCCTCTGGATAAAATGGAAAGTTTTATAAGGAACAACTGGCCACAGATGGAAAGAGAGGGCAAAAATGGTTTGTTTTGTTAGTAGGAGTAACCCATTGAATATTCCACAAGGTTCTGCGTTAACATTGGTGCACAGATAAAAGGAAAAGGGTTTGATAGTGAGGTGATGAAGTTTGTAGATGTTACAGACTTCTTGGGTTAGTATAATGGCTAGCTATTTAAAGAAAATTGCAGATGCTCAGGTTTTGAGTTATGTGGGTTAAAATCTTACATGAAATTCCATGTAGGTAAATGCGAAGTAATCTGAATGAGAAGTAGGAAAAAGAATTTTTGTAGACAATGATTTGCTCTGAACTGGTTCTTACCAATCATGAGTGAAAGATTAATTATCTAGTACATAAATCAATGCAGTTCTTCATAGCAGTGAAAACCACGAATCCAGTGTTAAGACTTATTAATAAAGGAATAAAGAACAAAACATAAACATCACATTGCTTCTGTAGAAATTCATGGCATGTATGCATCTTGAATATTCTTCATAATGTTGGTACCATCATCTCAAAAAGGGAACAGTAGACTAGAAGAGGTTCAGAGAGAAACACTGAGAGTGATTTAAAAGCATGAAACAGCTTTTATGTGAAGAAAAATTAAAAAGACTTGTTTTTTTTTCATTTTCTGCTTGGGAAAAGGATGACCATGAAAGAACACAATAGGGATCTATACAATCATGAGTGAATAGGGAAGGATTACTTATTACTGTCTTCCAAAGTACTAGAACAGGAGGAGTAGAGTACTAAGTAGGAGCCAAAGATTCTAGATTGAATCGGAACAAACAAAAAGAGATGATTACCCATATAATACATATTTAAGCAGAGGTACTATCTGCATCGAGATGCTGTTGATTCTGTAAAGTAAGGTTGATTAAAAAAGCAAGTAGGTAGAAGAAAAAGGCTAGCAAAGGCTGTTAAACACAGAAATAACATCCATGGCTCAGGAAGTCCTTGGTACATGCAAGTAGCTGGAAGCAAAGGTTGTATATGCTATAAATATTTCTGTGTTCACTGTTTACACTTTACCCTAGACATCTGTTATTGGTTGTGATTTTTTTTTTCTTTCCTATCAAAACATGTGTTCATTATTTCTAAATGCGTTTCCAACTATGTAAAGATAAACACAGTAAGAAAAGACACATTTAAGTATTACACCAAAATCAAAGCTGCTGCATAGTTTGTCATACAGAATTTATGTGAGGCAACTCTTAGTTGTAATAATTAGGGTCTGGTGTGAGCAGTGCCTTGCTTTAATGAGTGCTGTCTTCGTGCTCTAGACCTCCTTCACCCCGTGCCATCATATTATATGGAAATGTCCATACTGTTGGATATTACAGTAGTTAAATCTGAAATTTGATGTCATGTGACTGTTCTCAGAAAGCTTAGGTTTTTACTTAATTGATGCTAACACCAAAATTTCAGTTAGCATCAGATGTTGAATTGAAAAGAAGGTATTGTTTTGAAATGGTACTTGAGGCAGTTCATAACTGTTGCTTTTATATGGCAAAATTAAATAATAAATGTGAAGACCCTTCCTGTGTGGGGCATACAGTTCATATCAGAGAACCCTTAAATTTACAGGTGTCAGTAAACCAGTTGAAATCCGTGTAAAACTGCCTTGTCATAATTTTTAAAAGCCTGCTAACTTGTTGAATTCGCAATCAAGATGCTGACAAAATACTTGTATTTACTTAGGATAATGAGTCACCACTGCATTGATGAACTTATTTTGTCAAATAGTAGTTAAACATTGGCATCAGTAAAATAAATACTTGGGGAAAATATATGCATCTGGTTTACTCCTCTAGTTTTTGTTGACTAATAACTCAGCTTGAAATTAAGACTTACCTTAACTTGTTCTCATTTCAGCTTTGGATAGATCACAGTCCAAGAGAGATGGAGGTTTTAAAAATAATTGGAGCTTTGATCATGCAGAAGAAAGTGAAGGAGATACAGAGAAAGAGTAAGGATCCTTTTATTTAGGCTATTGAAAGTAAAAGTGTCTATAAATAAATACTTTTTTGTAATTTATTAATAAGAAACAATATATAATACATAATCAGTAACTAAGAAAAATGTTTCCAAAAAAGTGATTATTTTAAATAGTATTGCCATATAAAAATGCATTATAATGTAAATTTAACTGTAAGCATGGGGCTTACACATAGCACACAGTACATTTCAAAGGTGTTGCAACTGTCTTTGGAACTACTGTGAAAGTCTAAGGAACACAGACAAGTAATACGTCAACCTGCAAAGTAAGGAAACTGAAAGGGAGAGTATCCAAGCAGCTTCAACTTTTACTTTAGTGGTGATGCTACTCAGTACTTCACAGTTACAATTCAGGTACTTCTGTAGCTGTAGACCTACATCAAACTAAACTGAGCTTAAAAGATGGTAGGTTCTTCTCCCTTTTGGTTATCTTAGTGGGTAGAGTTAAGACTGGTTTTGTTCCCTGATAATTTAATTCTTCACTTGGTATGTTTGGATTTTGACTAAAACTTAAAGCCTATGTGTATAGTTTGAATACATACTTTGTTCTTGTGACATTTTATTGTTACTGTGTTTTCTCAATATTAATGTATTTCTTTCCAGAAAGACTAATGAACTCTTAAAAGTACAGGTTTTATGCATGAAGAAGGCATGTTAAGTTTATTTGTTGTTCTGAGATACATGGAGAGTAAGACCTGCAAGTTTAAAAACGATGCTATAGTTCTCCAGTAATGAGAAATTAATCATGTGGTTATGTACAAAAATAATTCTTACAATATTGTTATATAAATTCTTATAATATTCTTGTAATATTCTGCCAAATAATTGTGCACTGGAAGGGAGATAGGAAAACAGACACATAACCACTTAGGCTGCAGCAGCAGGCTATGCTGTATTCTTAGAAAAACATTAATAAATGTGCTGTTTTAGTCATTAAAAAATGAGTTCAGAAGTTCACTGAAGTGTTAGGTAAGCATTAAGAGCTTTTGACAACATAACTATCGGAAGTTAAAACCACTTTTTCAAAGGTTGTCAAACTAAGGGCATTTTAGTTTTATAAAATTAAGCTTGCTTTTTTTCTTAGCACCTTTACATCCATTTCTGGTGCACAGTAATATGTTTTAAGTGTAGTGGTGGCACATACAATACAGTTAGTATTTGCATTTTACTTGTCTTCAGAAGTGAAAGTAACTCACATTTTTAAGCACAGCAGGTTTTTTTCTTTCTAGTAATTTACTGCTGTTTTCCATCTGTCTCCAGTTGATGTTCACTTAAGAATACAGAATGAGATATGTATAGTGTAGCGATGCTAAAAAAAAAAAAAAGTTTTAAAAACTGATTATGGAACTTATGTTTTATATAATTGTGTCCAATTTTAATATGTTTTTTCTGAGTGATTTTTCATTCCTTTCAAATATTCTGTATGATAAACAGTTTTCCTGTAGTCAGTATTGAAATTTTATTACCTAATTATATCAGTAATTCATTTTTATACCTGTGAATTACACAGAATCTTGTCTGGAAGTATAGATAAAAGATTAGTTGAAAAATTATTTAAACTGGAGATCCTACCTTTTTTGCTTACTCATCCTCTGATACCATTTCAGTCAGCTTCTTACTCTTCTCCAAACAGCTCTATGTTTTAAGCTGCCCACATCCTTCTGGTAACACCTGGGTTTTTTTTGTCTTAATGGCATTGTAAGCTTTGAGCATTCTGAAATACTTTGTGTATTTTGTTTTTCTGATACGTTTTTACTCTGTGTAACAAAATACTGACAGAGAAAACACCTGATTTTGACAATAAATTGTCCTCAGCTTTAGTTCCTAGAACTATTCCAACATAAAGCTTGGTGTCCCCCCAATATTTTGAGTGCACTATGCAATAAGTATGTATTCTGGCAATTTTTTAATAATATCATTCTTACTCACTATGGTATGCTGATACTTACTAGCAGTGCTTGTAACTTACTGCATTTCTGTGTGGAGAAAGCAGTAAATCTGAAGCAAGTGTCTGGATGCCTCACATGCTTGTTGTTGAGGCACTAGCATTTTAGTGTCTGACCTTATCACAGCTTTTTGCCCTCTTAATGGCAGACATACAGTAAGTTTGTTTTGAACTGGCCCAAGAATAACATCCCAGCACTTAAAGGATTGGCTGTATTCTTGTATTACCCCATGAGGCCTGTGCTAATGTTGTTGGTCAATACTGGATGTCTGTTTGGATTATCTTTCCTCATCGAGATGAACGCTGATGGAATATGTAGCTAATGACCTCCTACCAAAGCAATTTTTAAAATAGGTAGATAATTTTGAAAATGTGTTGTTTAACTTATTTGAGTAATTAGGATGTGACATAATGGTAAGGTGTCAAGTAATGAACACAAAAAGAGTAAAGAACTTTCATAAACTGAAGAAGATTTGAAAAATAAACTATCACCCAACACAATATATACATTTTTAAATGCTGCTGGAGTTGATACTTGGAACTAGAGTAACGGAAATTCAGAATGGTAATTGCAAGTATCTTATCCTACAGTAAATGCCTGCAGATAATCTTCAGTCTGCTTAAAAAAGTGAAAGTAACATTTTTGATGATTTACAAGATTTGATCCACTTCAGCTAGCAGTCAAGATAATAGCAAGTGACTTGAGGCTTTTCTTGCTTTGTACTTGGACGCCACACAGAAAGAGAGGAACTTTTGTGTAGAACAGTAGAAAAAAAGACCAATTGGTCAGTTGAACACACCAAAACCTGCATAGACCATCACAGAATAAATGATGGAAATTGCGTATCTTACGTAGCAGAAGACATGAAAGATGCAAGACTTATACAAACAGGGCCAAAGTAATATATTAATTAAATTGATTACTGAAATGAACATGTTATAAGATGCTTTCTAGTTTTACAGTTGATTATAATGAAGTGTCTTGGATAATTTATATTTACTTTCTTTTTAATATCTGGGTAAATGTTCTTGAAGTATGCTTCAATATGCCTCACAATGGTTTTATAAATTGATGGGCCCAGTTTTCTTTTGGCTGTTTTTTTAATAGTCCAGATTTGGGCCTTCCACTGAGATTTGTTCAATATTAGCCTTATCAAAAAACTGAATACAAAGAAATGGGTTTGTTTCATTTATTTGCCCTATGGTATCCGTTCTTAACAAACACTTTCTTTCACAAAGTTTTTTGTTTGTTTGTTTCCCTTTTATTTACAGGGGATAAGCTGCTTGTTCTCTTTTATTCCTGAATGAAAATGCAGCAATAGTTTTAAAAAAATTATTTCTGTTTAGCTTTTTTCTGATATTTTTTTCCTTTTTATTCCTTTATCAAAACAGCCCCTCATATTTATATAGATGTTTTGTGCTGCTTTTATGACCCGTTAGTAAGGCACTATAGTCTTTAAACTAATAAAGAACTTTTTGTTCAGAGCCTCAGTTCTTAATTTTTAGGAGTTTTAGTTGAGGTTATTTTTAATGTGGTGGCATTGTGGTGAGTTGAATAATATCACTGCTTCTCTTGTGCCTCTGATGTCAGGGCTTTTTTTTAATGTGTTCCCTACCAGCATGTAATTTAGAATAAAGAATGTACACGGTACATTGTGAAGGGAAATATGTCAGCCTCCTGGTTTTATATATTTAAGAGTTTTTGGAAAGAAATTCCAATCACATCTGAAACATGACTGGATCAGTTGGTAGTTGATAGAAATATGCTTGCAACTCATGGGAGTGTAATCTCAGTGTTCAACAGAGGTTTAAAGTTTGGGTTGCTTGTAGATAGTAGTAAAAACATGGTCTATTAAACTGAGGTATCTAGCTATTGCACAGTTCTTAATTTTTTAAAATACTAAACACGATAGGTAATTAGAGGTAAGTAAATAGAAATTTTTTTTTCCTTGTTCAGTGCCTAGATTCAAATGCATAATTACGAACTCCATTTTGGAAAGAACTGTTTACCTAAACTTCTTTTTTTAAAAAAAAAAATGAGTAAAGATTTAACTTTCATTTATTATAAACTTCTAATTAAAGTATTGAAAAGTTAGAAATTACAGTTCTAATGTGAAAATTTCTCTCTGGTTCCCTAATTAAAAGTGACAAAGTGTGGAGGCATAGCCTTCTCCCCACAAGACCACAGAGATTTAGTTTCAGTAGTGTTAAAATGTTATTGTCTGGTATGTGGGAGTGTGGTACAGTGGGTTTTTTTCCTGTTTGTACAAATTGCATCTTTTAAGTGGTGACTGTAAGCATGTGATACATGAGCAAATAGACATTAGTCAGTTGCTATGTATTCTGCTTTCTGAAAAAACAGCCTTTCTGGTACTGATGCATATACTTTGCATTCCTTAAGGTCTAAAAATATTTGTTCTTTAAAAACATCCGATTTCCAAATATTTTTCTAGTCATGTCATCTTAGTTGCCCATAAGAGTTACTCTTCAGTTTTAAGGATTTTTTTTTCAGCGTTTTGTTAATTTTGTTACCTTCTCTTTCACCCACCCAAACGCCCTTTATTAAAATGATTACAGTATTGGGGCATCTTGAAACCCTAAACGTATAGCCACTATAAAAGGGCGTTTTGAAAACTGTCATGATTTTTGTATGAGCTGGAGCTGGAGAAGGAAAATGTATCTAGAGGTAAAATGATCTTGCTCGATCAATGCAGTAGGTGAATGCCAGAGCTGCAGGTACCATAGGTTGCTTGCTATTTTGTGTTTGTGCTGCAGAGTTTCATTTATTCTTTACGCTCTGGAAAATTTCTGAAATTGTTAAACTCATTGTCTTCTGATGAAGGGTTAAGAAAGCTCAGTGAGACTCCCTTGAAAGAAAATGCTATCCTGAAAGGGAGTTTAAAAAAAAAGTTACAGTATTTTAAAATTTTAGTATCAGCGGATAGTCTGTACAGAAGTACAACTATACTCTTCTGTCTTTATGACACTTTCTATTGGAAATTAGTGATGATCCACTACACTGTTCATTTTACCATTACACACCTAGAATTGTTGTGTTCTGTAAGTGAAAGTAGAACAGTGCCAGTGGCGAAGTGTTGACATTTATATAATTCTTTCCATATCAAAACCAGCTGTGTGCACAGTCTTACTTCCTGAAGTGACAGGGTCTGCAGTTCTCACCATATGAGTCAAGAACTTTTTTCTTCTATTTTATCTGATGTAAGGATACCTGTATTGCATAAGGTGGAGGAATGAATTGTAACATGAAGGGAAATCTTGTTCACAGAAAAAGGTTTTAGGAAATTGGGGGGGTGGGGAGAGTTCTGAGTGGTTACCTTGTATATAAAGAGCTAAAGTTCATTGTGTATATTGCAGTCAACATGTCATATCTGTAGCTAAGAAAGGTTTCCATCTTCACCTCCATCATTGTTTCTCTTCTGTAACCATTCCCTTGGAACTCCTGATACAACTGCTTGTATTCTTAAGTAGTTAATGCATGAATGATCTTAATGAAAAACCCCAAACCCATGTAATTAAAAATTGGCTAAAGATTGTATTATTTTGTTGTGGCCAGGAGAGGAGTAACCTTATCAGGATTGATGAGAAGCATGTTGTTCCTCCTGGAGGCAAGAATGTGTTAGCTTAATCTAGCTGCTATCAGTATAAAACGTATGATTGGGGGTTTAATTTAAATACTTAAAATCATTTGAGGATAATTGCCTATTACTGAAAAGAGTACGTTTTCACAGTATCGTGGAGTGGGTTTCTTTTTTTATATCTTCTTCTCTGTTATAATAGTTGAAGATTACCAACACAGAAGTACTAAAGAAACACATTTTAATGAGCAGTGGAGCCAAACAGAGTACAGTGTTTTTAGGAAGACATACTTTGGCAGTAATTGCTATGGGATAAAATTTAGTTATATGCAAGTTTTTCTCCTACAACACTGAAGTTTGCGGTTTTAAACCACATACTTGAACACCGATATGCTTGAATAAACTAAGACTGTTTTATAGGTTAATTTAGTATTGACTCAGTTTATGCATCGGGCTGTATAGAATCTTTCATGATGTCAGTAACATCGTTATAACAATATGGAAGGTTCAGTGGTATTTTGAGTTAATAACATCCTTTTAGTTTTGCTTTTGTGAAATAATTTGATGTACAGTTCAAGTTTATATTCACATAATCCATCTGGATCACTACATTGCCCATTTAACATTCCTGTTGTTTTAGGCATGTATGTACAGTGTGCATGTGATGCATTTAAATTTAAAGAGGGAAGGAGAAAACCCCACTCTGTGTGTGTTTAAAATGTTTTGTTGGTGCTCTGTTGCATTACAGTGTATCTGTTTTTCTCTCTATTTTATCTAGCGAGGCAAATCTGCTCAGCATAGATGACAGTGATGGGCCTTTCAGTCCCAATGAAGAAAGAAAGGTAACTACTGTTTACTGGTGAAAACCTATCTTTAAAGCTTCCTAGGTTTTTAAAGAATGTTGCATAGTCACCTGTGTGGTATTACAAAATGAAAGTTTATATGTTGATTTAACAACATATGCTTAAGCTTTTCCTCTGCTTACCCTTAATGTTCATTTTACTCCTATAGATCTTGTTGGTTTGTATAGTACTCTGAAAATATGAGCATGAATAACTGGTTTTAAGTTTAGACAATTTTCATTAATGAGATTGTATTTTTTAATTAAAAATTTTCATCACTATATCCCATGATTGCTTACTGTCAGATTTCCCTGTTTTGTGTGCATGTATATGTGTGTGTATATAAAAGGAGAAGATGCATAGGCAAAACCCATGCTTTTTGTGTTTTTCTTATGTATACTGAAATAGCTTACAACTGCAAGGTGCTTCATAATACTTCATAAAAGTAAGGAATCGTAATGAGTAAGGGATCAGACGGTATATTTTACATGACATTTGGTACAAAAGCAGTCATGCATTTAGTACATGAAACTTGGTACAAATCAAGCCAAAGTAATATTTATATAAATATTTTGAAACTTGTTTTTTCCTTTAACTTTTATACGAGTATTTTAATATATGTGAACTCTGTTACAGACCTTTCGTTGTCGGCCTGGAGCTGTCGGCACCAGTGGTGATTCCATAAAAACTTATGCAAGGCGAGGCAAAACTGGAAGCTTGAGACTTTTTAAAGGGAATGCAATTGGCCTCAACATGATGGGAAATAGCAAGAAACTGAGGTACTACATTTAGTTTTATGTTTACTTACCTATTTGATCATTGATAGACATCAATGCTAAATGGGAATTACCTGTAGTACATTTGCATTACTGCTGTGCTTTTTAAGAAGCTATACTGTTCTGTGCTTCTGAGCAAAGACTGAAAACTAGATTAAGGTCTTTCATCTTCCAAAATGTTAAACAGCACATAAGTAAAATACCAAAAGGTTATTAAAATAGAGTTAGAGCATTCAGTGGCACACTTGTCAGTGCCTTACCAATGTTGTCTGCATATACTATTGTTTCCTCTAGACAGTGTTAGCATGTGGAAGACTTATTTCTAACATCCCCATCACGAATTTCTTCTTTCCATGATTGTGAATTGCCAAGGTTAACTCAGGGTGCATTTTCTGTTTTCCTTACTGCAAGATGTCATTTGATTTAGGAGTCATGGACTATTCCTTTAAAAGATTCAGCAAATATTCATACTCCTACATGATAGCTCGAGATTGTCACTTGCATTTAAAGCTGACAGGAATAGTGTTTAAGTATTCAGTGTTGTACTTGCTTGTTACTACTGGCCCTAGCTTGTAACAGACTGATCTCTTTATTTAGTATATAATAAGTGGTACATTCATGTAACTTTCTCTGGGAGTATTTCATACTGCTAAAGTGCACTCAGTTTGGTTACTCATGCAGGAAGGAATAGTTTGTAAGATAGCTAGTTACATTTGGGCCAGCCATTAAATATGGAACCCATGAGTGTCTGTATGAGGGATGTCTTTGTCTTCGTTCTTGCATGTTGGTCTGTAGAGCACTGTTGGTCAGTGGGACCATCTTATCGGAGAGTCACTTGAGAAAATAAATCCTTGAAGTTCTATCTGGTATGTATCCTCTCCTGCAGTTCTGATCTTTGAGCCTAACATACAGGGAACAAATCCAGAATTTCCAGTCTGGACTGGTTTGATACAGTTTGGTAGAGAAGAACAAACCCAAGAATTGTTCATACTTCAGTCAAAATAAGGACTCTGATTACCTTTATGTTGTAATTGTAACCTATTCCCACATATTAATCTATCCTGTTTAATTTCAAAATGTAGATGAGCCTTCACCCACTATCTTAACCAAATGTGATACATATCACTCTAATTTAGTTTTTCTGTAGCTTGTGAGTGGTCTTAAATTCATGCATACTCTCAAATAAACAAAACCCAAACCAAAACCAACCCCCACAGATCCTGAATTTTCTGGTAAGAGATGGCCAGTTATGAATATTTCCTTCTTCGGAACTACTGCTGTAAGGACCACATAAACAATAGTTTAGATTTTTAGGTGAATGAATGGATATTCTTATCCTTCATTCTTTTTTCAGTGACTTAATTTTGACAAAGAACAGTGAAACTTTCACTGATGAGTAAAATTCTGTACTCTTAATAGTTCAACTTACTGTTACTACAACCAACATGCCATTGTATAGGGGATTGTTTGGGTATATGTAATGTATGTTGGGAACTAACTGCAGGATATTATGTATTGTATATACTGGGTTATTATGAATAAAAGTGTCTTTAATAAAATGTAAACAAAGCATTAAGTTTTCAGTAATGAACTTCTCTGAAGAGTCATGATTTCTAGCTAAATGTTATTGAAGACAAAAAAAGTCTGTAGACTTATATAAAAGTATTAATCTCTCCTGTCACTTAAAAATTCACCTATCATTTAAAAATTCACCTCTACCCATGAGTTTTATTCTGTAGGTTTTGTTCATGTAAAACTAAACCAAAATCACTGCCTTCCCAATGTCCAATGAAACATAAAAGCAAACACTGCATTCTCTCCATGGATGTTTCAGACTGGATCAGATAAGACATTTACAAAAAAGATTTCACGGAGCTTTTTGGTGAGAGTGCACCTACATTTTCCCTTCCTTTGGGAATACAAACATTGTCTTGGTTTTTGAGATAGACTAATAGGTTGTTATGTGGAACTTAAAAAGCTTTGTTAAAATACAATAGATTTAATAACGGCAGGTTTTTTTGTTGTGTGTTAAAAGTTGTGCCATTGCACAGGGGTCTGTTATTTTTCAACATATTCAAGCACTTCCTTGGAAGCTCTTGCCAACTCTGAACACAGGTAATTCCTTCAATCCCTTTTTTTAATTCTTTCTACATTTACACAGATTATCACAGTACTTCATTATCATTGATTGATGCTGTGCAAATGATGTGTTGTGTTTCAATCTTTAATTTTTAGTACACACAACAGATTTATAAGATAACATAAAGATTTCTGGCTTGCTTCTCTTCATATTGGCCAGTTCTTATGAAAACTCAGCAATTATTTACCTTAACAACAAAGAAACTCAAAACAAGAGTAGTGAAGAAGCTTGTGCATGTACATTATATTTGCTGTTTGTTTTGAGTACAGCTAATAATTTAAAATAAGATTCTTCTAGTCCTCTGAAAACTATATTTTTTTACTGTCTGGCTGTCAGATTTATAGTGAAATCTAACCTTAGTATGTATTTTTTCTCCCTTTTCTGTTAAACCAGTCATACTTGACTGCGTATGTGTGTTTTAAGTTCTGTAAAGGTGTCTGGGTTTAATTTTGTTTTTAAGGTAAATAATTGCTGAAGTGTTTTAAAGAGTCTTTAGCATTTAGTTCAGACATTCTGTTATTTGGATTTGGACTGCCTTCTATTGACAAATACTATGGTATAAACCTAACACCTAGTATGATTTATAAAATCTAACTGAAGAAAGGAAAATCTGTTGCATGTGTGTTACCTTACTTAAAGGTCACATGATATACATTGAAAGCAGGCATCCGCCTTCTGTCTACTACTGAGCTGCATGCTGAATTTACATGGAAAATATAAATACCCAACTTCTTACTAAACTGTCATTAATGAAGGAATAATGGATCTGTGTAGGCTACTGACTGCCATAAACAATTAATATTTGATTAAAACTCATACTATTTAACTCACTTTCAGATTTTGGCCACTAAGTCTGCTTGAAAATTTGAATATGCTCTAAGTGTTCATCTTGATTCGATACCTTACCTGTGATAGCATCATACCTTTCATAACACACGTATCACAACAAAATCCCTAAATCTGTAAAGGTTTGTGATCCAGTCACTGTCTGTAGTGAAGACTGGTGGTGTGTTCATGTTGACATGCAGCACAGAAGGTGCTTAATAGTTACTCTTTCAATATTTGGACTCTTCAGCTAAAGAAAATTCTGAAGGTTGATCATGCAGTTAAGCTGCTAGATTAAATGCACAAAGATCAGATACTTGAGATTTTTGAGATACTCATGGTGATTTTTATCACAAAGTTGAAGTCTCTGGTTTTGTTTTTTCTACCTTGTCTGCAGAATAGGGATAAAAATCTTTTCAGATCATTGGGGCTTGACTCAAATTAGTATTGTAGTACAGTATTGCCTAAAATTCAGGAAATGAGTGACATAAAGAAGGAATATCTAAGAACAGTGAGAAAAAATTTTCCCTGTGCATCTCCATTTGCATGTACAAAAATTTAAACCAATCAAAAAGTTATCATCTGTTACCTGGTTAAGCAAATCCATTATCAAACTCTAACTTAACCCTAATAGTTTTGTTGTTCAGGGTTTTTTTAATCATGAGGTCTTACTTGAAATTGCTTTTATCTTTACTAGTTTTCAATAACTTGTATCAAAATTTCTCACATTATTAAATCCCTTTTAGATTTTTTAAATACTTTTTTAAAAATTTATTTGATAAACAGCAGAAATAATGTAGTCTGTGTTTGTGTCCTGTGTTCCTGAAATGTCATGCTCCCATTATTTTACATCTGTGGTGGTATGAATTTCTTAGGATCAGCTGATAGAATGTGATAGTGTAACCTTGTTTCCATTGGAGCCTAGACTTTAAGTGGTTTAAATGGTATGTCAAGGAGACCTATATTGTTAATATATTGTAAGTTCTGTAAGACTTGTAGAGCATTTGTTCTTTGAGGGAACTTTCTGACCATTACATCACCCTGGTTTTAGTGTTATATGTTAATTTTCTTGAAACTTAAAAACCCAGATTTCAGGCTCATTTTGCAACTTGCTAGGACTTCATGATTAAATTATCTGGTGATTCTGTCTGCACTGGGTATGTTCTATTCAAAGAACAGGATTGTAGAGCAGCTTGCATTTTATAGCTGTCCTACTTGGAAGCATATCTGACACCATATGAACCCAGTTAAGTGTGCCATCTAGAACAGTCTGCTTTGACTCAAATCTGATCACCCAGCAGGCTGTGATATTCTATTCCAGCACCTACTGGTGTTTCTCACTACTTGAGTCAGGCAGAAGGCAGAAGTGCTGCTTAACAGCTTTTTACAGGGGCACAAGAGTTTCTCAATCATGATAGTTTGGCAAAGCTCAGATTCAACAAATAAAATAATAAAACATGAGATTATGTGACTTTCTTGTTTAAACTCCTGAAGTTTTAAACATTTGAAAAGGCACTCCTGTACTTCACTTGTGTTTTCTTTCCTATTATCTCTTTCAAAGACATTAAACTGGAACCCAGAGAGGATTTGAGACATCCTTAAGTAAGGGCAAGTAGCTGTCAGCTTTTTATTTCTCGGGTGACAACATTAAACAGAAGGTTGACTGTAAATTAGTCTGGATGATGACTGACCAGCTGGAGTTGCAGTATCTTGACTCGGAAGCATGTGGGATTTACTTTGGTGATCGAATGGGATACTATTAGGTTATTTTAGAGGAGTTGAACTGTTAACTTCGAACACTTACGATGTTTCTAAACTTCATATTCTGGAAAAGAGAGTTTTACTATTTGGTTCATTTTGATAGGTCTTGTGCTGTTATGTTCATGGCTGTCTCATGATCAGTCAGAAATGCTCTGAAAGATTCTAATATTGACTTAAGATACTCAGTATAAGATTCCCAAAAGGTTCATAATACTAAGCTGAAAACATTTAAAAAGCAAGCTAGTGATTTGCTCATTTTCATCTTTTGCAGTAATGTAGAGGAAGAATTAGGAAATGGTTGTTAGCATTTTGGGGAATTTTGGTACTTTTTTTCATTGTTCGTACCGGGACAAATGGCAGGAGCAAAACTTCTGTTGAGTGATGTTTCTGAGAAATATTTTGAATCAATCAAAATGCTTTTTCACATCATTTTATTTAGTGGAATTAAAATTTAAGCATTGTATTTCCATAATTTGAAACAATTTACATTATCAGCATGTTGTCTGTTAAAAGTTTCATGGTTTTTGAACATTTCAAATGCAGTATTTTGTGTCCTGTCACAGAAGTGTGCCAGATAATTGTTAGGGTCTAACGATCTTTGAAAGAGTAACTATATTATTCATCTACTGTATCTTTATATCAGCTTTTACTAGAGAGGATAATGGTAAGTAATCTTCTCTCCAGAATCGCTTGCTTTACATAATAATGAGATTAAAGTGTCAAAAGGCAACAAATGAAGAAACGAAAGAAATTATAAGAGACATTGGTGAATATACTATGTCTGTGTAGAGTCCTGCTGAGAAATTTGAGCACCTGAAAATCTTCTTTTTTCTTTTTGGGATGTGTTGTGTTCTTTCAGATACCAGCCATCTTACATCCATAAATTTTCTGCATTTATTTTCCCTTATGAGTAATAAGGGAAATTCCTGAATGTACAATTCAGTCTGTTCACATGTTATGCCCTTTAAGTCATATCAAAGATGTTAATATTATGCCTTAGTAAAATGTATAGATGGAAGTATAAAATTAATTATAAATAGTTGTAACTCATTACAAAAGGTAGTGTCTTTTTTGCAGTGACAGTGTTGAGTAAAGGAGAGCTGGTTCACAGTGTTTTGGATGGTGATAAAACTTTTTAACATCTTTATTTTTACTTCCAGGAAAAAAAAAAAGTGCATATTCTTATTTGTCTGTTTTATCCTAGACTGAATGCTTCTGTGCCTGTCAGAGGATCCTAACAAGTTGTATTATTGATTCAGCAATACTTGGTTGATTTTTGGTTTTGTATGGTTGTTACTGTAAAAGCAGAACACCACAATTTTTAGCTAAGACTATGTACAAATACACCAGAATCTTTTCTTAAACAGTTTTTCTGTATGTTTGCAGTGAAAATGCTCAGAACATGTCTTGTTCTGTAACTGTGGTACATGGCAGACGTTTTCACCATGCACATGCACAGACAGCAGTGGTAAAAACCGCAGCCCAAAGGTAAGACTACATTTGTTTCTCCAGATGTTTCAGTTGAAAAAAGTCCTTTTTGATTTTGTATGTAATGGTTTTCCTTATGCTGTGAAATGTTTTAAGGAAACGTAAGTGATTACATGGTGCATTTTTGATCGTGAGTTTTGATCTTAATTACTAAAGTTTCATAAAACTTATAATTTAGAACTTACTATTGTATAATCTTAGAATTTACCAGTTTTAAAGCACACTATAGCATGTATTCAATAGGAGAGCACCTGCTAATGGAAATACATTTTAAAAAATACTTTGAAATGGACAAACAGTGTGCAGTAGAAATTTACATAACTGACAAAATGATCATCAAATAGTAATTCACAGCAACTCCAGTTGGAATAAGATTCATCTAAAGATTAAGTTACAGATTTGTTGTTCCTATGTAGTCTGTAAATAGAACATAAAACATATAAACTAGGACATCTCACAGAAGCAAGGTTATATAAATAATAGTTAGAATGGACAGCTGGAAACTGGGGAATCTTACTCAGCTATGCTGAGTTAAACTTAACTGTTTGGAAAACTTAAACCAACATCAGACTTGTATAAATTCCAGGATTGTTTTAAAATTATTTCTTTTGTAGGCTTTTCACACCTAATGTTTATCACAGACATATGACCTAACCATTGGTTTAAGGAATTCTCTTTCAAAATTTGTCCATTCAGAGCTATTTCTATCTTATGAATTTCATGGATTTCCATCAGCTCATGAGTTATTGATGATCTTGATAAGGATATAGAGTGTATCATCAGTAAGTTCACAGATCATACCAAGTTAAGCAGGAGTGTTGATCTGCATGAGGATGGGGAGTCTCTACAGAGAGACTTGGATAGATTGGATCCGTGCGCCAACGTTAACGGGATGAGCTTCAACAAGGCCAAGTGCCAGGTCCTGCACTTGGGCCACAACGACCCCTTGCATGGCTACAGGCTTGGGGAGGTGTGGCTGGAGAGCTGTCTGGAAGAGACGGATCTGGGGGTTCTAATGGACAAGCAGCTGAACATGAGCCAGCAGTGTGCCCAGGTGGCCAAGAAAGCCAACGGCATCCTGGCTTGTATTAGAAATAGTGTGACCAGCAGAAGTAGGGAGGCGATAGTCCCCCTGTACTCTGCACTGGTGAGGCCACACCTGGAGTATTGTGTCCAGTTTTGGGCACCTCAGTACAAGAGAGATACCGAGGTGCTGGAGCAAGTGCAGAGGAGGGCAACGAAGCTGGTGAAGGGTTTGGAGAACAAATCCTATGAGGAGCAATTGAAGAAGCTTGGACTGTTTAGTTTGAGGAGGAGAAGGCTGAGGGGAGACCTCATCACTCTCTACAGCTACCTGAAAGGACATTGTAGAGAGGCTGGTGCTGGTCTCTTCTCACAGGTGAGTAGCAATAGAACAAGAAGGAATGGCTTTAAACTGCAACAGGGGAGGTTCAGACTGGGCATTAGGAAAAAATTTTTCACAGAAAGAGTGATCAGACAATGGAATAGGCTGCCCAGGGAGGTGTTGGAGTCACCATCCCTGGATGTGTTTAAGGGTCGTTTAGATGAGATGTTGGGGGATATGGTGTAGGGGAGAACTTTGTAGAGTAGGGCTCTGATGATTGGACTCAGTGATCCCAACGTTCTTTCCAAACTGAATGATTCTGTGATTCTGAGTGCTTCATCCTGTCACAGCATTTTTTAGCCTCCTTCTTCTGGCCCCTTTTTAACTCTGCTTTTTAGTGTAGATTTTTTGGGTGGCATCATATGTAGGTGGCATCATATGTAGGAATCATCCTTTTTTTGGTTCCACTTCCCTTGCTTTCATTTGCTACCTTCAGGAAAACAAAGCTCACATACTAACATGGATAAATGACGTGATCCAAATGTGTATTAAGGCAATTTGGCATTGAAGGAACAGACTGGAAAATGGATTTGTGTCCCTGAGGACCTACACCATTGTTGCCTCCTTCCATTTCAAACTGTACTATCATCTGTAAATGGAAAGTAGCATGGACATTTCCTTCCTCTTTGTAATAGTGGATACAGTAGTAGAGATCTCCCTTTTCTTTACATTTCTTCCCATCATTGCAAGGCAGGGGTGACTAAGGAGGATTGGCAGTACTTTTCCCTTGAATTAAACTGAAAAACGACGTTTATGTTATCAGTGTGGTTTAGGCTGAACCAGCTGTGCTCTTTACTTTTACATGCAGACATTTTGAGAGTATCTTTGTTCAGTGTTCCATTGAGGAAAACATGGGACATCTCTAAGCATTCATACCCTTACCTTTCACTTTTTTTTTTTTTTTTATGTAATTCTAAGGGATAAAATCTTGATCTTCAGTGCTAATTAAGATGATTTGAAGTAAGCAAAATCATGTGATACTGCTCATTCTTGGATCTCTAGATGTTGACCTTAATATGTTAGTGCACTTGATTAAGCTTTGTTGTAAGATGGTTCTTTGAAACAGCCAGTCAGCATGGATTCGTCTTATCTATTTAAGCACCATAGGCTTCTTCAACATGCCAGAGAGTCTGCTCCAGTGATTCCTAATCTTGAGGGGAAGTTAAACTTGTCTGCTTGCCTTTCTAACCTATGGGACTTGCTTCTTTTTAAGTCTACAATGTAATGTGGAAAAAAAAAAAAAAGTAGCAACTTTGTATGTGTGACACACAGAAAGAAAACTAATGCATAATATAGTCAAGCTGAATATTGCATGAAGTAACTGGATAGTCGTCATCTTGAATGTTTTTAAATGTGTTTTCTTTTAGAGTTGTTACTGTAATGCATTTACATTAACAACAGACAATTAACTCTAATGCTAAGAATATTTTAGGAGTTTCAAAGGCAGGAAGTAGTCATTACAATTCCAAGCAATGTTTTGCTACTGGAGAATGTCAGAACCAGTGTGATCTAGTTGACTGAGGATGAGCTTTATAGAGGCACTGTGCAAAGGATTTTTAATTCCAGTATCTTTTGTCAGTTGACTCAATTGACTACATTTTGAAAGCTGCTAAATATGTTTCTGAGTTAGAGAATTGAAAATTAATAGAACATGGCCTCCTGTCATACTTACTGTTTTTTTTTAATTAAAAAAGAACAGGGATCTCAAGGCTTCTTGATATGGAAAATGTAGGTTTATGAATGAGAAGACAATAGTTTGTTAGGAAAAAAGCCCCCTAAAATAGGATTATAGAACTATTCATAATACAAAATTCCAGTGGGTTAATTTTTTTTGGTCATATATTTTTAGTTCTTTGGGAAGTTTTTACATCTATTTTTCCTGGTTTTTACTGACATTAGACAACAGTTGAGTTTAAAAGTAAATTCTGATGTGTCTCTTCAGAAAGACATATATGTAGAGAATGTGGGTGGCAAACCAAGAATGAAATTTTAGGTATATAAATCAGACAAAAAAGGCTGGTAGCATGGCAGTTGAGTTCTAAGGTGTTAGGGTTTTTTTCCTATACTAATTTACAGGCAGCACAAGTTTTGTTCTTTTACATTGTTTGCATTTGTAGAATTATGTTATGGTATGGTGATCAGTAACAACATGGGGAAAATAGTTTTGAGTAACCTAACATACTGTTCTTAAATCTATAGCAGATTATGGAAAGGATAACCATAAATAAAAACACAATTAAATGAGTTCTGAGCAGATTGAGTCTGGCACTGCCGTTATGGATTCTGTGATTTATACTAGGTTTTTTAAGTGGGGATGGTGTCACATGGGGCAAGCTAATTATGAAACTTGTTTTTAATCTCTACCAAGTTGAATTTGGATCTTGTGATGTGTACTGTATTTCTCATCTTTTTCTCCAACTTTTTTGCACATATATGTTAATTTAAATTCTGGCTGGCTGTTTCACTCATATTTAAAATATAAGGTTCCAGTACAAGAAAACAGGGCATTTCAAAGTAATATTTTGAAAAACATTATTTTTGTGTTTTTCCAGTAAAATCCAGGGATGAAATTAAAATTGTTCACCTTTGATACAATAGATTTTCAGATACAGCTTAGCCTAGGGTTGTAGTTGGTTCAAACTATTTTGCTTCGTTTGAGATGCATAGTTCTGCGTATGCTATTAACTGACTGTTCTCTAAGACTTGGCATTGGAGTAGCACGTATGTACAGCGTGTCTAACAAATCTTATGCATGAGCTGCTTGAAGCAATTTGTAGGGACAGTGCTTGTTATAATTCCTGTATCTGTCCAAGATTCCCATTTCTTAATCTTTCTGAAGTGTCAAAGTGAGAATTCTTTTAAATGCATTATATTAATATGGGATTTGCTGGACTTGGCAGTGTTAGGTTTAACAGTTAGACTCAATGGTCTTAAAGGTCTTTTTCAACCTAAATAATTCTATGATTTGTGATTTTTAAAACAAGTGAGGCATCTAATATAATGACAGTGTACAGTATGAGGTATTCTGGAAATGTTTTTCCTGCCTTTAAGTTTCCTTAGCATTAAAATATACAGTTCTTAAGTGTGACTCTTTACAGCACCTGTAAACAGTTAATCCAAGTTATGTATTAACTGTGCCAAGCATACAAAGGTACTAGATATGGCTCCATACAGACATGGTTTGGATCTGACTAGATTTATAAACTCAGATGTGACCTGCAGAAAACCAGTGTTTATTGTTTGTAAAGGCTAACTCCAGTTGGAAGCAATTTTTCCCCACTTCTATGCAACATTGGCTGATTACCCCCACCCCAGTCTAAGTTGCAGTGGTCACATTCAATTTTGAATTTCTTTTACTCTCTTCCCAGAGCACTGTGGAGATTGTGCTTTCATACTGCACTCTCTAGGATTATCAGGATTACTTTTTTACCTGGTTTACTTTCAATCCTGCCGTTCCTCTGGGTTACAAAGAGTTGGAGAGTTTGCTCTGTTCTTAGCAGTGTGACTGTTCTGTGAAAAGGAAGGAATGAGTTTATATGACTCGAATTATCATTACTCTGTTTAATTTGACTGAAGTAAAGCAGGAAACAGTTTGAATTTGTTCTGGTTTAGAATAATGTTAGCTTAATGCATGTATGACAGATGTTTGTTAGACTTTTGATATTTGGGAGGAACAGCCACCTAGATTAAAAGTTTACAGCATTCCATATTGCAAGTTTTGAAAAGGCAGCAGAGATAAAGATTTTATTTTCAAGTTGTTGTCTTCGTGCTGTGCTTAGTTAGGTCTATTTTTATATCAGCCTTGGTATACAAAGGACCTGAGTTGTGAGCACCAGCTACATTCTCTGATGTTAAAGGAGATGCTTCTGAAACTAGTGGCCCTAATTCTTAAATATTTTCAGACTATTTTTAGCCCAAACCTCAGGAGGAGGCTGGTTGCTTCTGTTTGTCTTTATCTAGTAACAATTTCCACATGGTCTCCTGAATATTTAAGCAGTGCTTTCTGAATTTTTTTTCTCAATTTCTCAAAACATTTAAATATTTTTTTGAATAGTTGGAAACAAGTTGTTAATGTAAAATATGTTTTATCTTCTTTTGCATAGTGATCAGGGATTGGAAATGAGGCTTGATCTGAATCAATGTATAAGAAATCTGTCATGTCAGGTTCTGCATTGCAGTGAATTAAGTGAGACAACCAGGTTGAGTTCAGAATTAATAAAATTTTATGTTGAAAAAGATGCCAGACAATTTAGTATTTAGACCACTGACCCTTGCTGTCTGTGAAGTAACATTTATTTGTGTGTTTATAATTACTGTTACAAAAATGCTGTGAATAATAATGCTCATTTGAAAATTAGTCCAGTGAGTGCAAGAGACAATAAACCAGTTATAGTTTATGTTTAATAACTTGAATTTTAGTGATGTGCAACACATGTGGGGCTTTGCATCTTATGTTGTTTTTTCTTTTTTCATATTTTAAGCAATCTGGACCGAAAGGAAAGGTAAGCTTACTGTTGATGAAATGAGCATGGCAATGAGCAGTAAGAAAATTAACTGATGAATGCTTTACCAGTGTTAGTTAAAGAATATTCAGTCCAGTCAATAATATCTGCTCATGTGTGAGGGGGGTTGGTTGTTTTTGTTCTGGTTTCGTGGTTCACTTTCTCCCTTTTACCAAAAAAGGACCTTTGCATCCATTTCTAAATAATGCCATGTTAATGTGAAATTGGGTACATTTCCATTGGAAATTTGTCTGTCTATTTATATATCAAATGTGAAAATAGATAAATTATAACCTTCTCTGGAATTTAAGAATTCACAGCTAATTCTTTTTGTAGAGCAGCAAACTTTATGTAATAGCATGGTTCTGATGCATATCTTAAGTTTGGTGTTTAATAGCATTCACTTTGTCAGCTTGGTTTAAATAGCATTAAAGGTTTTCATTGCATTACTGTGTACATTCTGTTCATGAAGTATGTATGTTAAAGTGATTAACAGAAAACCTATAGCAAAAGCAGGCACAATGGTTTTACATTGATAATTTCAGGTTTTCTCATTTTACATTTTGTTTACTACTCTTAATATTTTGTTATCAATATGGAATACCATACATGTGTTTTTCTTCCTGTATAGCTTAAATTTATATGTAAGTGGAAATGTTTTGTTGATAGTAATGAATTAATTGAGACTTTGTAAATATCCTGCCTATGTAGGTGTTTTTTGGCAGTTGATTAGGTTGAATTGTTTAAACAGTGTATATAATGTCTAACCAATAATGATATAAATAACACTAAAATTAGATCTAATGTAGATCTTTCTGAATTCAGGATTTTCTAGATTTATTTCAAATTCAGTAGTAAAATCAAGTCTTTTTTTACTGCCTTTTGTTATTTCTTAAATATCAAAGAGACACTGATCAGTTTTTGTCCTCAAAGAATGGATATCCTCTTGATGCATGGGCTTCAAGTTCACGTATTTTTTCCTGTTTTTCTTTGTGCTGCATTTATGTTACTAATTATCCATTCAGCTATTAATGTTTTTAATTTGGCACTGTGTGTCATAAAAGACGAGGGTTGATTGGCATGCTGATGGTCTTAATTTTCTCTTGGGGATGCCCACTGCTTCTTCATATATTACTACTAGATATGTTCTTTTTTCCTTCCCTGCTTTTTGCTGTTGTCCTAGCAGGGGAAGATGATTTAGGCAGGAGCTTCTAAATGTAGTTTTAATCATTGCCATCATGATAAGTGCAGCTGCAGCTCCCGACTTTCTGGGCCAAATGGGGCTACTGACCTGCGTACTAAAAACCCAACTCCCTGTGCTGCTGCTTCTCTGTTTCAGCTTTTGACTTTTGTACTCTGCTTTCCCTCTAAGACACTGAAGGTAAATCTCACCACAGCAGCTTGCCGCTTCTATCTTACCATGCTTTAAGCTGGTTTTGCGTAATAATGTAGAAACCAACAGCCTGCCTATGGTGGTATGACTCCAAATAGTAGTGTACAGAGGCAGAGTGAAGAAAATCTGAATAAGGCAGCCTCTCAAAGAGCCAGGCTGCACATTAAACATAGCTCTTTTGTGAGCCTACAACTCAACAAATTTAGAAGCTGTTGTGGCCTTGCACATATGTGGTATTTTTGATGTGCCTCATATCAGATCGTGGGTAGTTTTGAAAGCTTTGCTCTGAGATAGCACTGTATCCTAAATTCCCAGATCCAGATGTTTCTTTAGGTTTATTCCTTTCTGGCATAGACAGAAATTGTCATGACTGTTCTCTCTGCCCCCTTTTCTCCCCC
>NW_020799097.1:34630424-34665141 GCF_003259725.1 Athene cunicularia
TTAATATGAAAATTGCCCTTTGACTGGAGGGTGTCACAGCAGTCTGTCTACCAGCCCAAGGTGAAGATATTAAGGTCCAATTCCATCAGCAAAGGAATATGGCAGTAATATTGGAATGCATGCTGAAAATACTAAATCAGTGGCACCGTTCTGTCTGGGCAAAACATGTTTAGTCAAGAATGCTATACCATTGAGCAGTTAAGATGTGTCAAAAGTTCAGGACTCTTCACAGTCCAGACTACCTCAGTATTTCTGTCATGTCTGTTGCACTCAGAGTGTGATCTTTCTTGGTACTGTAATTAATGTTTTGCTGTTTGATGCTTTACTACTTTTTGAAGTTGCTTTTTTCAAATAGTGGTCTGCCTTCCTTGTACTTCAAGGTATTAAAATCAATACTGCTTTAACTGATGAGATAAAGGAGACACCTAAAATGAGTTAATCTCTAAATATGCTTTGTTCTTCAAGCAGAATCTAAATATCTTAAATATTTTTTAAGAATCCTAAGAGGAAGAAAAAAAATGTACTTTTAATATTTGCTAGCATGGTAGGTACAGCAATCAATATTGTATTTCTTGTAGAAAAAAACAAGAAATGGATATACTATAATAGATACAGTACTGTTAGACACTGTATGTAGATAGACTTGCATCTTGATCTGTTAAGCTGTTTGGTGCCTCATTTATTCCTTTTGAAATGCGAGACTAATAGTTAGGATTAAGCAGCAAGAAGTGCTGTATGTTTATTAATCTCTTAGAATTTTTTAATTTTTTGAATAGTCCTTTTAAAGATAGATACTATGTCCAGTTTTTAAAACTGATAGCTTCCATTCTGTTTCTGCACTCACGTGCAATTAAACTGCTCAGTGTGTTAAGTGCTTTACTGGAGAAGGTATCAGTGGATCTGCAGCTATTCAAATGGCAACAAACACTGTGCTGAGGGGAGAGCCTTTGTTTTCCCATTTGTAAAAACTTCGTAGTGGTGGGCTCTGCCTTGTTTTTTTCACGGGGGGGTGTCAGGAAAGGAAGCTAGTAGGAGGCGCTTCAGGTTGCTGCACTCTTGTGGGAGGGCTGTTACTGTCTCCAGGAGAACATTTATTTCAGATGAAATGTACAATTAATTACTGTTTAAAATTGTCTTTGCTTTTTTTGTAACTCAAGGCAACTTCAAACCTGACCTTGAATTGCTATAACCAAGTCAAACTGTGTTGGGAAGCCACAGCTGACTTGGAGCTGTTTTTCGTAACTTAGGTTTGGATGTCACTGGTTCATTATGGGCATACAAGTAAAAGTCTTATGTTGTGGGAGAAGAAGGATACTCATGCTAGCCCTTGTGTATTCTTGTGTTTGGCCATTTATTAAGTATCAGTATGAGTCTATGTTGATAACACAAAATTCAGACAATGCTAAATAATGTTACTGTATTAATTGTCAAAAAATTATTTAGCAATATATGGTAACTGATTAATTTTATCATCTTAAAAAGATAAATATATGTTGTATGTTAAAAATGTAATACAAACCTGTACTGTTTTTAGAAGAAGAATCATAACTTATAAATGTCCATTGACGTTGAATTGTCAAACTAATTTTTAAAAGAAATTTTCATGTTCTAAAACTATCATTGTTTTCATTGCTTTCAATTAAATGTCAAATAGTTTCAATATTGTTTCTCTTAAATATCAATTAAATGTTTTATATTTAAAACATTTACAGAAAATTGAATTTTTCTGATAGTGTTTATGTTTAAAAGAATGTGTATTATTATGAAATACTCCTGGAAGATAATTATAACATGTCAGACAACAGCTCATGCATCCTTACTGGAAAGTTCATATTTTTCAAATCTTCTATTATGATGTTACAGGATTTTTTCCACCCTTTAGAATGTCATATTATCATTGGGTTTGATAGTGGCAGCTTCTCATTATATAATGATTAGCTTGAGCTTTGCCATATATTTCCACCAATTCTGCCTTTAAATCCCTTGTGACTTGAATTTTTGAAGAAAACATTAAAAAAAATCATAATTTATGAACAAATATGCATGTTAAGCTTCAGATTTTTGTTTAGCTTTTGTGTGTGCAGGCAGAATTTTTTCAGAATCATGCTTGATGCAATGAGTAACAAACTACTTAATCTGTTATCTGTGATGTGTTTGTGGACACTCATGGTAAAGTACTGTGACATCTCTACATTCTGTGCTGCAATCCAGACATGCTTATTTCTCTATCCTTCTTTCTGCCTGAGTTTTCTTTGATGCTGTAGCCCCTCAACACAATAAAATGTATTTGTGTTTAGATAAGAAGAATCCCAGAGGGCATCATAGATTAATCTTGTTCCAAATATGTTAGTTAATAATAAAATATGGGAAAACACTGAGAAATATTACCTGGAGATGCAGAAAATTCAAAGGTTTTGTAATTTGATGCTGTGCTGAAAGGAATAAAAACTTAAGCCTAGTGCTGAAGTCTACTTCAGCCATAGCCAAATTTTTGTCAGGTGATTCCTCAAAATTTAGCTGTTAGTTTGAGATGTTAATGCATACAGCTGTTTCTTTGCTCCCTTGCTGTTGATTAATGTCCTTGTAATCAGACGTAGCAGTATGGGATGTGTGACCCATTTGCAGCCCAGTGCCCTGGCATAACTTGCCAATAAAAAGTTTCTGCTGAAGATTTTGTCAAGACCTCCCATGTGTGGTGGTTTGATGTTGGCTAAATGCCAGGTATCTACCAAGTCTCTCTATCACTTCCCACCCTTTCCCCTTGTTTTCTCAACAGGGCAAAGAGGGGAAAGAAAATAAGATAGACCAACCCTTGTGGGTAAAACAGAAGCAGTTTTAATATAAGCAAAGAAGCGAAGGTCCATGCGCGGAAGCAAAAAAGAAGAAAACAGATTTATTCTCCCCTTCCCATGAAGAAGTGCTGTCAGGCCTTCTCAGGAGCAGGGCTCCCATACACGTAGTTGTTGCCTCAGAGGACCAAGGGTGACCCCACCCCCTTCCTCCTTTCTCCCAGCTTTATACTGAGCAGACGTCACATGGTCTGGAATATCCCTTTGGTCAGTTGGGGTCAGCTGTCCTGGCTGTGTCCCCTCCCAAGATCTTGCCCACCCCGTCCCACTGGGGGGGAAAATGTTGGAAGGAGCCTTGGTGCTGTGTAAGCACTGCTCA
The DNA here is from genome assembly GCF_003259725.1 of Athene cunicularia. Lineage (NCBI taxonomy): Eukaryota > Metazoa > Chordata > Aves > Strigiformes > Strigidae > Athene > Athene cunicularia. The sequence goes on from NW_020799097.1 coordinate 34,633,593, forward strand.
GCAGTAGCCACACCACTAGGGTGCTATCAACACCCTGCCAGCTCACAGCATAAAACATAGCACTGTGAGTGCTGGTATAGGGGAAAACCAATTCCAGGTCAGCCAGACCCAGTACACCATGTTTCAGGTGCATGCTATCCTCTGTTATAACAGGAATAGTAATCTACAGCTGCAGATCAGGGAAAGATAGCTGAGAAAGAACTGCACAGTAACTGAGATGCAGTGACCTTCAGGAATCTGAATTTGGTAGTAGTACAATTTGACACACTTGTGTGTAAACAGAAAATATCTTTCAGGAGATGCAAAAAAATCTAACTGTAATGTTTTAGATTGCATTAATTTGCACAAAATGTGATATGTATATTACTCAGATTATACCATAAAAAGTTTTATTATCCACTAATTTCTCTATATTATTATACTTTTAAAACAAATATATGGCAACTATGTCTTCTCCTGTGTTGTTCTTTTTTTTTTTTGGCCACAACAATTTTTGATGTCAGATCTATCCTCTGTTCTGCATTCTTTTCTTCCTGTTTTTTTAAGCTGAGCAACTTGTGGAATCTAGTTCCATATTAAAAAAATAATTGTCTCTATTTTTGCATTTTAAAAGTATCTACCTTGTACTTCATGAATGAGGAGCTGATACAGGCTTCAGTCTTTGAAGACTTGGGTCTGAAAGTGAGACACTCCTGGACTATTGGTTATTATCAAAGGGGATTCAGATCATAATACTTCTAAGACCTTTATTGTAGCTGTTCCTACTGTTCTGGTAATATTTTTTAAAGTGTACAAATAACATGTAATAGAAGAAGTTATTTATTTGTAGCTTTAAGGTACATTTGAGGTTCATTTTGCTCATGTACAAGTGTGGCTAAATTATAATGGTGTCTGTCAAAATAACAACCATATATCTAATTCATTTTCCAGAAAAGAATATCCCCCTCAACTTCAGAAAGTAGAAGCGGACCACATTAGGTTACCACGGTCTCAAGGAGTGGGTAAGTTATATTTAGAGTTCTTATTTCTTTTAAGCAGAATGATTTTTTTTGAATACCTGCTTTGGGTGGGTGTGTTGTCAGACTTTGTGTAACCTTTAGTATATCTATTTACATCCTTATGTTACTGTAGATTTATACAAGTTTGTGCATGAAGGGAGGATTTTGCACTTTCTGACAGACTTGAACATGTTCACTCAGGTTATAATTAATTTTAATTAGGCTTCAGTAATTTTAAAAACAACTGAAATTGGGAAGATTTAGAATCATCGAATTGTTGGAGATGGAACAGATCTCTGGAGAACATCTAGTCTGAGCCCAAGCCCCCAGCTTGTTCTTGAATTATCGATGAGGAACTTCTGTAGCACTGTTAGTATGTGCAGAATATAACATGGTAATAATACTTGACACAAAGTACATTCATGCACTAAAATAGCAAATAGAAGAGACAGCATCAGCACTGCTCTGTGCCTCAACAGAAATATGCTTTTATATCATTAGTTAGGGACCACTGATAGAGATGAAATAGAGAAAATACATTTTACTTTGACAAAGGCGTGGAAATTGTGGAATTGGAAAAGAAAAATCTCTGTCATTGAACTTTGTCAGTACAGATACAGTCTGTAAACCTGCTATTCAGCTGCTTAGCCATCTACACTGGCCAGTTATTCTACTGTGCCTTCTTCAGGTTAATGTTAAGTAGAACTTTATCAGTTCTATGCAAAAGTAAGGTAACGTAGAAAAAACCTACCTATTATTGTTTCTTTTTTGAAAATGAGTAATTCTTAGGATGTTTGTGAGACTATCAGTATGTATATTGAAAAAGTGCAAAAAAAAAAAAAAAAAACCCACCACCAAAAAAACCACCCCAAAACAGACTTAAAAAGTTCCAATATGGAGATTGCAATTAAACTGGGGAGTATAAATAGCACTTCTACATTAAACTGAATTAAGCACTCTTGTACAACATACTGCACTTCTAAAAAGAAAATCTCACTCAGTACATTGTTAATTTATGGGTTTCTTTGTTCCTATACTCTCTGAGTATTTAAATGAGTGCCCCAGTATAAAGCAGGATATGGCAGTATAGTTCACTGTACTGCTGAGTCTTGTGTTGAAGGAGTAAATCCTAATTACACGGAGCATTTGCAATTATTCTAAATGCATTCACCAGCGGTCCTTCAGTGAAAATTACCATCAGTGTAATCTAGCAGATCCCCTCCTATTGTTGGTGGCAGTTGCTCCATTCTAGTTGTGGTGAAGTTAGTACAGATTTTTAAGTCCAAAGCCTCCTCCAAAGATACTAAGCTACAAATTGTCACCAAGAGACAGTGAAATTGTATTAATAAAAGAACATTTTCAAAGTTACTTTAGGGAATTTTTTCTTATTCATACAACAGATCATGAGACACTTGAAGCAATGTAGCTTGTTGGATGTTTAAAAAGGTGTTTATGTTTAGTTCAAGTTAATGTATGTGAAAAAATAAGTTGATCATAATCTTAACAGCATATGAGTAGACATTTCCTTTTAACAGTCTCGCATTTTTTTTTCCTCCTAGACAGTATAATGGAGAACACAGAAGAGTCAGAATCCGAATCAGAATCTGAAATTAAGAGAAAGGTGCAACAAAAACGTCACTGCAATTCATATCAATCTGACTTGGCTCTATCTTCTGCTACAAAAAAATGTTTATCTCAGTTAAAGGTGGGTTAGATTTTAAAAACATGTAAACTTCTGTTTAACTTTAAAAGTTGATGCATATTTGAAAAACAGACTTTGTCGTAAAATAATGTTCTAAAAATCCTTAAGAGTTGGGAGAAAGATTTACATAATTAATTTTTTTTTAAATGTTATGATATATTTAAGTGTTAATATTGATACTAGCTATGAAGTATTTATTTTCTGATTTGAACAAACAGATGCTGCACTGGCAAGCAGAAGAACCTGTATTTAAATTGATAACTGATTGGTTGCTAGAAATAATTTTGGTTTGCTGCCTGTAAAATAGAGGAACAATATTTTACTCTTTGATAGATTTATTTTTTTTTTTTAAATTTTTTTTTAGCATCATGATTTTCTGTAGTCAGAACAATAAAGATCGAGGTACTGCAAAGATGCAAGTACTTACTAAGTTGCTTTCTTGCACATGGCATTCTCTGGTCTAGATGCAGCCAACCAGGATGTTTCATTTGACATTTTTGTGAATATCTAATGTAAGATATTTTGGAAATTCTTGGAAGGTTTTCCATATTTCTTCCCAGGTTACTGTAGAAGATTCATAATGCCCACATACAGGTTGCACTGTATGACTAGCAACGCAAAACTTCCTGTAAGGAGATCTTGCTTTTAAAAAAAAAAAAAAAGTACATGTATGATTATGTCATCAGCTTGCGTTTGCTACTGTGTATTAGAAAGTAAATCAGACTGTATTTCTTTGTTAGGATGAGACACTTGGTACTACTATTATGCATTTCTATTACATAATTAATTAATACAATATTACTTGGAAATTTTAATAGCTGAGGTTTTGAGCTACATATGATATCTATATAGATATGAGCTATACAAGCTAAGTAATGAAGTAACAAAACAGTTAAAAACAAAACAAAAGACATTACAGTTCTGTGGGTTTTGTTTTAGTCCTTACATTGGTAATGTTCATGTTTCTTTAAAGAAATAAAATATTCATTGCAGCCTACCTTATTATCCTGTCAGGTAAGGGACAAAAGTAGAAAACAGTCTTCTAAATTGAAACAGGCATTGAAGGAAACAGCTGAAAAATAAATAGAATCTTGTCACTGCCTTCATAAAACAATTTTCACTCTGTAGACCTAACAAATGTCGTCTTTTAATACATAAAGTTTCTTCATTACAAATCACATGAATTAGCGTGAGAGGAAGGAAAGCAGCCTCATTGTTTCTAACTGGACTGTGAACTGTGTAGGCCATTTGCAGTAACTCCTAGCTCTAACTAGAAGACTCCGTGTACAGGTAGGTAGAAGTGAGGTGTGCTTTTCAGCATATTCCTGCCGATTACAAAGCCATGGTACTGACTTACACACTTATATTGTATATACACGGAAAGTGAGTGCTGGAGCTGCATGTAGAAGCATCAGCAACATAGTGTCCTTGAGCCAGATTGCATGTAGCTAAAACAAGCTGTTCTCTGTCTCCCCGGTAAAAAAGCAACAGACTTGATTACATTGTTCTAGGGGTGTGATTTCATTTCCAGGGCCATTAGTCAGATTGTACTTGTAAACTCTATTTAATAATTACATCTGGTACTTTTTCTCATGCATATCTTAGAAATCTGTGAAGTTGAAAACACCAGCAGTCATGAATGGAAACCAGTTACTTTTTTTCTTTGGTGTGTGGTTGAAGTAGAGAGGTGCATTTACTCTGTACTTAAGGTCCTACAGGTGCAGTTGGTAGCTTTTGCTATTTTAATGTCTGATTGAAGTTCTTCAATGTGATTACCAGTATCTGTAAAAACTACATCCTATAACTGAGCACTGAGGCACAACACTTTTTTGTGTCACTTGCTACCTTATCCCACCACTCAGATTTTAAAGGTCTGATACATTTTATACAGTGGGATTTTTTTGCATCTGTTTCACTATGGTTTGTGTAGCTCTGTTAAATTTTGTTAAAATAATTTATTCTCACTGTATGACTTCTGTCTTCACATTTGTTTTTAAAAATGATTGAAGATTCCACACCCGAGGAAGTCCTCTTTATTGGAAAGGTGTTTGTGGCTGGGAGTGAGAGGGTGTAAATTGTGATAGCTATGTTTTGATAATAGGTTCAAAACATTTTTGGTGGGATGTAGGAATTTTTTAGCTTCAGTAGTTCACAGTACAGTGGTTATGTCATTTGAGCTCAGTGTTCCAGGAGACAATAACATACATTGAATTTCAGTTCTAGAGGTGTTCTGTATCCAACTCAGTACATATACACTGCTTTATGTTAGTATTTAATCCCTTAGACTTACAAGTCTAGATTCTGCACTTGTGATAGGTAATTAGGTGGGACCTAGTATGTATTAGTGAAGCAAAACACATCTCTACAGTAATAGGATATATTTTTCCTTGTAGCCCCTGCTTTCCTCTTGAAAGTTTGGGGAACTCCTTTTCCTCAAGTCCTGTTTTCTATTCTGAGATACTGGACTCTAGAGCAGTGTACATACTTTTTCCTTTTATATTCCATCCCCCCCCGCCCCCCTTTATTTCCCTCTTTTGAGGAGTGATTTTTGTGCATGCTTCACAAGGCTGTTAAAATATATCTTGGGAGGACAAATGAACTTCATGACCTAGCAGGTTGCTTCTAGTCCTCTTTAACATTGCTCTGTGAATCCTTATAGTCCTCTTTAACATTGCTCTGTGAATCCTTAGGTTACTTTATTTTTCTCCAATGAGACTATCAGAAATGGTGTAACTGGACATTATTTTTCATGGATATATATATCTGAATGTTGTTCAACCTTTTATGTATAGAAAGAGGCAAGAAGGAAAATGTGAATTGTCCAACACCAATCACTTTAAAAATTGCTACAAAAGACATTTATTTCTGCTAGAACATTTTTCATTTTCTTAAATGAAAAAAATCAAATGTATTTTAATGTTTGCTTTATCTGTTTACTGTAATTGCTAACATAGTATTGTCAGTCTTCATTGTGAAAAGAATTTAAATGCAAGATTTGGAAATGGTATCTTTATACTTACATGATTACTGGTTTTATGTGTGTTTTCCCTCTAGCTTTTGGAACAAATTGATTATTCTACTGATTGCCCAAATTGTGGGCGGGCAAATGAAAATCAAACCAAATGCCGACATTGTGAAAGTGCTTCTCTAAAGGATTTGCAAAGAGTCTCCAGACAAACTGTGACATTAAATGAGTCTGTGGGACCTTTATCACGCTCTTCAATACATCAGAATTCAACAGGGCAAAAATCTTCAGGTACAGGGTTCAACACAAAGAAGTTTTATAGTTCTGCTGTTGGGAAGGGTCCGACAGATATTCTACTGAGTAATGAAGTTGTAGGACATTCCATGTTAAGACAGAATGGAAAAGTTGGTCTTATAACTGGGACAAAAAATCCTAAACTTACGGGAAGCTTAAGACAGAGGAGTTCAAGACCATCTGAACTAAATGATCCAAGTAAGTGCCTTTTTATGAATACAGCCATAAACTGGAAACCCAAAATACTGTGTAATGAAGGAATTGTCCTTGCAGGTTTACATTACTGATTTTTGCATGGAGGTTTTTTTGTGGATGTGTTCTTGGGGAAGAGGGACAGACCTTTTTATAATTTCCTTTTCATATACTGAGATATTCTCTGAGAAAGATGAACATTGGGGAAAACAAAAATTATTTCATGAAACTTTTTTAGTGATTTTTTTTTTTAAGACATACTTTATAATTTTAAAAAAGAATTATTAGCAGCATTCCATCATACATTTTCCCAAAGGGAAAGACAGTCTTTGATTTTTATATTTTTTCCCTTTTTCCTTTTGAGCTATGCATTTATTTAAATTTCATAATTTATAAAATGTTAATTTTTTGTGCTTTCTCTGCGTAAAGTGAATTTATAAGCAGGAAGGAACTGGAGTTTGGGAAATTACATTTCTAATTCCTTGCTTAGTTTACTGGACCATGTTGTCTTACTGATTTGAACAACTTAAATCATAACTTCCCTTACATTTTTTCTTAAATTGTATTATTCACTGTCAGTTCTTTGTAGAATCATAGAGTGGTTTGGATTGGAAGGGACCTTAAAGATCATGTAGTTCCAACCGCCTGCCATGGGCAGGGACACCTCCCACTAGCCCAGGTTGCTCAAAGCCCCGTCCAGCCTGGCCTTGAACACTGCCAGGGAGGGGGCAGCCACAGCTTCTCTGGGAAACCTGTGCCGGTGCCTCACCACCCTCACAGTAAGAATTCTTGATTGAACCAAGAAATGTATGGCTTCACTTTTGTGTCTAGAGGTAGATTAATAATACCGATCTTGTATAGTTATTTGTGAGAAATTAAAAATGAGGGAGAGAGTGCCTGCAAGCAGATTCCAAGTAAACATTAATAAAAGCATAAAATAATGATAAATGTGAAGTGTTTTTTGGCACTGTAAGACAATGACATATATTTATTTTCAAGCAATAGCTTAAAAGTAATTTCTGTTACATAGAAATGTAGTGGTTGAGAATTTACTATTTTCTGTTTAGTTGTCTTGTCTAGTGATGATGATGATGAGGAGGATAGTGGCAGCACTAGGAGAATGGAAAGCATTTCACCTCGTCCTGCAGATTCAGCCCGCTCCTCCCCAGCTCCTTCTACAGGAAAGGTGGAAGCAGCATTAAAGGAAAACAGTTGTGGAATAGAACAGAGAATAGGTAGTATAACAACAGATACAGAAATTGCAGTCACACTACCAAGAAAAGCAAGAATGAAAGATCAGGTAATATTTAATGCTTTGTTTAAAGAAAACAAAAATTAAATCATAGTTGGAAAATGTAAAGGCTTGTTTTGCATTGTTAGAATTTGACTCTATTTGATTGCTTTTCTTATTTAGCAGCTCAAGTAGTATCTCTGCTTACATAATACTGGAAACATAAGAAAATGCATTCATTATATTTTTTCAAGCATTCATAATGGTTTGAATTAACGCTTTTAACATAGATGCTTCTGTGTTGAATGTATACTCTTTGAGACTGGGCAAGGTTTCTCTGTGAAACTGAAGGGCCTCTTTAGTTTGTGGAAGAATGTCAGTACCAGCTGTTGCCAGGTAAGACTTTGGACATACAAAGTTAAACATGAAAACGGGATACTGGAAGCAGTAGTAGCCCTTTAAAATTAAAATACTTTGACAACTGTCCCAAGTAATAGTACTTATTTTAAGGATTTCATGGTGGGGCTTTGTTTTTTAGTTGAGTACCATTGCAAGAATTGGATAAACAAAGACAAAAAATGCAGCATGAACAGATTCCTTAAATGCTGTCAAAGGGGACAGATTTCACAGTATGTTAAAAACCACTTAAATAGTGAGCCATTAATAAGAATAAATTCCCTGTGGCAATTGGTGTTTAATTAATAGTGCTAATTAACACCATTCTTGGGTCACCTGTCCAGTTTCACTATTTTTTTACTTCAACAAGAGTATCTGATCAGATTTCAACCTGCAGTCTCAAATACTTTCTGTTTTCTGAGTTAGAAGCTGAAGTGAAGATGCCAAAACATTTGTCCTATGTTGAGATTCAGAAGCCAATATTCTAGTACCGTAATTGATGAAATTATGGATGTTTATAATGTGGTGTATGATTAGTCAGCACTATGATAGTACTGAGTATAAAGCTGTGAACCTTTAGTCTACAATAAAGCTGTGGGGATAAAACCTTGAATGATAAAATAGTTTTGAATTTCAGTTATTCTGGCGTTATGTGCTGGATTAATTGAAAGTGTTGCCTTGTGAAGGCACTTGTGTCTAAGACTTCTGAAACTCTCCCTAATGTTTTCCTTTGTGTATCCATATGTTCCTGTTGACTAGTCTTTAAGAACCAGTTGTAATGTTGGAAATTAACTACGTATTTTAGACAAATGTAGAAAAGAGTTTGCTTTTGAAAACAAAGTAAACTTTTTTAAAGAAGGAAATTTAATACAAAATTTGCACTGATTCAAGGAAACTACCAAGAATTGCAGGTATCACCGTGTTCTTGTCAGATATGATAAAGAAGCTTTTGTTCACTTGTTTTTCTCTCAAAATATTTTTTTTACTGAAAAGGATACTTACTTATAGCACCGCTTTAATGTTTACTGTTTTACTGTTTGTCTGTGATTTGAGTTTTGAGCTTTTGACAGTATTCAGCTAGTCCAGCAGACATAAATGAAAAGCTGTCTTCGGCAAGAGTCCTGGGAAAATATTTTAATTACAGAGATTTAGAATCTCTGCCTTTTCTACTGTATTTAAAAGAAGCATCCAAACATATATTTTGAATTATGGCCAAAATATTCTAGTGATTAGGGTCTTCAAAATAGTTGTAGAGATTTAGTCTTACTAGAAATATTGAATCCCTTAAATTTTTTTTGGTGGGAATTTAATTGTATTTTGTAACCCCAAACAATGTTTATTAATGAACACCTATATGAAGGAGTATAAACACCAAAGACAAGACTAGGGTACAAAAAGTGGTTCAACAAAGTAGAGCAGTATAAGCAATACAACAAATAAATATATTTAAACTGATGGTTATCAGCCATCTTTCTTTAATTTTAATAGGTTTTTGTAAGATTGTCCTGTTAGTAGACAGGTGACTTCATTGAGATTACAGCTTCAGTCAGTAGCTAGATACTTCCTTGAACTGGAACGAAACTCTACATGGCCTTCTCTTGCTATTTAGTCTCGGACCCTGGAACTTATCTTAAAAAAATGTTAATAATTTTGTAGAGTTGCTTTAAGGAATTCTGATTTGGTTTATTTATATTTCTTGAAGATTCTACTCCTGCTAATGTGATGCACTGTACTTCAGTAATTATTCAGCATTTTCAGTCACCAAAAGCTTGGATGAATAAAAACTGAAATTAAAAACCAATATACGTTGTGGTGCTTTAACAGCATTAGTGTTTTTATATAAATAAATAAAATATATGAAAAATAACTTTTTTGCCAAGCTGTACAGTGGTTCAAAATTACAAAAGTTAAATTGGTTTTAGCAATTTTAGAAGCATTATTTGTGGTTTAGAAATGTTAACAAACTGTCTGCAAGTGTTTACAGTTTGTTGGTTTCTTTAATCTAGCAATATTAATGTCTTCAGGTGTTCCAAAAAGTCCTTTAGAGAGCTTCTACCTTCTGTATATGGTTGAGGTCAATGCTATAGTAAGTAATTCTGATGACCAACAGAAAAGTAGTCATTAGTTTTTAACGAGTTTGTTTTAGCAATAAATCTTAGTGAGACATTCTGAAACCTTGAAAATTGCTTTTCAGTTTGGGAACATTGTGTCTAACACTCCAATCAAACGTCGTAAAGTTATTTCTCAAGAGATTGTAACTGAGGCTGTACCTCTAAATTATCAAAATTCCTGTGAAAGTGTCATTCTGAACTGTCGAAGTATACGAATAGGAACACTACGAAGAATGGTAGTGGAACCTGTGATTGTAAGTAAACTTGTTATTTGACAAATCTCCTTTCAGTTTTTGATGGACATTGTTATTTTCATACTTAAACAACATACTGCTCCACAGACAAAGGCAAAATATTAAGTCTATCTCTAATTTCAGAGGCTGTGATTACTAAATAATCCTAAAGTACTATTACGTAGTAACGCATATGATCTCTGGTGTTTTAATAAAACATTGTGCCTGCAGAAACCTTGAAAACCCTGTTTGCTTGGTTGGACACAGCTTACAGATAGCAGCGAGGTGTTCTTTCCACTTCCCTGCAAAACACTGTTGCTTGATTTGTTTAAATACTAATACTGATAGATGACATTCTCTTTTGAAGAATTTTTTTTCCCCCTATAATTTTTGGTATTTTTCAGAGTATTTTAAACCTTTTTGAAAATGGAGTACTTAGGAGAGATCTTAAGTTTCAACAATCAATATGACTGAGATGCTGAATAGTAAAGAACATAATTGCTTCCTTGAGTTGTGCTAAAATGTACACTTTGGTTTTTAAAAAAATAAACATGTAACATTTTTATTTTAAAATTTTAATTATTTAAGTACTTACTCAATAGAAATAGGTTTACTAACAGTTAAAAGGTATTAAGTCAGTTTTGGTTTGGAGGTGATGTGAAATCTTATTCTTGTGTTGTTTTCCACAGTTTTGCCTGGATTATATTAAAATACGCCTAGAAAGTCAAGAAGGTGAGTACATCTTTCATTTTATGTTAGTACTCTATATATATCATTTGAATGAAGTACCTTTGTCAAGGGTATTAACAAGTGAATCATAATGAAATGTTGATGGTGGTTTTGTTATGTAAGTAATAAATTATACTGGATGCCTGTAGTCAGAGAAGAGTTTAAAAAAAACCTGAGAGTATAAATTTGACTTTGAACTGCATGGTGAATAAAAACCAAAATGTGATTTTTGCATTATTCTCACCTTCTACTGACAGAAAGAATGTCCACAGGTAGCAGGAATTAGCAATTTGTGGTGTGCATGCAGCTGGATTTAGTTCTTCCTCCTCTTCGTTCTAGTTGAAGAGCTGTAGATACTCTGGTGGTGATTGGCGAAGGTAGTCTTGAAAATGATTAACAAAAAAAACAAAAGGCAAACAAAATACTTTTAATAGTTCTTGTATTTCAGATGCGTAAGTAGATAGTAAAAACTGTACAGGTGTCTTAGAACTTTCCTTTCTATATCTTCCTTGAAAATTTTTTCATCTCTAGCCTGTAATTTGTATATTTCGTGTTGCTGACAGAAATAACGGTGCCCTAATTTAGGAAATGGTGAGCTTACAACTATTGCTCTTATTTCCTTTGTTTTCTTTTGTAGGGTTTTGCTTTGGGACTGAAAAGTAGCTTTGCTTCCTTTGGCTAAGTTTAGGTTTCCATGAAGATGTCCTACTGAATTTTGCCTCTTGTTACTTGTAAAAGAGAGCTATTGTATTTTGTCATTATTATATGCAAAAAGGTGTCTCACAACCTGTAAAGATAAGTGTAGCTTTTGCTCACTCAAGCATTTAAGTTTTTGAGCATCTAAAATACAGATGCATAGAAACTACCAGTTTTCATGCAATAAATGAGTTTATAAAAAAACACTAAAAAGCTTAGTAAAATTTGTAGACAATGTCTTATCAATTTTTAGTCAAAACAGCTGCATGATGGAATGAGTTCCATGGGACTTGACCCCTCAATAGCATAAAAAGGGTGACTCACTAAATGCTGTATTTATTGGAACATTTAGCATGTCTCCAGTTCATTTTTTTGAGTTTTGCATCTGGAGGAAGATGGGTGTATTCCCAGCTAGCTCCATTCTATTAACTTCATAATCATAGCATGAGTTGTTTTAATACAAGTGATGGTATTGAAATAAAAATGATACCTAATATATGTATTTTCTTTAGATTGATTACAAGTGATGCTTTTTCAGGGAAGGACAAATGCTTTGAATAGCTGTAGAAACAGCAGTAACTGTCCTGCCTTGAGCTTGTTTTTGCATGCATATGTCAAGTTTTAAAAATTCTCTCTTTATCCCATGTCATTTTTCTGCAACTCCCAACTGGTGTTTCAAGAAAACAGCTTTCTCTTTCCAACATGTAAACAACTATTGACATTGCCTTTAATGCATAAGTCTGTCTTATGTCAATGTGACAGGAAGTACTGTTCACAGGTTAAGGCATTTATGGTGAAATGTATTATAAGATGCCAGTCTCAATACAAAAAGGATGAGTATAATTTAAATTTTCATCTGAAGAGCAGATAGTCTTCCTCCCACACGAAATTCAGTATACTTCATCTCAGTGCAAACACAGTTAGAAGGATTCAGAGTTCCCTTTAAACACCAGCTAGCTCATGTTTTGGCAAGGATCTTCTATCTAGACAGCATTAGGAGGACCTGCATGCCTCAGTTAAATATGTTCGATCTGGTTTTAAGTTGAGATTGTCATTACTACAGTCTGCCTCTGAAAGTGGGAAGTTAGGTAAAATGAATTAAGGAAAGTGTTTTCATTTAGGAAGGAGAAAACCGATCTATTACTATAGAGGCTAACATACTATAGGCTAGCCTTGTAAAGCTACTTCACTGTTTGTTTTAAACAAAAAGGAGAGAAGACTCTAGGAGTCATGCATAAATCTTAATTTAGTTACTAGCTTCTTTTTTTCCTGTGTAAGTCCCTAGGGAGATAAAGGAGATTGAGTACAAAAGGAGATGGACTATTTAGATCCATGTAGCATATTTCTGCCGTGCTTCCTGTTGGGAAGGCAAACTACTTTTCTGAGCAGTAAATGCTGCCCAGTCGGCTTGAAAGGAAGCATGTTGTTGCTGCAGCCTGACTCAGAGCTGGGCTGCTTCTTCCTCAGCTAGTGGGGTTGGGGGTGTTGGAGGTTTAGAAAGAAAGGAGAGCTGCTCTGCTCCACAGAAGCTGTGGTTGGCCACCGCTTCCAGTCAGCAGCTAGTGGATACTTTGCTTTTGGTAAGTGCCCTGTCTTCACAAGCAGCAGACTCTCTTTCTGGCAGGCACAGGGCTGTGAATCCAGTTGCTAGCAAGAGAGAAGGATGTATAGAGTGACTGCTAAATTGGCTGCTCTCAATGCCAAGAGAAGGATGTCAGAGGGGCACGGAAGGGAGGCACTCCGTCCATGAACAATAAGACTCAGATACTACTAAAGTAGAAAGTAATGATATGTCTGTCTGTTTTTTCTTTTAAAATTACTCATCATATGGTTTTCTGCTATTATGTTCAGGGTGATGCAAATTAAACTCTTTAGGTGGTAACTGTTTTATTAATTTTTACTCATCATCTGTCTGGTCATGAAATACTAGAATTTAACTCAAGGAAAGCCTTAGTCTTTTCAGGAATTTCCTGCAGTATCTCCTTCCTTTTACAGGGAAAGAAGGAGGAGACAAACTTCTTGCATTGATTTTAATTTATTAGAAGGACTTTGTCTTGACTCCATATCTCCTTCTATCCCGTCTATGTGTTGTCCCTTACATAAGGGGATATAGTTTCTGTGGTGGAGGCTGCCATCAAGCATGTGTGGAAGCTGTCACTAACTAAAGTTTAAGTGACTATCATTAACCACTTTGCTGATCTGGAAACAATTACTGGCACTGAACTTCTGGGTCCTTTCACCAGATTTGAAGAACTTTGACTTTACACATTTTTCCTTCTGTTTTTATAATTCAGTAAAACCTGTAAAATACTCAACTTTGATATCAGCAGCATCAGATACAGTGTTAAAAAATTGCCATGTTGTTGACATTTCTCTTTGGTAGTAAATTGAGAGCAGTACCTTATTTCCCTCAGGCAATCAGGTCATTTCTCTGCATGTGTTTATTCTCCTTTTCATTTTTAAAGTTATTTTTCATAAGGGAGCTTGGTCAAAGATAAAGCTACAAAGAAAGTTTTACAAACCTTTTCTAAAGTGTGTCATAGCAGTGCTTGGAAATTTAAAACAGTGGAAATGATGTTTTTTCTGTGGACTAGAGTTGGTGAGAAGAAAACAGTTTGTTTCTAATTACTTTCCTGACAGGTGACAGTGGAGTTCAGTTCATCTTTTAAGATATTAACAGACATCACTTCCTGGATATGTGTTAATATCAAACTTTTAAAAAAACTTTTTAAAAAGTTAATGAGCACATACTGATTTCTTGTTAAAGACAATGGGGAAATTGTAAAAGAAACTTTCATACTTTTACTGTAATTTAATATAATGTCATTATTTTCTCCTAGAAACAGAAAGTGATATCCGAGAGATTAACCTGAAAACTTCAGAACTTACCAAATGTGAATGGTGTAGTGTCCGAAAATTACCAGTAGTTTTCCTACAAACATTACCCTCAACCTGTAGTAGCCTGAGAGACCAACTGAAAATGAGTAAAGATAATGTCTGGTACGAATGTAAAGGAGACAGTAAGTAAAACAATTTTAGTCTATTCACTTTAAATTGTGTTTTAGTGTTTTAGGTCATGACTGAGTGCAGTAAAGACTAAAACTGGCATCACTGGCTGGGGCAGGTGTAGTGTTTTTTCCAGACACTGTCACATCCCCAGGTTGATGAGGCATGTAGCTTGGCAAAACTGTAGTCTTCTGTTTGTCCAGACACATGCTAGTTACAACATTTATTCAGTTTAGTATAAATTTTGTCACTAATATTTGTACTGAATGAAAGCAAGTTGGTTGGTTTGGCTTTTGTATATGGACGTTTACATTTATATGACAGCTTTTCGTATACTTCTGCTTTCTGTGCTGTTCTGCTTACAGGCCTTAGTTTCAATACAAATTGTTGTCTGAGTTGTCTTGAGGTTTTTTTTTCCTGTATGCTTTTAATGATGTTGTGATGTAGACAAATACCTGCTTGGAAAACAAGTGGATTGTCTTCATGTGTCTTAAAATTAATTTTAATTTCAATGTAATTTTCTTCAAGGGTCTAGCATCTTAATATGCACACTGGTTTTTAAATTAGCATAGAGCCCTCTTCCCCTTAAATAGACCTTTTTTTTAGGTTAAATTTTGTGGTTATTTGTACTTATACTCAGCTTCATTGATGCATTCAAATGGAGGAAGAATGCTTTCAATAATCTCAGAATTGTGTGCTTCCGATGTGTCATACTGTTCTAATAACCTCATCCACCTCCTATAAAAAGTGTGAGCTGTAAGGAGTATTCTAATTACAAAAGTAATTGCAGAGTATGAGGGAGAGCTAGAGACAATCCTGAGAGCAGGCATTAGATCACAGGTGTTCACAGGTGAAAAAAGGAAAAGCTTCCTGAGCTGTTCAGATAAGAAATGCTTCCCTTTTCATGTGTCCAGGCTTTATCTCCCTAGCTTTTCCCTCTGAGGCTGTGTCACTGAGGTAGTTTTGCACGCACCTGCTTTTTGCTTTAACATAGTTGCTATTTGCTTTGTGAGCAACTGAATTACTTTAAGCCCATAGCTGGGTAAGCAATAATGTGTAGATGCTTAGTTCCCAAAAGGGGAACACCCAAAATTGTTAGACACCTAAATTCTGTGTGTGGAATTGGAAAATACGCTTCTGAAGAATTATTTTTTACAACAGTCAGCATGTCAAGTTAAGAATAACCAAAAGGTAATGTCTGTGTCTGAAACTCTTCTCTTACAGAAAAACAGGTCTGTGCAGCTCTGAGTTAGGCAGCTACGTGAGACTGAGATTTGCAGCCTGAATTCTATTCCTGTGTCTGACTGACTAAATAATTGCTCTTAGTCCAACTTCCTGCTTTTTATTTTTCAGAAGATGTGAGCGGGTGTTATTTGTACAATAGCTGATTGATCCTACTCACATTCTCCAACTTTGGTAAAGGTGTAGGCTGACTTGTTGAAGCTAAGCCGCTGTACCAAAAGAAATACAAGATTTATTAGAGCTATCAAGAGTAAATGTGAGAGAGCACCTGACAGTATTCTGTTTGCAGAATGTTCACTGAGGACAGAGGTTTTATTTTGTTTGTTACAGGACCTGAGGGCAGGGCTTTGCTCTTCTAGGTGGTGAGATCCCTTTACCTGTGTAAGGAGATGAAAGTTTTGATTACTGTGACATTTTAAATTCCTTTCCTTATTCAGATGCATACTTTTTAGAAATGGAAACTAGTTGCCAGTGGATTGGAGATCCTTTAGAGATTTCAGTTTCTATGGTAACAGAAATCTGATCAGAGAAGAATAACTCTTTTCTTTTGTGAAATTGCCATTACAGGTTTTTGTATTTACGTACCCAACAACACGTGCCTAGAATCAGTAAGAGTAGTTTGAACGTTGTGCTTCTAATATGTGATACACAGTTTGTATCCACTTTTTAAAAAAGCATCATGCTTATTTTCCCATTTAAGTCTGGAAACAGTTGTCTCAAAAATGTACTTTTTTTTCCCCTTAGTATTCTATTCAGTTTTGTTTCTAAGCAATGGTTTAAGTTTTTCATCCTGCTTGCTAGCTACCCCAAGTTCAAGTAGTATTGTTTTCAACCTGTCACTGTTTCTGAGAATCTCTATTGTCTGAAAGAGTTGACATGTAGATGTCAGTGCTGTTTATCCATGGAAGAGTGATTCTTATAGAATGTTTTAATTAAAAGGAGGAGAATCTCTGGGCTTATATACTGTAGTGACTTTCATATGTAAAGTTTTCAAAAAGCAATCATGTTTTATAGTATACCGTTCTGGGATCAGGACAGACCATGAATCTACCTGAGTCATGGGGTCTCATTTACTGTTTCTTGTTTAATTCAGTATATGTTGTCTTAGTTTGTTCTTTTTGTGGTTTGTTTTGTTGTTGGTTTTTTTTTTTTTTTAATTATCATTTTACAGTCACATCTATTTGTAAGTAGGGGAAAACCAGGCTGAAATCTTTTAAAATAAAATACTGTGTAGATGGTGAAGGGGTTAAGTAGATGAAAGCCATTTTTATAACAAACATTGAGACCACAAAAGCCCAAAACAGTTCCCCTTTTCTAATAAATTTCCACAGATTAATATATCTTCACTGATTTTTGAGACAGCTGCTCTAGACTTCTTAGTGTTGACTTGAGAGAAATTAGGGCATGGTGTTTCCCAGTATAGAGAGGAAATTACACTGAATTCTGGAAATGTATTGAAACAATAGGATAGAAACCATAATAAGAAAAAGAGAGGGTATTGATTATATAGTCTTACTGTCAGTACGCAAAGAAGCTGTTATTTCAAAATGTTTTGGCTTTGCATTCAGTATCTTTTAAAAATTTATCAGCTGTAATAACATTTCTAGATGAGGGCAGAAATTGTATGCATTCTTTTTTCAAATGTAGGTAGATGGATTTTGTAGTTAATCCTTCAGTCTGTCTACATACAGGTTTATTACTGCTTGTATGTATTGTCAGTGGTCCGTCCATGTGTTGGCCTGTGATTCTTTGAAATCTGTTTATAATTGCTACATACTTTGTTTCTAAATGAATACTTTTATATCTGCTTTTTTGTAGGTCAAGAAGAACAATACATCATTTTGATTTTTGAAACTGGTCTTGATCCTCATGCAAACTCAGTATTTGAAAAAATAATTACTGACATTGGTATTAGAAATAATATTTCTGATTTCTTCGTGAAAATTTCTTTTGAAGAAGCCAATGGCAGGCTTGTTGCATTTACTAAGTGCTTGGAAGACAATTCCAAAGGAAGTCCATCTCACAGAGAAAACAAAATCAAAAATGTAATTATGTTTTGTTTTAGAACAAAGTCATTACATTATCTGGGTTTCAGATACACTGAAGATACTGTGCTAGTCACTAGACCAAAAAAAAATCCCAACAACTTCTGCTGGCTTTTATCTCAGGATTCCTAGACTAGTCCATGGTGGGTTAAAATGCTATGGGAAATAGTGCATTCACAATACTTTTTAGTGTGTTCAGTTTGATCATAAGGTTATACAATGGTCCACAAGTAACATTGTCATTTAAAAATTATTAAGGGATGAGAAATTTATAGTATAACTAGACAGCATAATTGTTTCCAAATTAATCTACTGGTAAAATTATATTATATCAAACCAGAAATTAAGTTGCAATGTTGTAGTTAAATTTGATTAATGATTTCTTTAACCAAAACTACCTCTTAAATAATTTGAAAGTTTTGTGGCTCTGTAAGAAGTGAGTACAGACCTAAGTGTAATAAATTAACTAGGAAAGGTAAAAAAAAAAAACAACTTGAAGTCCTTCTCGAGAGCAATGGATATTACACAGCTGCACTTCACAATGCTCTATTACCTTTTTGACAGATTTGAGCGCAGTATGCAAATTAATATTGACTTTATTCTTGTAAGGTTCCTTCTGAGACCAAAATGCAGCAGCGCAATAAACAGTTACCATATTTTGATGATGATGAAGAAATTGGAGAACCACATACAGTATTTATTGGTCCTATAGAAAAGTAAGATACTTATCTTTGCCATCTAACAATTTTCTGAGTTTTTTGACATTTCATATTTATTATTGAATGTATTTTTCTTTTCAGGTTGATAGTTTACCCACCTCCTCCAGCTAAAGGTGGTATTTCTGTGACCAATGAAGACCTCCATTGTCTAAATGAAGGAGAATTTTTAAATGATGTTATTATCGATTTTTATTTAAAGTAAGTTTTATTTCAGATCAGTTTTCAGTTATCTTCTACTCTGAAACTTAAAAAGTTCTAGCATTAAAAATTCATAGGTCAGTTGATAATTCTTGGTCTGCTAACTATTTATAGCTCTAATTTTAAAAGTTGTATTGTGTTTTTACAAGAAATTTTAGTTCCATTCCTATCCAGCTTGACAGTGACATTGTCCTCACTTGGAGAAAAGGTTCTTTAAAATTTCATAGCATCTAAAGGGAAATTTTAACTGCAATGGAAAAAAAAAAAAAAGGGCATTTTTAAGTTCGGTTATTCTTTCCAGAGTATTTGTGTTCTCTAGAATTTAATTTGTTTTGATTAACATAATAAATAATTTTTTTTGTGTCACTGGTACTGTTGATGTTAGGAACATATTAAATTGTGATACGCTGCTGTGTTTATGCTACATAAAAGGTGCATGTGTATAATTTTCAGGCTATTAAAATATTTTAGAGGTGAATAGAAAATTAGTGTATCACTCTGGGAGTGTTTGGAAATTTAGTGTCTCAGTTACAAAATACGTGTATTTCCTAGGTAAGTCATATGTAACAAACTAATTGAAAATCTTTTGTTGTGTCATGGTATAAAATTAAATACAACAACAGCAGAACAAGCTGTTGATTGAGCAGAGTACTTATTACCTTGAAATACTGACACAGATATTGCATTAATGAGTTTCTGTGGTTGGTTAGAGGCTGCAGCTATTCAGTGGGGAGGTAGCACTGTTGGCAGTCCTTTTTACTCTGCTGGTAAATACTTCTGTTAATTTTTCTTCTTTTTTTTTTTTTTAACCAGGTATTTGGTACTTGAAAAACTGAAAAAAGAAGATGCTGATAGAATACATGTGTTCAGTTCATTCTTCTATAAACGCCTTAATCAAAGAGAAAGAAGAAATATTCATGAAACTTCAAACCTTTCGTAAGTCTGTTGATAAGTTAGTTTTACAAAGACCTAAGTACATTGAAGAACAGATGTTTCATGCAGATAAAATCCCTATAGACAATATTATGATACCAGCAGAACTCTAGGAACCATTCAGACCTATAACAAATGTAGAATATAGCTTGAAAAATCTTAAGAAGCCGTTAAGGTGAAAATATCTTGAAGTGCAGACTTTCCATTAAAATAAGCCATCGTGCAAATCGTGTTTTGGTTTCTTCTTGCAGAATACAACAAAGACGACATGGGCGAGTAAAAACATGGACACGGCATGTTGACATTTTTGAGAAAGATTTCATTTTTGTTCCCCTTAATGAAGCGTAAGTAAACATATGTTTTTATTGCGTTTACATGGTAAAGCCTTAAGCTTCATAATTCTAAAATTGAAAGTTAAATTATTGTGTGAATTGAAAAATGAGAGAATAAATGTCTTTTTCCAGGTGATAAAAACAAAATAGTAATGTAAGTTCTGTAAGCGCATGGCTGTAGTATTAGAAGTATTAGACAATATAAAGACTGAGCAAAAATGAAGTCTTCTGAGTACTTCTTTCTAGGTTTTACATGGTTCTCTGGAGTTCTTCCTTCTAAGCTTTTGTTGTTGATAACTTTTGGATTTACCTTTTTCAGTCCTTACTTTTTCTTCTAATGAGATCTCTTTGCTATAGATGAGATCATCCTCTAGATGCAGTAAACCTATATCAGAAGAAAATGTAATTGAAAATCTCTGCTGCCCTGTGGTGGGAGTTTTATTCTTTTTCTTAATATCCTTTTGTCCTGTTACTTTTCTTGGGTCCTGAAACAGACTGTTAGTACTCTAGTGGTTGTTAAGGACTTATAATGATGTTTGCTTTCCTTAAGATCAGAGCAAGTTGTCACCAACACAGTTTTAGATTCCACGAAAAGAATCTAACCAATCCTTAAGCCAAATTACTTAGGAAAGTTAAACTCTACTGCATTTTGAAAATATATGATAAAAGCATAAATAAAGTAAGGGCAGAGAGACAGAATTGTAACTGTCTTATCATAGGCATTCCTAACTGACCTTTTGAAAAGTCAAAGAATAGGTGGTGGGTGGGTTTTTTTTTTCTTTAGTTAAAAGCTCTTAAGAGAAACTTATCTAGGTACTGTGCCATTGTGCAGTTGGAGGAGGCTTTTTGAGTTTTCTTTTCCCACCTCCTCCCCAGCTGAATTCTGAGGCTAGCTGTAGAGAGGCAGTTATGGGGTAATTGACCATAGGTCTGTCTTTGTTGTGAAGTCGTAAGTAAATCCCTGAGAAAGCTGTTCACAAGCACTGACTTCAGAATCTGAGATGCTGTGATTTCTGTACAGCCATGGGAAGACAGCCAGTTTGTAGGTGATGAAAGTAACTTGTGTAAGAGATTCATCCTGTCCAATGCAGACTTCATCCTTGCCATTGCTCTCCCCTAAAGTTTTAAGTGCCAGAACACTGAAGTGTCTGTCACTTAAATTTTAGTTGCCTGAGAGCTTGTTACATAATTTACTTTTCACCATCCTCTCATGTCATTCACACATCCATATTGGTTATGCACAGGAGAAATGACACTGGTCATGCTACAAATATCAGGCAGTGTGACTTAGAAGTCACCTGAAAATGAAAAGAAATATTTCTGTGGTTTAACAAGAACTAGTTATAGTGCAAGTAACTTAGCACATAGTTGTTTTCACTGCCTTGTTCATTCACTGTTAAGCAACTAAAGCAGTGTCTGTTTACCTTAGCAAGTAGTGCATCTCAGTAGGAGTGAATTTGGAGAACCAACCAGTTTGTACAGAAGGCATAATCATGTATGTGTGGGGGATTTTGCTTTGGACTATCTTGGTCTCATGGACTCATCCAGTAGTGGTGATTAGAGCATGAAAAGTCTACTTTTGGTGTACATCTTTTATCTAGAAATGGTTGTGTTCACCCTTTCTGGAACTGTCCTTCACTGTGATCTGAAACTTGGTAAGTGGTGATAGTAAGACATTTGTCTGCAAAAGTGGCTTCCTGCCATGATCAGTAAGAACATCTCAGAGCAGAAAAAAACAAGTATTCAGGAAGATGAGAAAGTGCTGGTTTGGGTTTGGTTTTTATTGTTGTTTTTGACCTGCTTTCTGACAAAGCATAAATTAGATCTTCCGTATTTCTTTCTTTTAATTTATTGTAATAAGCTGCTAGTATTTTTCTTGTATGTACCTTGCTATTCTCTCTCACTTCGAACATGTCACTTCCACTTTCCCCATCTCCCAAAACCTAGAATTAGGTTTTGAGGAACAAAAAGCTGAACTATTTGGGGGGAGGTGCTAACATATTTAGGAAAGAATCAGTGGCTTGACTATGAAATAATCCCATTAGGATAAGTTATTGGTATTTCAGGACAGAGAGGAGGCTGAGGAGCTACCTGGGGAAGAACACAAAAACTGGTGACTATGAAAGCTTCTAGGCCTCCATCCCTGTAGCAGAGTTGTCACTTCCTAAGTGTCTCCTCCTTCCTTATATTGCCATGACACAGAAGAATAGCAGGTTTTTTGCTGATTTTTGTTTCTTAATGGCAAAATACTAACCTGAAGGATTTCTGATCTGTTTAGTAAATACAGTATAGATCCTCTTTGTGTAAGTTGCAGCCTCAGGTAGCATTCTGTAGCTGTGTATATAATGTGTTATGAAATATATAGCCCCTGGACTTTGTTAATAGGACTGTGAAACCTCGCTTTGTGTCAAATGCATTTTTATATATTTGTGGTGTTGATTTGTATATTAGTTAAATTCTTAATCTGCAGTGAGTTTTTCAGATACGGGAGTCTTATGATGAAGGCTGAGGGCTGTGACCTGTGCTAAGCTGCAGCTTTTTCAGAAGCTCCCTTGTGTGACTTCTTTTTTGCTGTTTAATTTCCCCAAATTTCCCCATGCTTCTTTTCCTAACTTGCAAAATGAGGACTATCATGCTTTTATATTGACAAGAATGAAGATGTTTAGATGCTGTATGTTCAGTAGAATGTAACCTCCAACTACTTGGTGTTTAGCTGTCTAGTGGTTTGTGTTTTGGGTTTTGTTTTTTTTTAATCGGGGCATTGCCTCATAACTTCATGGAATTATTGAAAATACTAGGAGCACAGAGAATCTGGTGACGAGGGAGAGCCAGTTAATTCCTGTGGTGAATAGAAAGCAAAGTGCATGCCATTCTGTGTGGGTTTTGGAGAACCTGGTTTTTAGAATTTTTTCAATATGCCTTTGTCTGGACATCTGTATGTGCAACCTAATATAGTGTAGTAAAGCCTTCATCACCCACTTCTCTTCCATCAGTTTATTCCTTGTCTTCATAGGTTATGATCATAGAATTCATGTGTAGACTCCCAGTTTTTGCAACTTGACACATTGCAGCACTGCAGGTATTGTTCAGGAATTTACCACCCTGGTTATTAGTCTGTGTAAACAGAACTTTCTCAGTTTGATGTGGTAGTGGATCAAAGGTATGGAAGAATTTCTTTGGTTCCAGTGAAAGATCTGCATTCGTTATTATCTATAAAATGTCTCAGACCTTAATCTGTGGCAAAATTAGTCTGGTTGGGAACCAATCTCAAAATTTCTTTTGCTTCTTTGTGTCTTGAATTAAGTAGTATGTGAAGCAAATTATTCTAGGATGTGAGAAAACTTGAGAGCTTCTCTGGAATTACAGGAATGCTGCTAATGGTTGCTTCTGATAATGCTTCTCCTATGCCGCCTAAAATGATGCTTTTTTTCTTTTAGGACACAGCTATTTATTCTGGCATCTGGTTTAAGAGTACATTCTAGAAGTGATTGCTTTGGAGTTGCTGGACTTCATTATCTACTTCCAGAAAGTCTTTCCAGACTCTCCTGTAACCACTAGTTTAGGGAATATGGGCTCATCATCCAGCAAATTGCTAAATTGCAGTAACTGGAAGTGGGCAGGATGAATCTAGGGGAGAATTACATGGCTGATTTAACCATGACTGCATTAGTGTCATTTGGCAGCAGAGTACTTTTTGTTCCTGTCTCCAATGGAAATAAGTTGCTCTTTTAAAACTTACAATCTATTTTCTTTTTAGATCCAAGTTAATTTGCTAGTCTATTTACATAATTGGTACAGAAAGCCTATATTAATAGGGCACACAAAAATTCCAGGGTCTGGCAATACTTAATATGTTCATTTACTAGGTGTGGTGAATCATTCATGACAGAATGCCTCCATACTTCATATGCTGCTTTCAAAGGCCACTTACTGTAACTGCCATTGAGTTTTGATGAAATTTAGGCTTCATAATCACTAATTATTTTTTATATGTCAGTTAGACATGAATTTCTAGCTACTGCTTTTTCTTTTTTCTAAAACACATTGAAATGCAGCTTCACTTGCATAATACATAGCCAGGTTCTGGTTTTGTTACTTGCTCTAGGGAATCAGAGAACCTTCAGAAAATTTCTAAGTAAGGTCAGTTGATACTTACTTGCAATCCCTCGATCCCTGAATTTGCTGCTGCTTCATTTCTGATTGAGTGACAAGACAGTGAAGTCCAAAGAGGCAAGGAGATAAGGAGGAAACTGGGGCAAAACTTATCTCCTCTTATGTTGGGGGATATAGCTCATTTTGATCCTGAAAGGGCTGGAATGTCATTTCTGTAAAGGAGGACAACAGTCATGGTGATGGCATTGCAAACACTTTTTCTCCTTTTTTTTAATTCACTGTTGACAAGATTTCTTTAAAAATGTGAAGTGACATATACAATAGGAAGATCTCATAGGTGGAAGAATACAGACAACTCAGCTATACCATTAGATCTGACTACTTGTATTGCTAGTGCAACAAATAGTTTCTATTAGTACTAGAACTAGATGTAGTTTCTAGTTGTAGAACAAGAACTGGATGTAGTTTCTGAACTAAACTACTAAAAGTAGATTCTGGTTCTAATACTGGAAAAATACAGCCATAAAACATGAACTCTGCAGTCACTAATTCATGCAGTGTTAAACAAAATGTTAAAAAGAAAGAAACTTTAATTCAAAGGAAAAGAATTATAAAGTATGAGCAAACTGAAACAAGTGTTTAGACAGCACTTGTTTTCAACTACCTGCATCTCATTAATGAATTTGTTGATGAATGCTTGCATGGAATCATCTTACCCTTAGAGAAGACTCTGAAGGCTTGAGTAAAACCTGTAAAACAGTGTTACAATTTATCTTTTATAACTATGGGGGACAGGATTAGATTTTCTTTGTGTGTGTGTGCACATGCAGTCAGTGTTTTGTTTGGTTTTTGCCAACTTCAGTTTTAACTGTAAGCATTAATTGTATTTTTAAAGTATTCTTTTCCTTTGCAGTGCCCACTGGTTTTTGGCTGTCATCTGTTTTCCTGGTTTAGAAAAACCTAAATATGAACCAAATCCCCACTATCATGAAAATGCTACAGCACAGGTAAAATCGTCCTCTTCAGATGGAGAGAGCAACACACCATCTCCTTTGCCAAATGAGTTAGATGCACAAAACTCGCCTTCCAAGTCTACAGCAAAGAAGACATTGACCAAAAAGTATAATACAGCTTTAATTGATCCAAACACTGAAACCGAGGACAGTGAGTCTTCATGTTGTATAAGAAGTCCTTGTAGGGGAAAAAGTTCTTTCAAAAAACTAAATCAAATAGACAATGATGTGGAAGAACCTAACACTGTGGAATCAGCATGCCATAAACTAGACCACAGGACTCCAGATGAAAACGGTATACAGGGCGAATTCACAACTGCTAGCCAATCCATGGGTACGTAATTGTAAAATTACACACATTTTAATGAAAAATTTGGAGATTTCACAACTGTTTCTAGTTTTGCAATTGTGTAAACTTCATACTTTGAAAGTTTAGCATATGGCTGAAGTTTGAGTGCTTGCAATGTAAGTAATTTAAAGCCATTGTGTATAAAATGTTTTTGCGGCAGTTGATATAACTCTCATGGCAAAGGGCTGGAGATAAAACACTGTCTTCCTAAATCAGATTAAATTTTTCAGTTGTGAGACCCCTTCTCACACAAAATCATTTTGTAGATATTACTTTGCGTCAAGACTGTAATTGTTAAGGAAAGAATAGTAGTTGACCGTGGATCTTCATAATGTATGTGCATGGGGGAACTGAATTAAGATTGTGTGAGCAGCCTTAATTCCAGTGTCCACTATATTTTGCTTCAGCACTCTTTAAGTTTTTGAATATCCTGCTAGAAGGTACGTAAAAAGACTAAGAAGAAAATAATTTAAAAAAAAAAAATTCTCATGTGATCTCTGTGTCATATTTAGAGAGGCTTTCTGCATGCATCACTGCTGTGGAGGCTGATTTCAGTGATCTGGAACAGCATTTGTACCGAAGTGAACAAAGGAGCTGACATACTTTTAAAGGCAGATGAAGGAATTAGAAAAAGATTGTTTTCACTGCAAGGTTTGGATCTCTTTGAGGCATCAAGTACAAAACATCTGGTCATGCAGAAACTTTTACTTTGGTCACTGATAATAGTCCTAGTGAGTTGGTTTACACAGTAATTGCATAGTTTATAGTACAAGCTCTGAAAAGATTAACAATCATACAGTCTAATCTGTATTCTGCAGGTCATTACAACTTTAATATCTTTGTGGGTATAAACACTTCTAAATGTATGAATTTGTGATAATACTGTCACTTCTGGAAGGTCTTGATTGGAGGTTGGGAGTATGTATGTCCTCATCTGAATTGATTTTTTATTTTATGTGTGATTGTTACTGTTTATGATATTGCTGCTGTATGATATGGTCTCAGGTGTCTTGGATGCTGCTACTGTTACTTGTCTGTAATTAGTTGGAATGTACTTTATGACATTTTTGTGAGGATTACGTTTCTTTTTTATGGCTGCATTGTATCGGTGGCTGATGGTCATTCTGTTGCTGATAAAAACTTTCAGACTCTCTTGCTCAGCTATTGCAGATGATGCACCCTTTCATTAATGCTGACATTCTTATGGGTCACAGTCCTGGTTTAAGTCTGACATTCAATTTGAGATTGACACTAAGCATATATTTAGGCAGCTAAATTTAGATATGCTGTGTGTCTAAACTTTGGTTTTAATCAGATGGAAGATGGGGTTGTAGGCCTTGAGTTTTCTGCCCAGCTTTCAGCTGTTGCTCCACAAGAGTGCCCTGACTGCCAAATCCATACATATGTCCTGTATATCCTAGGGTGTCTCAAGAGACAGAGGCTGCCTCTTTGATAGTGTAGTCAATGAAACCAAGAGACCTCCTTTTCTAAGCCCAACGCAGACACAGAGTAGCTGTTCAGTTGAGTAGCTCTCTGCTCTTGTTATGGTCTCCACTTAACATTGTGAGACCCTACATGCCTACTGTACATGGGAGCCTAAACTTAGATGTCTTGATCTCAGACTAAGTCCTGGTGTTGTACTTGTGAATCAGTAGGAGTTGATACCTAAATAACTTTGCAGAAATCATCCAAAATTGTATTTTTTTTTAAGTATTTAACTAATCTTTTTATTGCTTAATTCTTGTATGAGATGTGATTCTTTTCAATCCCAATTTTTATTTTTAGGAATCTGTCAGAAATAAGTCACATTACTATGTGGCCTACTTCCTGTGCTAAGGTCTTTTCAAAGATACTGAGTAAGACTAATGCTCAATTTTGTCTCTGTGGAACTCCACTCCTTTTTCCAAAATGTTACTTCAGCTTCTCTGTTGAAGTATTCTCAAATGCAGGTCTTCTCCATTTTCTCCATTAGCTAGTTCATTGTCCTATTTACTGTTCTTATAAAAATCCTGGTTTTCTTTAATAAGTAATACATCCTTCAGTGACACCATAACCAGAACTTATGTTTTTGTGATTGTTTAGATATATTGTATAGCCTCCTTCTAGGAAAAGTTCGCTTATGAAGATTTGGCTGGCATGATTTATTAATTTCTCACTTATTTCCACATGGTTTATTATTTTCCCTTTAAAATCTGTTCTCAGTCTTGCATGGTAGCATAGTGAGCCTGTAGCTGCTTCTTTCTCAGGTACAGCTATATAACATTCGTTATTCTTCATTTCTTCTGATGCTGTTTCCCAAGTGACTAAATGTGTAGAGAGGGTAGGGAGTTAATTTACTCTTATGTAGCAACTAGTGAAGTTTCACAAATATTTCTAAGCTGCTGCTCCCAGGTGAGCTGGTCCCGTATTCTACCCTCCCTAGCAGCACATTCCCAAGCTGCCTTTTGCCTTTTACCAACATAAGTCTTCATACAACTACACAGCTAATCTGATCAAGGAACTGATCCAAGTCAAAAGATAGTAAGTTTGTGACTTTCTCAGTCTGGTCCACTGTGTGTGGATGTATTTGATGTCATGGAAGGAAACAGCTGGGGATGGGAATAAGCGGTTGTATTAGGGACTGAATGACACTGCCTCTTTTGGTAGCAGTACCAATTTATACTGTTGTAAATGCTTCATGGAACTACAGGGTAATTTCGTGGTGGGTTTTCATCTAGGTATCTAGAATTTTTTTTAGGCGTTTCACAGAATAAAGAATAGTTTCTGCTGTGTTACTTAGAAGAAACTTTTCACTCTCGTTCATGTGCATTAATAAAATACTATGTCAGCTGTATCATAGTTATTGTGAGCAATCCTGAACAAATCTGAGTTATTTAAAATTAGTTTGGTCTTCAAAGATGACAGTATTTGATGTTGAAATATTACTATATGTGATTGATACAGATGGATTGCACAAAATCAGGCTAAACTATAGTGAAGACTCAGCTGATGGCAGTAAACTAAATGAAGATGAACTTATAGATTTTTCTGAAGACCAAGATAACCAGGTAAAGCAGTTTTATTTGGGAAATACAAACTGTTGTGTTGTATTTTGAATGGGCAGCTTACAAGCTGTACACATATTGTAAATGTTCATTGTCTAAAGCTAGTTATCTTTACAACTGTCAAATCCAAAGCACTGGTTACCTATAAAATTTTCAAATTAGCTTGACAGGAGAGGATCTTACATTTGTTCATTTAATTGTTTAATAGGAAACTACTGTAGCGATTCTGCATTTAATTTTGTGAGTCTTTTGCATCATGACAATACTACACAATGATTTTAGTGGAAACTCTTAAAGTCAACACATTATTATCTCGTTGCCCCACCTGTGTGTTTATCTACCAGACCCAAGATGAGTTACTCTTCTTTCAGCTGCATTTCCTGGACATAAACAGACACATTTATAAGTAGGTGCTACTCTGCTGGTTTGTTTCATTGGTGCTTCTCCTAATCAAATTTAAACAACATGGATTTATATCAAGTAGTATTCTTGTTCAGATTGGTAGATGTTTAGATTTTAGAGTTGTGAAAAGACTGATTGTTAAAATGGCCTTTACTTGACTCACTCTTTGATATGAGGGCATTATTCCATAGCCCTGTTGCTTCTACAGTTGAAGCTCAATGTGAGCAAGCTAGGAGTTACACAGGTGCTCTTCCTAATTGGCCTTCCTGTTCATGTTCCAGGTGTATGACTCCAAGCTGTCCAAAGTATAGAATCATAGACTATCAAATACACAGTCTAGGAATTACCTGGTTTTCACCTTTGAGTCCAGAAAAAGTAACTATTTTCCGAAGTCTGCAGCCATTTGTAATGGCTTCCAGATAGTATTTATATATGTGCACACATGTAAGAGTTCCAGTCAGTGTTGAAAACTAACTATGCTTTTTATACACTCAACCCCACCTCTCCTGTCATGCCACTTACCCAAACATTCTGTGGTTCTCACCTGATGGAAGTGCCTTTCTGTCTATTTTGTAGCAGTTAAAGTTTCCTGAAGATGGAGAAGTACAGTGTTCCCAATCTGAAGTGCATGGCATGGAGACAGGGAAGAAAAAGAAAGCACATGGCCAACTGTGTGGAAGAAAAAATGTTGAGTTCCATAATTGCAGTGTAGCTTAGAACTTACTTCAGGCTGAAGCTATTTCTGATATCTTCTTGAATGCACAAAGCAAGTATAGAAATGGTAGACCGTGACAAGCTCAGTACACCTTTACATCTGCCAAAAATGGAGTTGATGCTGCATCAGAAACAAGTGTTTAGGAACTAGGCAGTAGCTTCTAATATGATAACATCTTCATGGAATTGCAGTTCATTGCAGATTTTGTCTCATTTCATCTAGAAGATAACACACATGAAACCACCAAGCAAGTTTCTAGTAATCATTAGCAAGGGAAAGTATTGATAATTTGATTTATAACTAAATAATGGAGACACACCTCTTCTAAGCCAGCTATGCTTTGAAAATGTCAGTTGCAGCTTTTTTCTAGTTTCAGCAGTTGTTAAATAAATAGCACTGTTCACTCCATGTTGTTCCAGCATAGATTTGAGAAACTGTTTGACTAGAAGTTGGTAATGCAAACTTGACAAACAATGAATGGTTTCAGATTAAAGCTAACACTTTTTTATTAAACATGTTACTGGCCTTGAATAAAAATGGTAGGTATAGCAATAATTTCCTTTGCATCTGTTTGAAAAACAATACTAGCTTTTAAACACCCTTAAACTTGTTGCTTCTGTAGGAAGACAGTAGTGATGATGGTGGCCTTGTAGATGATAACTGTAATTCAGAAATGGGACAATGGCACCTGAAGCCTACTATCTGCAAACAGTAAGTATTAAAACAGTTAAAATGGAAATTTCATAAAAGCTTAGAAAATTTTAAAAGAGAGTAATTATGGTAAACGGTCACACATCAGTCTTCAAACATTTTAATCAGCATGTTATTAGTGTTTGAGAGAATTTTATCATCATCTTCTGTCAGCAGAAGATTTAATGAATGAAACTAAGAGTGAAATAATAGCTTTTTGGGTTTCTGTTAAGCCTGTGTGCTGCTTCAGGCAATTGAAAATTGTTTTTTCAAATAAGGTTGTTCTTTGATATCTTGCACTTAAGTTCCTACAAAAAGAAGGTGCAGAGGCATGTTTAAATGTATCTTTCTATATTAAACAATAAAAAAAAAATCTTTAAATGAAAGTAAGTACCTTAATTTAATACTAAAGAAAAACTTTGTCACCACTCAAATTAGTACAGGGAAATGGGAATAATATGAATTGCCCCCATTTCTTATCCATGTGTGTTAGTTGTTTCTCTTTATTGTCTTTTTCTTCTCTTAGCGTTATTCTTTTTTTTTCTAGGAATGTTGCACAGTACTAAGTTTGGTTACATTTCTTTGTTTACTTTTTTTATTGGGTTTGGATTTTAAAACTCTTAGAATATATTTTTTATGTTTGAAACCAAGTAACTATTTATTAATAATGATTGACTGCAGTTGCTTGTATTTTGCTGTGACAGAAATGCATGATTCCCCATCTGGAAATACTGTTACTACTATTGCTGTCTTCACAACTTCATTTGTATTTTTTTGTGATTTACTTATCCATTTTTATATTTCCTTCTTTGTGAATAAAATGGTTACTAGAAAGGTAAAGGTTTATGGTGCAGGATAAAACTATGTATTTTTATGTGATATGGAATGTGTATGAACTGTTCTTAATATGCTTTCATGGAGGGGTAAAAATCCATCTGTGTTGACAGTTTAAAGCATATTTATGTCCTTCTGATTATAGTTTGGCTAAATTTGTCCCATTCTGATGATGGATTATCTGTGCATAATATTTTCCACCAGACCTTATTTTAATCCAAACATGAAATTCCATGAGATCTTTGAAACATAAGTATCAAAAGTCATTAAGGGCACTTAAATACTTTGCTATTGGCATATTTATGAATTAATTCTATATGAAAAATAAAGTTACCTTGAAAAGCTTTCACTTCTTCCCCTGCCCCCC
>NW_020799097.1:34665191-34673515 GCF_003259725.1 Athene cunicularia
AGACAGGTACTGGACTGTGCATTTTAAAAGAGCATTGTTTACATAAATAATAACTTCCTTTTAGAAGAAATTAAAAGAACCACAAGTAAAAGCAAGCATTATTCAAGTGACTACATGCTTATACCTAAAAATTGCATATGTGTAAAATAATTTATAAATGCAAACAAACTTACACATAAACACAGTCAGATATTTTGTCGGAATTTGCTAGTTTACAGTTTCTATAAAGGATGCCTTGTCTGAATGCATGTGTGTTGTTAGAAAAGAGAAAGCAGAGCTTTGTGAAAAGTAGTTTGCATCCTACATGTTCCTCAAAATATATTTTACATCTAGTGCTGAAATTTTGAACTCTGGTATGAGTTAGCTTTGATCTATAAATCCAGCTGTTGCATATAAGGCGACTGATACAATTGTTATGTTTATAGCTATTGCGAAGGTAGTATCCTCTAGATCAAGTGATAGGGTAGTGTGCAAGAGAGTGTTCAGACAGACTTAGTTATGTAGAAAATGTTTGTTTATGGATAGTTTTTTTCTAAAGTCTATCAAATAAGAGTAGGTGGTGTTTTGTGGGTAACTGGCAGGTAGATTTCAGATTCATTGGTTGGGATCACTTCTTGAACATGCCTGCCTAGCATTGTCTTAGGTGCTGTGGACTATCCCATCTGTTCTCCAGCTGCTACTCCAGAAGGATGTTGATGGGTTCGGTGCCTTACTTTCTAGTCTCTGCCAGTGCCCCAGATACCTTGTGCATCTAAAAGAGCACTAGACACCTTAGGGGGTTTAAGCAAGTAGATTTTGCCTGCTGCAAATGCTTTCGGTCTGACAGCAGTATATTTTCTAAGTGTATTCTGAAGTTCTCTGTACTTAGTGTATAGTAAAATCTAAAGATAACTTTGCATGTAGCTATCCCAGTTAGGGGATTACAGCAGCGCTGGCAAAACTCATAGTATTGATCTAGCTTTGTTCAAGGTCACCCCACAAATTACTTCATAGCTATCTAGCTGTGTAACATTGTGTGTTCCAAACTGCTTTAAAAACACTACGTACTTAAAAATTTTGTTCTCTCTCAGGCCCTGCATTTTGCTTATGGACTCGCTGAGAGGCCCTTCCAGGTCAAATGTTGTGAAAACACTAAGGGAGTAAGTTTCATATCTGGGTTTTTGTTTTAATTTACAAAATTCTGCAAGAAAACAGAAATTTGAATTTACACGGTCTTTTATCACAGATATTTAGAGGTGGAATGGGAAGTCAGGAAAGGCAACAGAAGAAGCTTTTCCAAAGATGTCATGAAAGGTTCCAACCCAAAAGTGCCACAACAGAACAACTTCAGTGATTGCGGAGTATACATACTACAGTATGTGGAGAGCTTTTTTGAGGTACGTCTACTTGTTTATGTACGTGGGGTTTTTTGGGTGTCCCACAGCAATCACATATGAGCTATTAAAATTATTACAATAGTAAAAGGCTCTCTAGTGTAGATTTTGTACCTATTTATTAGATTATGCATTCTAAACTAGTTTACACATTAACATGCATAACTGTTTTTGAAAAGTAAGCTAATTACATACGTGCAACTAATAATGATATCAGAAATTGGAAGTTATGGAATTTTCTGAGAGAATGTTAAGAAAATATATTTAGAGTCTTCCTTTTGTGTTCTTTATAGTGCATACCCTTTAAAATGATCTGTTAAAAGTTCAAATTTGAGCTCAAAATCTAAACTAAACTAAAGATGTAATAGCAAAGCTTGTTCTTTTTTTCCCTAAGAAATGTGAGATTGAATAAATCCATTAATATAGCTAGTTTTTATAATTTGCATTAAAATATTTAAGTGGAAACATTACAGCTAAATGCCAGATGTTGATTCCATTGAAGAAATTGTTTCAAGTCTCACTAATGTTAACTGTCTCAGTCTTAAAGTTACAGTACTTTTCAGAAGTAGAGACAGTAGCACCTTCAGGTCTGGGTTGGAAGGAAAAATGATGGTCAGGTGAGATGTTGCCTGGTTGGAACACTAACTCCAGTTGGTAGGACCTCAGAGCACTTTCTCTTGTAACTAATCTTTCCTGAGAAAGCTGGTGTTTTTTTCTCTGTTTGTCCACCCTCCCCTCCCATGTACTTTATATGAGAGGAGCAGGGCTTTAGCAGAGTGTGTTCATGCAAATGGAAGCCAAAAGCTTTTTCTTTACCATTAAGCCCTGGGGAGCTTAGAGCCATCCTGTCTTGAGTGCTAGAGTGCTTCCTGTCTTGTTCACAGGGGATACGAGGAGCAACCAAGTTTTAATCATTTTAGCCCCTTCCTTCATGCAATTTTTTTGTTGAATTAACATGGGGCTGAATCCCTTGTCCTGCCTGGCCTTGCAGTATGGAGCAGCTTTGTCTGCCAGGGAATAGGGATGGCATGTAGATATGTCAGAGAGCAAATCACAAGGTATTCTCAGAAGTAACACTAGTGGGAATAGGAAAACTTGGATTGGCTGCACAGTACTTGACTGTCTTACAGTGTCTGAACTAGTAATTTCAGCTGCTGATGTATTTGAGAAATTGCACAAGGTCTCATTGTTTTCAGCAGTTCTACCAACAGAATGGGGAGTATGTGAGGAGGGGTGCTGAATCTGATGTTCACCGACTATTCAGGCACATCTTTTTCTTCTCTGTGGATTTATTAAAAGTATCTCCTTTTTACTAATGTGTTAAAATCATGATGCATGTTTTTTAAACCCACGACTCATTTGGCAGGGCAGGTGGTGTAATGAGGCGCGTACCTGTCAGCTATCACACTGAGTACTTTTTCAGCCCTCCCTCGGCTCCGTGCCGGTTCTGCTTGGCCCGGGGGGCAGCTCTCTGACTCGCCACAAGCCGGGTCCCCGCGTTCCCTCCGGCGTGTCGGGGGGTGCTGGCCGGTCTGCCGGGGGCGCGGCTCTCGCCGCCAGGGGCCGCCCTGGGGCCGGGCGGGAGGAGCGGGGCTCCACGGAGCGACTCCCAGAGCCAGGAGGAGCTCTGAGGCGGCGGAATACCCGCACAGCTGGGCACTGACCCATGTCCCGGCCTGTCTTCCCCAAAGTGAGCAGCAACGACAACGAAGAGCCCTTGTTAAGGGTGTGTTCGGATTAATGTGAAATACCTTTCTGCTGTTGGTAACCACGGTAATTAGTTTTTGTTGATGTTACTATTCCTTTGTCTGGCCTGTTTCAGAACTGAAATGATGGAAAACCTGTTCAGTTTTTGCCCATGGTTTTCTGCATTTTTAGTGTCATTCTCCTGAAGCCTGCTTACTGCTGGCGTTAGGTAGTTTCATCTGCCAAGTCAGTTCAGCACGGGGGGTTTATTGCTATATAATCTAGTTAATGTTCTGTTTGGATGTGCAATGACATTGCTAGTGCAACATCAAGCATTGACATGTTTCTGTGCAAAATGTGACTAGTTTTTTCCCAAGTAGCCTTGCTAGCGTTAGCTCAGTGGGTGAAGTAAATTGCTCTTAAATAACTCTGTTAATGATGTAAACTAGATTACACGAAAGGAGAAATTTGAGAGCAAACACTATTCCACAAACTGTTGTTTGGTTAGCTTCTCTCAATTCCGTGGGTGAATGACCTCTAGCAAGAAAACAATGTAAGTGTAAAATGGGCTGGTGCCAGGGGCTTTTCACAGACCCTGTTTTTTAGGGTGAAATGTAAAACTGTCTTTCCTAGTTGGTTGTGGTCCTAAAGGTGTTTATAAGAGCAGGAGTATTTAGCAAGAGATTCTTAATCAGCTCTATATTTTGATGCTAGTTATCCTTTAAAAAGAAAAAAAGCTCTATTTATTACAATAATTTTCTCTTTTTTTTTTTAATTAGAACGATTTTACACATTTATGCAGTCAGATGCTTTGTCTAAAAGATGTAGCAAACTGAATAGATTCTTTGGGCATTCTTACAATCAGAACTGTGATCTGAATGAATGTTGCTCTGTAACATACTTAAGCTTGATTGATTTTTTTACCTTAATTTTATACATACAAAACAGACAAATTGTAGAAATTTTGTTCCATGATAATGGAATGAGGTGGAGAAGAATGTAGTTTTCCCCACTACAGTTCTCTCCAATCTTTTAGGTAATAACTCCTTACTCCAAATTATCTTTCTTTTCAGAATCCCATTCTGAGTTTTGAGCTACCAATGAACTTAACAGACTGGTTTCCACGCCCAAGAATGAAAACCAAAAGAGAAGAAATACGAAAAATAATCCTGAAGCTGCAGGAACAGCAGAACAAGGAAAAGAAGGGACAAAAGGACCCAAGTTCAATGGAAAGACCTTTGCAGGAAAAAACAGAACAACTTATCAACAGCAGCTCAGACTGAATGTTGTATCTGTTGCATGTTAGCTCCACAATCAAAACTGAAATTACATTTTTGTCTGCCCAGACTAAAGATTTGGCATATTCTCTGCTCAAAGTTACTTGGGAATGTTAATGCCTGTATAAATGTGTGTCATAAAATGATTTAATTCCCACAAAGATGTGTATTAAGTAAGCAAGTCTGTACATATGTTAATGAGGCCAACTTTTTCAGCATTTGTAATTACTTTTTTTCCACTTGTTAGGGAGCTTTTGTTATGTATTTCTGTTAATAGAACTTAAATAGCAACTTCTAAACATAAAGCAAATAAAGAAAATATTTATAGGATAAAATGGTTAACTTTTTCTTTTTCAGTAAAGTTGTAATGTTACAGACTTAAGTAACATATAGGGAATGATTTGGTAGTGAGATAATTCATATTTTGACCCTATTTAGTTGCCCTTTACAAGATTATTCTGCTTGCGCTACAAACAGTAATATGGGTGTCTCAATGTACCATGGCCTCAGAGAGGGTGATTCCCATCCTCCCAGTATCTAAGTGTAGGCAGTGTAATAGTTACTAGGACTGCTTCAGATTTGGGGTTTTAAAAGATATGCATTGCAATTAAAATTCCACCCTTGCTTTAGTGGGACGGGCTAGGGAAAGGGGGAGAATGCTCTTTGACCAGAGATGACTATTCAAACAGTATTATAAAAGTGGTTTCAATGAAGTGATCTTGAGTGATACTATTAAATCATATTTTGTGGATCCCAAGTGTTGTACAGGTGTATTTTGAGACTTTCTTCATTATAAAATTGTATTTTGGTAAGTGTACTTGGAATAGCAGATTGCCCACATTACATTTTCTATGTTACAATTCTGAATGTTACATTCATATGTGCTTTATCTAAGTAATGAACATTTAAAAAGAAAAAAGTGTATGATTACTATTTTTTGTAATATTCATGCAAAAAACCAAAATACCAGTGTTCATTGCTTGCTTGTTTGTTCTTGGCTTTAGGTAGCGTCAGACTAATGTTGGGATTTGTTTGGATATTTCCAGTGTATTTTGATTTTACAACAATCTAAAATGCCATTGCTACTTAAACTGCAAACACAGCCTTTTATCCTTGTTACAGGAAGGCTTTGGTATTCAAATGAGGAAAGTAAGCAATGGTTTGTGCAAGGATATGTATATCCAGTCTTCTGCTATAGATACCTTTTAAGGGAAACAGAAACTGTCTCTTCCCGGGAAGGAATCTGTTGGGGGAAGAGAGAGACCTTCTATCCCTCCTTGCAGATAGTATTTTCTCTCCTGTTTTTTTTACTGGGAATGTCATTTGTCATTCCCTTTTCCCAAAGAGAAGCAGCAGGGAATTCAGCTAATGAACTGTGTATCACCTGAGAACAGTTTATAGATACAAGATCAAATCTAACCTAGTACTTCGGGTTCTCCATGAGTTCTCCTTCTCACTAAACCCTGAAAACACAGCTGCTAATTGACATTACTGCCAGGGCATTTCTTTACAGGTGACTATCTGCAAAACCCTTTGTGTAAAAGGGGGTTCATTCACCAAGGCATAGGGATTGCACATGGAGCAATACAACCATGGGTTGCTAATCTTTTGCACAGATAACCTGAGGGATTTAAGTGAGTTGTTCATTCCGTTGTCTCTTTCTTCTTGCGTAGACCCTGGGCCCTGTGGAGAATATGTAAACACCACATATATAAGTAATGTTAGAGATGAGATGATAACTCCACAGGTTTCTTGTTGAAAGTATGTGGGGGCAGTCTTCTGGTCTACTAATTAAATATGTAATGTGAACACCTCTGAGTTGTTCCCCATATCAACTTTATCCAGTATTTGGTGAAGTCTGTGATAGTTTCAGATTGTTTCCCTGCAGGGTCTTGTACTCCTGGCTTTAGTGCAACTGACATACTGGAATAGTAGTTTATACAAATGCAAGTAAATCAGTGATGGCTTGTAGGAAGGAAAATAATTTCTTGGAAATACAGAGAAGAGACAATTGCAAATAGAATGTATTCCTTCCCAGTCTAGTCTTTGCCAATGATACGTTCTAATTATATGGAATATATCCATATTTGATCGATATAATAGTTAGTTTTCCTTTTTCTAACATTTGTGATGCAGGTTCATAATTTGATGCTGTAGAACTATTTGGTTCTCTTGCTAGGAATGGCCTGGTGCTTCCTCCTTTTTTCTTCCTCTTTCCTGTCCTCCCCTTTCTCCCTCCCCGTTTTCAAAGCTGTGAAGAAAGTGTTTGATTTATCATTTAATGTTAAAGGTCTCGAGATCTTCAGTCATATACAGCAAGCTAATATACATGTTAAATATAGGAAACTTATTTTTTTAATAAAATGTGATGTTAATAGAAAAAAAACCCACAGAATTAAGAATGAGTTATTTAAAACTTTACTGACATGGTTTAAAAAGGTCACTACCTCATGTGCTTGTTAGGTATTTTTTCTTAACATGATGTTCAGCTGCACTACAGTGTTTTGCAACCTGAAGTTTTACCAGTGAATTGTCTGAATCAGATTTATTCAGTGGAAGTTAGTGGGGTGGGGATTAGATATGTTTGTTTAATAATTGTGTAACACCATGTACACTCTGAGGAAGGCAGAAGTTATATTCCTGTGTAAGATTTAAGATTATAAATGCTTTAAGGGTAGCATGACTGCTTTCTGCAGTATGAGGTATCAGATGGCTACCTAATTAAATGTATCTGTTTGTATTGTTTTTCACATCGGGTAGAATAACAGTTAAGAATTCTTATAGAAGTTTTAGA
Source organism: Athene cunicularia (assembly GCF_003259725.1). Taxonomy (NCBI): domain Eukaryota; kingdom Metazoa; phylum Chordata; class Aves; order Strigiformes; family Strigidae; genus Athene; species Athene cunicularia. Next base: position 34,672,322 of record NW_020799097.1, read on the forward strand.
TTACTTAGCATAAAAAATGCATGCACTTCTGGTGCACATTTGCAGGATAGCTGCAAAAGCAGAAGAGATGTTTAAGAAGTCCCTTATGACATTCCTATTTTTCTTGCTTAAGAAACAGTACACTCTTTTAAAGATCGGAGACTTCAAACAGAACTGTTGATTTTTGAGGTTGCACCACACTCTCATCTTGGAAGAATCTTAACTTCCAAAACATTCAGTAAAGAAAGACTTGAAAAATCAAACAAGCTTTACACCATGCATGCTTTTGATTTTTTTTTTTTTTCATGTATTGCATAGCAAATGAGTAGAGCAGAACAAGAAGCTTTTGCATGTATGATTTTTAATTCCTGTTAACATAGTTTCTCTGAAAATTGAAGTAATGGTCCTTTCAGATTAACAAACTGCAGCAGTTTCCTTATTTTACCAATCCACTGTAATTTTTTATTTAGAATAGAATGTATTTTCAGTCACTGGTTAAAGCTTTACATGGCTCTTTGTTGATAACATGATATTTGTGGTTTAGCATTTGAACAGCAGAAGTAGCTATAGAGGTGCTTGAGTCCCGATTCTTGGGCCATGATGATGAGAGGTACTGCAGTCTGGATAAAAAAAAAAAATACTTCATTTTGGTGTGATACTTTTTATAACAGTCTTTCTTAAATTCTCCATACTTAGTACCCCTAAAGAACCTCTGTGCAGAGCCCTAAATTCACAAAGGTACTTATCTCCCCAAGTCTTTTGACTGCTGGAAACCAAAGGGGACCTGATGTTTACAAACTGCAACTTTGAAACAGTAAGAGTGAGGTAACAGCCATTTTATTTATCTTTTACCACCATATTCTTAAACCAAATCCTTTCTGCTTAACTCAATCATGCCTGCTCAAAGATGTGATGAAAGATTGTCTGTTTTGTAGGTTCCAGTCTGGTTAAGTGAGGATGTAATCTGGAAAGTGACTGTTCTCTCTGTTGTGGTCAGTTGTTTTCTGACAGGCTAGATTTCGCTTGCTTTTAACAAATTTGCATGTAGACTCATGCAAACCTGTGGTTACAAAAGGAAACTTGGTAATGTACACTGTACCTTAGGGATTTTTTATTCAGTTGTGCAAGTAATTACTAGCTGCAACCTAGATTCAAGCAGCCAAGCTGCTACTTTGCTAAATCTTCTTTTTTTTCTCTTTTTTTTTTTTTTTTTTT
>NW_020799097.1:34673565-34683908 GCF_003259725.1 Athene cunicularia
TGGGGTGGGTGGGTGGTGGGTTTTGTTTTGTTGGTTTTGTTTGTTTGTTTGTTTTCTGTGAGGCTCATAGCTGATGTTCTTGGGGGAGAGTAAACACCACTATTTGTGCTGCATGATACTTAAAAAGATATGAGCTATATTCAGATATGAGCAGAAGGTTATAGGGATTAAAAAAAAATCCAAATTCTAGTAAACAAGGAAGAGATTACCTTGTCTACCTCTTTTTAAATTTTTTTTAAATCATCTTCATCTCTCCTTATTTTGTTGGGTTTTGTGATCAGATTATTTCAAATTCTTTGGGGTACAACTTTACCCCAAACAATCATCAGTATGTAATGCCAAGTAATTCAGGAGAGGGAGGAAAGAAAACTTAGTATTTTTTAAATAAAAGATTCTTGTATATGAGAAAAACAGCAGCAACAGAAAAGCTGCATGTACTTTATTAAATAGATGTTTTATTTTAATGGAATAGTCAAATCTACGTAGTATATGTGTCCCACTGTATCATAGATTTAGATTATATTTACAAATTCCATCTTCAGGACCAGATTCTCTTTTTATTGTAAGCTGACTGAATACCTTTAAACTTAATGGGAGCCAGAATAGTTTTGTTTCAGCTATTTGTTCCCCTGTAAGCTGTGAGGAGCCCACTGAAGGGAAAAGCACCCTGCTCCAGTCAGCCTGAGCTTCTTGTGTTCAGTCTGTTTAGACTGGTCTTTAACGCAAAAATTAAAACATGTTAGATTTTCTCAGTAGTTTAACTTAGTGAAATTTGTCCACTATTTACACAAAACTCTTACCTGTTTAACCATATTACTAAATTTAGGAACTTAGTTTACTTTTGCACATTACTGATGTGAAATCTTTCTATATATACATATATATATATACATATATATATATATATATATATACTAAATATAACTGTGTAACTCACAGCAGTGGTTTGCAGACTTACACAAAGCTCTACCCCCGTTGTCCTCCCAAATATAGCAGTTTTTAAACCAAGCTCTGTGACATTGCCTGTTTACATCAGGTTTGTCCTTCCTAACTCAAGTTCTGGAAAACTAATGTGTTTCCCTTACCTGTATATGTATGTAAGGAGTGCAGTGATAGTCTGAATAGAGACATTAGTATATATTGGACCAAACCTATGACATTAATTGTAGGAACTCAGGAAATACTTGGTTGGGAATTTAAAGCTCTAGTTTGGGTGTACTATTTATGCAGCAGGCTGAAAACAAAGTCATTATTTTAGCTCTAGACAACTTAATACTCTATATCTTCAAGCCTGGAAATTTATTTCATACTGTACATCAGTAATATGCCAGATATCTAATACAAGAAAATCAGACAGGCTAATCCCCAAAGAGCACTATTAAATGCATGGCATGTTTCTCACAGAAAATGACACTAAATAGGACATAACTTGCACTGGAATGCAAACAAGTATGTTTCTTACTTAAATGTTCCTTGGTTCTGAAACCTAAACTGCTTTGTAAACAATATTGTAATAATGTCTGTCCGTGTTACAAAAGGGCAATAAAAGGCCGTGAGAAGTTGCACAGCTTCCTCCCATGCTACAAGACCACTGAAATTTCTAGACTTCAAATAAAACTTGTGCTGACTCCTTCCACTGCAAATGACTGTTTAGGTTCCAGAATCAAGAGGACATTTTTCACAAGTGTCTGGATTAATGTGTTGAATGTGTTTGCATGGACAGCTTGTGATATGATATTTAATTAGGAAGCCATACAGCTTTGCCCCCCCCCTCCCAGGGAAAGGAGGCCTTTGTTTTGCAAAGGTAGTGTTCCCTGATTGAATTTATTAGCTTGAATGTATTAGTTTGGTCTACCCTCTACTGTACAGTCAGTTTTGTAAGCTTTTCATTCTACTCTTAATTATTGTCAGTCTCTTATATATAGTTAATGAATGTGGATGCAGTATAGTCAGCTTGATCTTAGTATCTAACTTGCATCCCTGTGTCACAGTCATCTCTATAAAGCAAGTAAGTTTATTTTCCGAGTCAAAGGAGGTTCCCTTTTTCAAAGGGACATTGTCCAATTCAAATGCTTTTATTTAGACACTAAATTTGAACTTAGGGTGAACTTTGCTTCATGCTTTTTCTTGTCCACAGTCAGAGTTGCATGATGTCATAATCTCCATTTTGCAAATTGAGCGCTGAAGTTCAGGGTTAAAAGCATTTTAGTTTAAGATAATCTACTATAACTAAACTGCTGAAATTCCCACTCCAGCTACTTCTAAGTGTTGAAAAGTAGGCTTAAAAAGGTGCTTGCTGTTTACTTAGCTAGTTGCAGAGAGAAACTGATTTTGTGTTTCGGAGGGCTGTTTGCCTAGACTGAAATTTTATGGACCTGAGATTATCAGAAGCTAGTGTTGAAGTGAGGGTTTAATTCTCTTTTCCAGTTTTTGCTCTGATCTTTACACAGGTGAGCGCTTTCTACAGGGTTTGTATAGAACTGTCTTTTGATTTCTTTGGTTTTGTAAATACTGGAAATCTGACCATAAGCATCTCAAATTGGGCACCTGAAAATAAGAATACAGTGAATGACCACTAGAAAGTACTTTCAAGTAACTTGCTAAATACTGGGTAATTTTCCTGTAGCAACGGATCATGTGTTCATTTCTGAAATACAGTAGTTAGTTTAATGATGAGAAAACTTTCTTTTATTATCATACTTTCTCATGGAACAACAGGAATCCTACAGCTCAATTGTCTTTACTGTAAAAATTTTAAGTTCCCTGAACACTAGACTTAGTATCTACTGAAAGAGGTAGTATCTGGAGAAAACATTATGTGTGATCACATAGAAGCTTGTACATGCAAGTGAACTAAATTAATGTTTCTTGGACAATTTAACAATTTTTTGAGGCTTCCTACCTTTTTAGTGCTTGTGCTTGTAACTGTCTTGCTTAATGAGTATTTTGCATTTAGCCTATTTGGGTTTTTCTGACTTCCATTGTCAGTATATGACAGTCACTTGTAGGACTAACACCATAATTCTGGTTCTTGTTATTCCATAAGCAGTTACAGTATGTTGTCATTTTCTTGCTTGCCGAGATGAAAACATGGTGCACAAATTCTAGTGGGTTTTCCAGTTGTTTGCCTACAGCAGAGAAACACTGATGCACTTCAATCTTAGTTTTGTTCTGTGGAGAACTTGTTCTGGTAGTTGTTACAGATTTTTCACAAGCACCACTTGTCTCTTGCTGTTTTCCTTCCTTCCAAACCCCAGATAATATCCTTCTGCACTGGTACTTCTCCTAGTCTCTCTTGACTCTACATCTCTTTTGTCATGTCTCTAAACTCAGTTCTTCAATCTTCAAGGCTGCTGCTTTTACCTCCATGATTGTGTTGCCAAAGGAACTTCCTGAGCAGAGCAGTTGAGGAAGCATGGGCTGGATGGACAGTGAGCTGTACTGAGTAGTTGCTGAACAACTGGGGCTGGCGGGTGGTGATACAATGTATAGCTGGAGGCTGGTAACTAGCAGCGCATCTCAAGGGTGAATACTGGGTCCAGTCCTGTTCAACATCTTCATTAACAATCCGGATGATGGAGAGAGGGTACCCTCCGCAAGTTTTCAGTGATACAGTACTGGGAGAAGTGGCTGATACACTGAAGGGTTGTATGTTATCCAGAGGGACCTCAACAGGCTGGAGAAATGGGCTGACAGAAGCCTTCAAAGGGAAGTGCAAAGTCCAGCCTCTGGTAGGGAACAACCCCAGGCACCAGGACATGCTGGTGGCCAAGTGGTTGGACAGCAGCTTTGCAGAAAAGGACCTGGGGGTCCTGGTGGACACCCAAGTTGAATATGAACCAGCAGTGTGTCCTTGCTGCAGAGAAAGCTCATAGTATCCTGGACTGCACTGGGAAGCATCACCAGCACATTGAGGGAGGTTCCCCTCAGCACTGGTGAGGCCACACCTAGAATACTATGTCCAGGTCTGGGTTCTCCAGTATGAGAAATGTGGTCATACTGGAGAGAGTCCAGCAAAGGGCCACAAAGATGACTGACTGGAGCATTCCTCCGATGAGAAGAGGCTGAGAGCTGGGACTGTTCAGCCTGGAGAAGTGAAGGCTTGGGGGAAGAATCGCATCGATGTGTATCAATATCTGAAGGGAGCGTGCAAACAAGATGAAGCCAGGCAGTGGGCACAAACTGAAACACAGGAGGTTCTGTCTGAACATCAGGAAATATTTTTTACTGTGAGGGTGATTGAGCACAGGCACAAGTTGCCCAGAGAGGCGGTGGAATCTCCATCCTCAGAGATACACAAAAGCCATCTGCACATGGTCCTGGGCAACTGGCTGTAGATGGCCCTGCTTTAGTAGGGGCTTGGACCAGATGACATCCAGGTCCCTTCTGACCTCAACCACTCTGTTGTTTGGATTCTGTGAGCTTGTTCTGTGTTCCTGTACTTGGTGTGACAAACCTGGCAGGTGCAAGGTGGCTGCAAATGAGATCCTGGGCAGCACTGCAGCAGGAGGGCTGCAGTTACAGGTGCGCTCTTCAGAGGATGAAGATACAGGGGTCAAGGACAGTCCATAGGTAACAGTCACCAGAAGTTCATAGCTTGGTGAGATTTGGTTGCATTGCAAGACTCAAGGGCAAAAGGCACACCTCAGGCATACAAGACAAATTACTTGCCAAATTTAAGTCTATGCTACAAGTCTGTAGGAAACTTTCTTGTAAAGCTTAATTGGTGTCACTGTTCTTTTAACATTGTGAGCAGAATGACTTTAGCTAGCATTCATTTTGCAGCAAATACCTAATTGGAAAATTTTAAACAGCAGCTGAAGGTTAGTGAAGGTATTATAAGCCCCTGAAAGCAAAATGCAGCAGTTTTTGATACCTGCTATTTTTCTAGAATAATTTGGGTATTCTTTCTATTCAGCAAAGAGGTCTCTCAATTAATAACTTCAAATATTTTTAAACAGGCAAACGTAGTGTCTTGTAAAAAGCATTTATAAAATGGTTAGAAAGTGTCATTATTGGCACCAGGAACTGCTGACTCTACCTTTAGAAACGAAATATGACTTAGCTGCAGCTATTCTGGGGAAACATACAAGATAGATGTACTTTAAAGTAGAACTTGTTGAATACATTAACTTTTATGATTTATTATTTCTGCCTTTTGCTCATATGACAATCTGCTTTGTCCCCTGTATAGTCAGCTGCTACACCAAACTCTGTTCACAGTCCTCTCATTTTTCAGCCAATGTGACACTAAATTACTGTGCTCATCACCTTGTTTATAAAGTCAGAAACCCCTTGAGTTCAGCGAAGTGGCGGAAATAACTTCTGATTTCAAACTTATTTTTGCCCATAAAGTTCTTCCTTATTTGTCTCAGAAGCTGACCATACTAAGAAGAGCTGCTATAGCGTTCTGAATCTGTGAGGTTTGATTTTTTTAATGCCAACACCCCCCCCCCCCCCCCCCATTTTACTAGTATTTGCACTGTCTACACTTGAGATCTCATTCTGCATCTGTTTCAGATATGTGGTTTCACAAGGAATTAACTAAACTAATGGGCTATCTTTAGTCTTTCCCACCTGGTTCCCATTACCAGAACTGTCTGTGAACAGATAAGGGATTTAGATTATTAGCAGATTTAGTAACTGAGTCAGAACTAGGCAATTTGTCACTCCCTGGGCCAAATAAGCACGCCAGGAGAAAATATGCTGCAGTCAGTATTTAACTTCTCAGTGAGGATTGCCTTACCTTGTACTACCACAAAGTGTTGAAGAGCTGGCAGTGGAATTTAAGTGTGGGTGTAAAACCCTACTCAAGGGGTGCTCACCAGCAAGAAAGCACTCAGGGTGAGGTGTAAGGTAATCTAGCTAGTACACGTATGGGAAGGTTCTGAGGAGGCAAATTTCATCTGTGCTTTCGATAGCATTTGACTGCACTGCAAAGGAATGCTGAGAGATTCTGAAACAATGTACTACTTTGGCAGCCTACTTTTCTGGCAAAGTATTATTCTTCCTTCATGCAGCAGTGATCCTCAGGCAAGTTTGTTGAACCGACAGAATCTACATCTTTGGGAGTGGATTTATTCAGTGAGCAATGTACATTAAACTGTCTATGTTCTTTATGATAACCCCACGGTGGTATCTGAGGGCTAGACAGGAGAGATGCGCCTGCGAGGGCTTTGCAGAATTTCACTCTTGTCTTAGCAGCATTAGCAATCTTCCTTTTCAGCCTAGCAGCATGTTCCTCATGCTGCCTTTTACCTGAGACTATATTTTTTTTTTTTTATTCTTACATCACCAGCTGCAGCTGGCCCCCCATTTCTGAATTAGATTACTGGTAGACCTCCTCCTGTCCAAAGGTGTGTTAGAATTTCAAGGCGATCACTCATTCCTCTTTAACTTTTCTTTCCCAAGACTGGCTCAAAAGTTAAAGCTAAAAATGCCTAAAATGAAATGTCTGAAATGGAATGGAGGAGAAGTCCTCACAGTATGTTTGACAGGACACAATCTTTTGGGAATATGCTAGATGAGCAGTGGCCTTTACAGAAAGATTTAAAAAATAGTTAATATCCACACAAATTCATTTTAAAAAGTCTCTTCTCTGTAAGTGTGAGATGCTATCAGTATCATGATCGACAGAATCCATACTGAAGTTCATTTAACTGCAGGTGAGTAGCTTCTGCTCTATGAAAGAACAGCCCCATGCCTGACATTTATAGGTTACCTATTTACTGCAGGCTACTTTTGTTTTTCAGATAAGCCTGCCGTTATTTTATTGACAATTGCTGTTCATCACCAAAATGGAAATCCATATAGGTGATCGGTGACCACAGAGCATGCGGGGGTGGGGGGTGGTGTGACAGCAAGAAGCCAAAATTTAAAAAAAAAACCAACTGTGGTAATTGCTATGGTGTGTTATCTGTGTGGCTTTTACTGGGTTCTCATTCCTACACTACAGCTCCTCCCTGTCCTCCAGATAAAATATCTAAACCAGTGGGTCCCATTCTACTTTTAATATGCATGAGAGTGGGCCTATGGTATCTTTGTCAGGGAGAAGCTTCAGCAGAAACAAAAGCAAATCTTCTCCCCAGAGATACAGGGTGTCTTGCACCAGGAATGGATTCCATCTGTCCTCAAATACAGGGATGACTCCAGGAATATCTTCCAGCTGCTCTGGGGTACTGTAATCTCATTTTCCTGTCCTCACCATTTGGGTTTACATAATGAATCTGGTCACAAAAATAAAACTAAATTTAAAATAATCTATTTGCTTAATTGAATTATCCTTTAAGGAGAGGAAATAAGAAAAATGGGCCAGTCCAAGGGATTGACTCCCAGTCAAAAACCAGTGCTTCAGAATCCAGTCAGACACTGGTAGGGGTAGAAATGCAAAACCATTAACTTTCCTTAACTAACATGTTGTCTGATAACACATAAACTACTTACCAATTGAAATGAAACAGTAAGACTTTAAATAGGAGCTTTTGCCTTAAAACATAATGTCTACATTTTTTGTAACTTGAACGAAGCTGCTGGAATACAGAAGGCCTGTGGAAAAGTCATAATGTTAAAAAAAATCAGGCACAGTTAAAATAGGTGTTCACATAAAGTCTACTGGAAAGAAAGAGAGGGGAAAAAGGACCATTTCACAGCTGTCAAAATCAGGGAATTATGTATGTGCATGTAACACTAAGTGAAAGGGAGCAGATAAAGTAAGACTTACACACCAATTGCCAGTAAATAATTTACATGGTAGGGAAATGAATGGTGCTTATCTAGAGCAAGTTTCCTTGGAAAGAAACCGAACGTTGATCCTGAAAGGAACGTCATCCTGGAGTTGGTAAGCATACTACTGCTACAATCCCAGCAAATTTTCTTGTTCTTTGTCTCTGAATATAAGCTGCTAAACCTTGAGCCAGTTAGAAATGTTCTTTTGCAAACATATGAGCAAGCTATTCTTTATCCAGACAAATAAGAGATAAATTGTGCTGGCAGGTCTATGTTGGCAGCTACAATAGCTACATTTGAGAACTGCATGGGTAATTCCAAAGCCACTTTAAAACCATGGACTTTAGTTTTGGGTTTGTTTTTTTTTTCAGAAATTGATTGCAAAACTATAAAACCATTTTAGGGAGTATCAAAGCACTAAACTGAAATAATCAACAGTCAGAAAACTTCAAGAATTGATGCTGACAAGCTGTGAGGTATTTTAACACAACCACATTACAGAGATACAGTGTAATTACATCACATTCATATATATTTAGAGTATGCCAACAAAGCAACATAAAGTAAATGAACTGGCCTCATTAAGTCATTGGCTGTGACTTAAGTTAGTGCCCATGTACATTTTTACAGGCAGAACTTTACCCATTACATGCGCTGTGTAAAACACAGCTACATGTAATCCACGGGAAAACCCAGCTAATACCAACATGATTTAAACACAAGCTTTCCGACCGAAGAGGTACATATAGCAAAGGCTTGTAGTCTATGTCAGACCTGATTTTTCCATTTGATTTTTCATAATAAAGCGTGGGGAGAGAAACTTAACACTCACAGTACTAACCACCTCAGAAAAAACATCTTGGGAGTGCAATTTCTAGCCATGCAAGTGTAATAGCCTTTACATTTTTGTGTTTATATTGGATGGTCTAAATTTTGATCGACTGAATTATACATAGCAATTCACTTTCATAGAAATTTAAATAGCCAGCATGTTTTATTATATTCTGTGAAATGAGAACATACATAATATCATCCCAGGGTTTTCTGAGAAGTCACTTGGGGTCCTCTACCTGCTCATCCTTCCAAACTACCATTCATCAGCTCTGACAAAATATGGTGGCTCATACAATTAACACATTTTTTAAAAAATGTGTTAACTATAATGACAGAAACTGTTTACTATAATGTGTAACTGCTTGAATTTATGTTAAAATACTTGATTTTTATATCTGGGTGAACAAAACGACCTTGGACATCTGGAATATCATCTGTTCTTTGCATCAGGGGTCCAGCAAAGTGGCGCGGGTGCATGTTAAAATGTTATACTGCTTTGTCTCGGTGATCTTTCTGCCTTTGGCATGCTCACAGGATTCCTGGTAGGCTGTCCAGAATATTGTGTTTGCACATTTAAGATGGTGCTAATATATATATTTCTGGGTCATGCTACTTATCGTTCATCCCAACAGACCCTCGTGGTCAGATGGGTACAGTGTGAACCTGCCCCTGAGTGAAAGCTATTCTGACAGACCTGACCTGTGCCCTGCAGCTTGTGGATGGGTGCTCCTGCGCTGCTGTTTCACCCACCTAACACGCTGGGTGGAGGAGGAACAGGGTGATGCTAAAGGCACACTGCTTTCCCTCCCAGCCTCAAACACTGTCTGTCCCTCATACAGCTACTCAGCAAAGACTGGTTGTTATCTCCAATCTACTCACACTGTTCCTGGTGTTTTGAAAAGTCTCAGTTAGACCGAAATTACAGAGGTTGGTCCAACTGCCCTAGGAATGAATCTGGAAATGCTTCTTGCCTGCCTCCTTATATACAGGCAAGGGGTACAGTAAAATATGTTTTGCCTTGTTTTCCCTTTCCATCTTTTTCCCCCCTTTGGTTAGGTTGAAGTTCTTGCACTCAAATTTTTCTTGTGAGTTTTCCTGTATTTTCCCAGAAGATTTACAGAACAGATGCTGCTGTGTCTGAAGTTATTTTTAGATTTCCGAGGGAGAAAAGGGGTGAGAGTACAGACATGCTCCTCCTGATGAGGGAGTGGCACATCAGATGGTGAGATAGTGCTCAGCACTGCTTGGCTTCCACCACACCGTGCAATCAACCAGCTTGTTTATACTGAAAATATTTTGTTGACTGTTTCCTGACGTTGTATCCTGTTTTGCTAACAGAGGGGGTTTTATCCTGTCAGCAAATTTACATTTTAATTTAGTTGTCCAGTCAGACTTTCTTTCCCAGATAATAATTATCCTTATCTGCCGTTTACACATACAAGTAAGGCTGAACATACAAAGTACTGCCCTGAAAGGCAATGCCAAAGGCAAACTCCAATTCTCTAGAATTTGTCCAGATTGTTAAACATTCCTAAATTATGTTAACTGAAAATGCAACTGTCGCATTCACCCTGCTGCTTTGCACACATGTGGAAAGTTTCGAAAACCAAAACAAGCTCATAGCACATTTCAGGAGTTGTAGGAATGTAAACCTGAACACGGGATTTAACTCCTCCTGGGATGCAGGATTACTCAGGTGCTTTGTGTACTCCCATTTTCCTTTTCACGTGTACATCCACACTGATCCTTGACATTACTCTTTCCCTAGAGACACACCCCCCCCC
>NW_020799097.1:34683958-34726167 GCF_003259725.1 Athene cunicularia
GCGCTCCCCTCAGCCCTCCGCCCTCCGCGGAGCGGGGGCGCGGCACCCAGGCCTGCCCCAGGAGGTACGCTGACAGCCTGAGGTGATTTTTCTTTACTTCCTGAAATGAACTGTCACTGGAAATTCTCTCCTGGTTTTCTTTTTTGTTTGTTTGTTTTTTTAGTATCATCCTCTGTAAAACACCATCCCTGCTTCTCAGCCGAACTCCTGGCCTTGTTTCAGAAACAGTGTTGGTAGGATTGTCCTTGTCACGGAAAATAAATTTTTACAGTCCTGACCGGCCAAACACAGTATGACCGTAGTACAGTTGAAAAAACATCTTCTCTTGCAGTAGTTCTTGTTGAAGTACTTTTGCAGGCTGCGTTTTGGGAAAGCAGCATGTATAAGCATGATGTACTAGCAAAAACTGATAGGCAGTTCCTGTTAACTTCCATTTATTACTGAACAGGAAAACTTAAGAACGTTCATGCACTTAATGGGCCATCATTTGAATACGACTTGCAATGCAGCACATTTATTGTTGATGCTAGTCTGATACTTGCCCCTCAGATTCCTAACTCGTAAATCCTGCTGCCACCAGAGGCTTTTAAGATTGAGATAGCTAAATTAATAGGTTACGGGTTGTAGAAAAGGATGATTGTTACCTGATATTTCCTCCAAATACTGCTGATTGTCAGCCCTTTTTTACAAGGGTAGAGAGAAGTAGTACATCGTGACTTGCGTCCCATCTTGCTCTCAGAAGGAAAAGGCATTTGAGGCGATCTAATTTCCTACAGTTCAGTTGGCATTGCTGGGCTGCAGAGTGGCCTGTGAACTGAGTTCGCAGCCATCAGAGTACAAAGGTTGGCCATGGGGCTGAGTCTTCCTTCTGTTGCAAACATGACAAATTAACAGGGTAGAGGTGAACTTGTGAGTCAAATGTCATCTGCAGTTCTTCTTTTCAAGACGGAGGGGAATGCTAGGGAAAAAAGCCTAATAACAATAGAAATGATTTAATGATTAAAATTATCCTTGTGAAAATTTAGAAGTATAAGCAAATGTGTTCTTTCAGTATTTGTTTAAATGTCATAAAACACTGCTAATGTACAAGTTAACTATGAAGTGTAGAGTTTATAAAATTGTTGAGGTGGGAGAGTAAATAATCAAAACTGTCAGAGTACAAGTTAGAAACCTTTGTGATAATGTTTTTGCTAACATTGAAATTAGCATTTACCTTGACTGTATTTTTAGTGGATGTGGTTTTAATGTGTATACGTTAATAAACTATTTAGTGATGCCTTTGACTTTGTTATGCTTTTGACTGTGAAACTATAAAGCCAGCAGTGTGAACATAAAGGCAGTGAAGTTTGCTGTGAGGCTTAATAGCTTTCTCAGTTAAAACTGTGTCAGTAATAGCTTGCAGAAATTGTGAGTTGAACTAATTTCCCCACCCCCGTATTTCTAGCCTGATTTGGCATTCATGTGTAATCTGCACTAAGTACTGTATCCTTCAGGATCCCTGATCACCATGAGCCTTTGTTTTGATACTGGGTCAGTATTTTGACCCATTAACTATAATGTTCTCATAAGCAAGTATTTCCTTGTGCCTGATCCACAGGGGTAGAGAAGTCTTTGTGACCCAACCTAACCTTCATATTCTCTTGGTATTTGATAATGCTCGTCTGAGGAAAGCTTTGAGGTTTTAGAAATTTTGATGGTCTCATGAGTGAGGTCACAAAGTTGAGTAGGGACTAAATTTTTATTGCGACTTTCAGGACAAAATGCAGAAGTGTGAGTTAAGCTGACAGATTCAAAAACAAAAACCTGTTTTTGACCCAATGTATAGTTAGTTAAACTTTGGAAATCCTTTCTGAAGCATGTGGATATTGAAAGTTTACAGGGACTTGAAAAGCAGCTCGACAAATTAATAGAATAAAAATTCACTAAGGCTGACTTGTACAGAGTACCTCCTGTAGCTCAGGGAGTCACTGGGCTGCACGTGAAGACTGGGAGAATATGCTTGGAAAGTACTCTCGAGTATTTACCAAATTTTTATATTAATTTCAGGCATTGACTGCTGCAGGCAGCATACTAGAGACAACAGACCTGCCATCTTGCCCAGTAGGGCAGCTCTTAGGAAAATTCTTTATTTATCTGAAGTGTTTGGGAACAGCAGAGCCAAAGGGACCAGGTCTGGAGATAGCAACTGTGGGTGATTTTTCTCATGTAGAGATTGAGAGTCGCCACTGAACTGGGAAGCCAACTTAAGTGGTGCTGGGGGCAGTTCTGGCAGCTTCGTATTTGGAGTTGTCGTTAATGTCTTTGATCAACAGAATTAGCACAAAGTCTGAAGGAGACAGAGTAGGGGTTTCAGGCCTTGTTTTTGAAGCTCTGTTTTGGAGAACAAGAGGTTTTTGATCTATTCAGTGGCTGTATTCAGGTACAAGATATTATTTTCAGAAAGGAGATCCCATAATGCAGCTAGGTAAAGTCAGCTTGGCAGCAGCACCATGGAAGCAGATCTGAGGATTATGTGGGATCGCAATAAGTGGTGGGATTCAGCACTGTTCAAGTTTATCATTTAGCTTTTCATATTAGTGAAACTTAACACAATAATGTGTTCAGTTTCGGCCACAGCACTTTAAGAAAGATAAATGCAAATGTCTCAATCTGGCAGAAATGGTCAAGGCTTAGGAAGGGTTTGGAAAACATCTACAGAGACCACATGTATTTGCAAAGTGTGTTCTACAGAGGCTAGACAAGTTCTAGCAGAAAGAAGATGAGATGAGGGGACAAGAAGATGCTACAGTCTTAAAATTAATGAGAAGTGGTATGTGTCCTCCTGTACTGAAAAAAACTAGTTTGTACCAGAGATTTGCTGTAGTTCTTAAACTCTTTGCTTTGCGGAAAACTGGAACAAGCTGAGGTTATACAATCTCCTTTTTGCAAAGGTTTTTTAAAGTCAGGTATGACTTGTGTAAGGATATACTAAAGATTTTCCTCATGATATTTTACTTGTTCTCATGCAGAGGGTTGAACTTGATGATTTCTTCAGATGCTGTCTGTATTCTGGCCTGAGTTTATGTGGAAGAAGTAATTTTAACACCCAAAAGAAATGCAGTTTCTGTGATAAAGACCTGGAATATTTTCAATTATTGCTGGTCATCTGATGTTATAGCTTAATGCATTTGGTTTTAAAATAGTGTTGAGCCAATCTATTGCAGTTAACAAAAAAGCATTGTGGCTTAGGAGTGTAGCCTATAATCCTGGAGGAAATGTAGGTGTAGGATCATGCCATGATTTAAATTAGGAAAATCAGAGGGGTAAAACCTGAGGTATTCATCGTCTAATGTAGTATATACTGTAGGTGGCTTCATAACCTGTGTCCAAATGTTACAGCAGTGTCTGTTCTGAAACACTTTTACAGAACTGTCAGCTTATTTAAAAAAAAAGAAATCAGACTTGTTAAGTACAGTGAGTTTCTTTAGGTACCCTAATTTGAAATTGTTTTTTAAAGTGCATTTGAGAAGATAAAAATTACTTAATATTTTAACATAGCATGCCATCTATTTAGGTTTTTATTTTACTGTTTCTTGGAATTAGTGTATTATGTTTGTAGTAAATACAGGTGACTGAAACTTATGTTTCTGAAGTATTGATAGACACCATAATAATATAAAGAAAATGTAGAAAAAATAGAGTTTCTGAGCTGAAGTCTGTGGATAAAACTTTTTTGGCCAAAGTACCAGTTTTGCAAAGCTAAATGTGAAGTAGCAGCAGCCGTCATGGTTTTTCCTATGGTTTTGATGGCAAGAGAAAGACAGATCAATCCGTGGGCTCTTTAATCTCTTGAAGAATGATTTATCTAAGAAACAACTGTATGTAGGTAATAGCACGTATTTTACTGGAAAGAGACTATTTCCATCTTTCAATAAGCGATTATCTTAGAATACCAATTAAAAAATTGATTTAACCAAAGCTAATGCTTGCTTTTTCTTTTGTTGAACAGCATGCAAAAACGGAGCAGCGGGTGATGGGGCCGGGGAGGGCTGGCTCAGTTCGGCCCTGCTGCTGTGCTGTGCGCCACAGCTCCAAGGCAGAGCCCGTTGCCACCTGTGGACCGCTTAGCATGGCCTCGTGAAGAGGGTTTGGTAGCCCCTGCAGCACGCTGGCTTTTTCCCAGTGTTTTTGGAGTGAGTTGCAGCCCGATGGTGTTTACCCTGCAGTCACGGTGCTGGCTGCAGCTCCTGTAGGCATGCTGGAGCTCTGCGAGCTGAATGGCAGCTACTGTCAGTAGCACAGCGTGCACAAACCCTTGGTTAGCATGTGTTGGGACCTGTGCTGGCGTGGCTACACTGCCGGTCATACCCAGGGTTTATGTGGCTCCTGAAGCACTTCTGTCAAGCTGGGGGTCTTTCCTTGTGTGCTGAATGCTTCTGCTCACTCTGCAAGTGGATGGATGAAGGGTAGTTTCTGCTTACTCGAGGGAATGAGAGATGGATGAGGCATCTGGAGTTAAACCTTGCTTTTCATATGAACAGCTCGCAGTGCTGCTGTGCTCACCTGATGTCTGAGTGGTAAAGGCAGAGTGGGGCCAGTCTCCAAACTGGGATCTGGCCCTGGCAGTGCCAAATGGATGGACATGTCTTAAGTGGTACTGGAGCTCAGGTGGCCACATCTGTATGTGCATCTTTTGGGGTTTGGTCTGCTCTCAGAAAAATCAATAGAAAAATTCCCAGAGTCTTCAGCTGGAAGTCTGAGTGGACCCTGAATTTGTAAATGCTCAACAAAAGGCCTTTTTTAACATAAAAGAAAACTTTTCTTTAGGTTTGGTTGGGGTTTTTTTGGGTTTTGTTTTTCTTTAGCAACATTCCTTGAAGGAGCTTGCTGAATTTATTTTGCAAAGGTAGTTAAACAGACAATTAAATTAAGAATATTATTTATGTAGTGGATAATTGTTTAGTTTTGTAAATATTTTTATTTATAATTAACAATATTTGGCAGACTGATTTGAAATGTGGGGAGGGATAAAAGAGAAGCAGGGAATGTAATAAAGTCAGTGGTTCACAAAAAATTTTCCAATATCAGCAAGATCTCCAGCTATATTGGTAGCAGCAACTTTATGAATTACATAAGTGGATCCTTCAGGCCTGATCTGAAGTTGTGTAAGTATTGTTACATTTCATATTTTTAACAAGAAGTACAGCTTGTGATTTGTATGGTCTAGAACTCTGTCTCTCTCATTTGCTGTACTCTTTGTTGCCATGACACTCAGTAAGGTTTGGTCATCTCAGGTTTGTTCTTAGCACCCTGGGTCCAAAGCAACCTAACTAATACAGGTGATACTGTAATAGCTGTGTTTCAGAAGAAGCTGCTTGTGGGAGGGCACTGTGTCCTTGCCCAGTCCTCTGGCACAACCCGTGAGGCTGGCCGTGCCTGTGGTGGGGTGAGGACACCCCCTTTGGAGTTCCCATCCGTGCTTCACTCTTTCCTGATGTATTAAATGCAGCCCATCACACCCGCTCTATAATGGCGGAGGTGATAGCAATAATGCTATTTCATGAAATCTTCTGTGGCAAAGATTGGCTGTTTTGCTGCGTCTTACTTTTTCTCATCTGGATGAGCATTGTGTGCAGGCAGATTGAACCTGCCCACCATGGCGATGGTCTTGTTTGAGGCAGGAGCACTGAAGAGTTTTGGGAGGGTGATGCTCTGTAGCTGCTCTGCTGGGTCGAGGTTTAATGGTGTGCGGTAACCTCCTGTACTGTTGGCCCTGCTTATATACGGTGGAGTTTCCAGAACAGGAATCAAAGCATTCAGGAGTGAAGAAACTGACAAATATTTTTAATAACTTCAATTTTAATGATTCTCTTGGGTTGCAATTTTGTGGCTAGTTGAGCTGAGGTAATTGCCTGCCGGCCCCCCAAAAGGAGGAAATTTTCCCACAGCTGTTGCCCTCCCCTCTGCTCCCTTCCCATCAGCTCAGATGGTCACTGGGCTTTTCCACACCTCGGTGCAAACTGCTGGCTCCGCAGAACACAACAAAGCCTTTCTTCTCTCCATTTCCCTGCTGCAGAGGGACGTCATGCGTCTCAGAGTTTATGCAACGGGGCAGCAGGAGCACATAGCTGGGGAGCAGAGATGAGGGATTTACCCCTCTCAGGGTGATAAGCTGTTACCCATTCAGCTCACCCTCTCAGGAAACTACAGTATTTTCTGCAGTCTCTTAAACCTATGTAACCCTTTGTTGCTTCTACCAAAAAGTACACAAATGCCTCCAGTAGCCCTTTTGCAGAGAGAAATGCAGACATAAAGAGCATACATAGGGAATTCCAGAGTCATAGCAATAGGACTGGAAAGGATTTTAAAAGATCACGGACTTCAGAGGGTCCTCAAATAACATGGACTTTTATTATTCTGTAAAGATAAGAACACTTAATTTTAGTACATGTGGTGGTTTTGGGGGTGGGGAGGAATTTCTTTTGTGTTTGTTTTTTTTTTTTTTTTTTTTTCTTACCTGGGAATCTTTACAAAAATAGGAAAACTAATAAGATATATCTTTATCTCATTTTATGGGCTCCTAATAAGTTGTTATTTTTACAGTGTTTGCTGACTGCTTTAAAGACTTTGTCCTGTCCATGCAGCAAGCCTTTTTGTTAGGTGCTTGGGTACATGATGATATTCTGCACTGAATTGTATTTCTCTGATCTGTTGCAAGGAGTGTAACCTATGTGGATGCTACAGGGACGATGCTGTTTCTCCTCTCATACTTGTTGCCTTGCCTTTCAATGAACATGCTGCCAGGCCCATTTTATTCTCTTAATATTTTTTCAAAAAACAGACTTGCTAGATGTGTACTAATTTGTGGCAATATATGTGCTTGTTACATCGTCACTTTACTGTCCTTGTCATTTCTCAGAGACTTTAATGTATTTTATAGATTTTAGTAACCGATCTTGTGGCCATGGTTAAGAGCAGTGCTTCAAATTTCAGAGTTCTTGGGAAACAGAAGAAAAATGGGCTTGTCTGTCATAGTTATCTTGAATTGGAATTGTTTGGAACAAAGCAAGTGTACAGAAGAAACAGAAGTTTCAAAGATGGTGTGATGATCTTTGTCTTCAATTACCATCCCATTACAGTACTTCTTCTCAAGCATCTGAAATTAGTCATGCTTAAACACTCAATCTCATATTATATGGACCTTGAGATAATGTTTGGTTCACTGCATGAAAGTCATATATTGAAATAATTTTTTCTTAGGGTGTTTGGAGATGCAATATGGGCTTTGAAAATGTAGTGTAATGCCTTAGTATTTTTTAAATTTTTTTCTTTTATAAATGATCTAAGCTTTGGTTAGGGGAAGGATGCTTTTTCAAATACATTTTGTATCATATTCTGATGTTAATCTGAAACAAATTTTAGATCTTGGTTTATGGTTTGTATTGAAGTTTTACATACTTCCAAAGAAAAAGATTATTTCTTACTAACATAGGGAGAGGAATCATAGACATGACGTTTCTTACCCTGTTATGCTGTACAAGTCATGGCTTGCTCAAAAGGTCAACACCCACAGAACATGGTTTGTGCAGTGCAGTGGACTAAGTAGCTGCTTTTTTGGGGGGCTGTAACAGTCTTTCCTATTGTAAATGAAAATAGAGTTTTTCAATGATATGGCATCTGATGCTATGGGTATTTCTGTGTTACATGATAAATTATAATTATATGTATTCAACACCAAAGCATAATACAGTGATAAATAATGCATTAACTGTATACTCTTATGAGTAATTCTTTCAATTTAAATTCTTGCAGCCTTTCCCAATTTTTCATATGTGTATGTATTTTTTAAAATATTACGTGACATTTCTTTTAACTTGGAACTGAAAGTACTTTTTTTTTTAACAAGTGTTGAGAGTTCAGCTTCTTTATTTCAGTTGATACAGAGTTCTGTGTCTGTTCATGTACTAGTCAGCCTAGCAGGGGTTTTAAGATACTAAGCTGGCTCATAGACTTTTTTTTAAATTGCCCTTTATGGCTCCTGTTGCAAACCTTTCTGTTACGGTCCCAGATCAGTTACTGAGCTCTGTAGAAGGCGAAATATTTTATCCCTTTAAAAAACCGCAGTTCTATTATTTCCTGATTTTTTTTAACATCTTTTTAAAGTAAAACATTGGGAATTCATGCGGTTAATAAGTATTGACTGCTTGAGTGCATCAGATGGAAGTGGAAGTTTGGATGGTTTCAAAGAAACCAGCTATTTGAGATGAATTGTTTTCTGTATTAATCCTGGTTTCTTTATGAATCCCAGTGGGAGGGAAGAGAACAGACAAAGGCCACTTTATGCCACTGGTGTGTTTGCTGAATGACTCTGCTGCTTTAGCCCTGGGGAAGAGGTGGAAGCAGAAGAGAGGGAAACTATCAGGAGAAGGAGGAGTAGTTTGAGGTGAACTCCTTCTTAAGGAACACGTGAAGGCTGAAGGATGATGCCAAGGTGGGAAATGCTGGGGAGCTGAGAGGAGCAAAGGGACCCCAGCAGGTTCAAG
Source organism: Athene cunicularia (assembly GCF_003259725.1). Taxonomy (NCBI): domain Eukaryota; kingdom Metazoa; phylum Chordata; class Aves; order Strigiformes; family Strigidae; genus Athene; species Athene cunicularia. Next base: position 34,692,481 of record NW_020799097.1, read on the forward strand.
AGGGAACACTTGAAGATTGTAGCTGAAGAAAAATGCTGGTTTGACTGCCTGAAGGCAAAACAGGTTAGCATTAGGGGTTGCCCTTCCTACCATCCCTGGACTGGACTTTAAAGCCATGTTTTCCTCCTCAACTGAAAGATGCTGCCTGATCCTCATACATGCCCAGGCACTGACCCTGGGTGTGCCTGCCACTGGTATACGACGACCATGAGGCCTTGCAATTTGGCCTAAGTATTTCACCCCAGGACAGGTAAAGGTTTTGGAGTGACATCTGAAGGTTTGCTGAGGTGTGGTTAGCTGTAATTAATGAAAGCTAATTGGCTCATGTTTTCCTAGGACTCCGTGTTCTCTCTAGCAGCTGCTCTTATTTTCATGGGTTGTCTTGTTGGAAATGGCCAAGGAGTTTTGAGAGGATCCAGGTAAGACTGGAGCCTTCTCAAAAGGATCTGTTACTTCCTCCACTGTACGTATCTTATGGAAAAATTTGAATGGGCAAGATACAGTTGTGCATGAGGCTGGTGCAACTTTGTTTTGTTGATCAGCTGTTCCATTTTAAATTCATGGCCTAACTTTGTGATGAACATCTTACAGGCAGGCAAACCCACAAAACTCCAACCAGTAGTTTCCAGTCTGACAATGAGGTAAGCACATCTGTGTGATAAGTACAGCATTTTTTTTCAAGTCTTTAATTTTACTTTTTTCAGGCTTTTGCTTAAGGAAAAGCTGTGTAACTATCACGCACCTGAAAATACAGAAGAACCAAGTCAAATATGAAATAGTAGACACATTTGCAGGAGAACCAATTTTATGTTGTGAGGAATTAGCCCGATGATGTTAGCAAGTATTTAAACAAAGTGTTTGACAGTTGGTGTGTGTGTGTGTGTGTCTGTTTATTTTTGAAGGTCATGTCTTAGCAGTCTTCAGATTACTACTGTTGAAAAAGAAGGATTTTTTCTTCTTTTTTTCTGCCACATCACCACTTCCCTTAAACATCTCCTGCAAGTGTTTGGACTCTGCTGAACTTTTAATATAAGCTAGAAGCCTGCACTAGTACCTAGGGAAGTTAGAAAAACTAAAGCACCTTCTCTATTACTGTACCTCTGTCAACGTCTTCACATATATTTCAGTACTAACAAGAAGAAAATGTGGGAGAAGAATGAAGGGTTTTTAAAGATCTTCCTGTAGCTGAGGGAGGATTTCCCCTTTTTCAGGTACCAGGGCTCTCCTCCAAGGCCCCCCACCCTGATGGGGTGGGAATGTCTTGGGGTGAAGCTCGGGTGCTTCAGGCTATGGTGAATCATACGTGGGATGCAGACCTTGGTTCCATGATAGCTGATACCACCTCTTTGTGCTGTTGGATTTAATGGCAGTCAAATTTTGACCCAGATGCATGTGATAGCATTCATCTGGAGTTCACCAGAGCATGAAACAATGAATACTCCAGTATATGTTGTTAGCATGCATGTCACCTGGATTGGCTTCCTGGATTGAATTGAGTCTTGCCCACAGTTCATCTGGCTGGATCACTCTGGGATCCAGGCTGCCGTGGAGGTGTGGTCTGGGTCCTTGGTGCTTCAGGTGCAGGGTATTTGTAGGTGGCTTTACAAGGTGGCTCCCTCTGAACCAGCTTTATTTTTTTTCAGTGTCAGCTGTTGCCCTTAAAGTTCTGTGTAACTTATTCCCAGCACACCTGCTTTTTTTTTTTTTTTTTTTTTCTTTTACATTACTGCTTCCAGGATATCCTGCCTTTTGTGTTTCACAACTTGCTGGAAATGAGAAAGATTTGCATGGCGTCAGTCCTACAAATGAGCATGGAGCTTCGCATGCTTTTTGTGGACTGCATATACCAAGAGAGATTACAAATGAAGTTTGTACAATAGAGCAAGTAAAACTGGCTGCATCAGTACAGTTTTCTGAGGACGAAAGAGATGCTGCTTTGTTTTACTTGACTGCCAAGGCTTGTTGTCTAGTGAGAAAGGTAGTGGAGAGAGACAGGGCAGAACATCTGATGGAAGCAGAATTTAAGGATTGGAAAGAGAGTTTTAATCAAAATACATATTTTTCTTTACTCTGTCTTCCCTTGCGGTGAATGACCAGTGTCATACCAGTAAGTGCTGGATTGGGGATGGATGTAATTATTTCAAAGCTGTCAACCTACAGTTAACCCCACTCATCAGCCTGAGGTTCAGAAAGTGATGTGGAGGGCACATTTGCTGAGAGGAGCACTCCTCTCATGGCAAGCTTTGCTCATGTGTTCGTGGCACAGCCTGGGAAGCCCCACAGTAGATTGTGCTTGCTCCCCATGCAAACCAGCAGGAAGGAGTATTTTTTGTTGTTGCAGGCTATTGTGGGTTGTTGCTCTGCTTGGGACTCCTTTGGCTACTCACAGTGGTCCTTGCAGCGGATGATATCGCACTGATCTTGTTCTGGGTCAGCAGAAGCACAGTGCTAAGAGCACCCTAGCAAAGAAAGCCCCACGCCTTTTGCCACTCAGAAGGGGTGTGGATTCACTAGATTGCTAAACCAAAGCAGCAGTCTGTTTTCCTGTTTTGATAAAAATGGAAGTGGGGGGAATATTGTTGTATGGCAACAGTATTAGGTGCAGCTTAATGTGTAAGGGGGAGGCAGAGTAAAAGGGCTTGATAAGGGGTACAAAATTATTAATGCTGGTGTTGACTAGGGTGGTGTAGGCAAAAGCAGGCATGTGGTGTAGGGAAAGCATGATCTGGAACAGTGGCTGTGGATGATCTGAACAGAGGAGGCTGAGAAGATGTGGTTCACGTTCCAGGCAGAGCCCCTCTGGCTAGCTAGGCACAGAGGCACAGCACGGTGCAGGACCAGCACAGCTCCACTGGCAGGATGGAAAGCTCCTGGCCTTCTGGTGTTCCCCAAAACCAAATGCAGTCCCAAGCATTTCAAGGAGTTTTTCTTACCTGGGATAACATCAGTGGTGATTTTCTAGGACTGGCCTTTCAGCTGCCATGTTTTCTCTTCAATATCTTCAGTGATCCTGCCATTTCTGTGGTTTTTGACTTGCTGATAGCTTACAGTTTTAACAATAAATGTGAGCTCTAGAGAGCAAAGAGAAACTTTAGTTTCTCTCTAGGGAACAACAAAAAAATGCATTTTGAGGCTGGAAGAAGAGATAAACTATGGGATGCCTAGAGAAAGGGGAGAAGCTGAGTGTCAAAGAAAATAATTCATTACAGTCAAGGCCTATCTTTTATTGCACTGCTGCAACATAAGGGCAGGTCAGGCAAAAAATTACTCCTCTGTCCTATACTTCCCTTCCCTTATGTTTTTCAGTATAAAACTAGTTCAAGTAGTGAAGGCTTACAGGAAGGCTGCTGTAATTAGAGGATTTCCTGGGTGGCTCAGGATTTGTCTCTGAAGCCACACCTGGTGTATTAGGGTTTCCTATGTTGTTATTACAGGACACACTCTGTATGTGTTTCCAGAATTATGTCAAAAGCTTCCCTATCAGAGGAGGATCATCACGCAGCACAGGCTGCTGGATGCATGAAGAAATTAGTAAAACCTGAATGAGTTTTATAGAGTAGAAGCTGGAAAAACAAGTACTTTTTTGACAACCTTTGAAATATACTTGTGTTTTTCTGTTGTGTGCTTAAACTTCAATGTCAGTAACTTCTGCTAACTTGCCAGTTCTAAAAGAAAAATTGTTATCTCTTAACAGACCAGATGCAGGGCTAATTTTTTTTTTTTTAAGAAAAATTACATTTTTATCCTTCACAGGTCAGGACACTGGGAGATTAGCCAGCACAGCTCAGCCTTGTTTCTGAAGTGAGTATAGGAAACGGCTGTTGCTGGTTATGCAGGTATTTGAGCTATTCCAGAAGCATGTGTTTTTTTAGTTTGTCACAGTAAACCATTAGAGCTAGCAAGTTCTTTTTACTAGTCACCCAAATATAGTAGAAACTCTGGAAGTTGTGAATTTTCTTTTAACAGAGCTTTGATACTGAGATGCAGTGTCACATCGATGGTTATTTTTCTTTCTGTAGTCAGAAAGCAATATTGCATTTGGGTTTTGGGGGATACTGTGGCAAAAATGTACTCCAGGTTTATAGTTCAGTCTTCCGAACTATAGCTGAGTGCTTCTTCTAAATATTCTCTGTTTATTAATAGAAATAATGTTAATTCTTCAGACCTTATGTCCTTCAATCAATAAAAGGAAACATGTATGTCCCTGCAATTGAAGACAGGTATGCTGTTGTGGAGGGTGGAACATGAGTCTTTGTAAAGAGAGGTGGAGTCTCCATTAACATGGTATGACAAGGGTGCTGATTCATCTCTTGATGCATTTTGTGAAATGGGTCAGTTGTGTGTCTTTGTTTTGGCTTTTTTTAGTTCAGTGGGTTGTGAGTTCTGTCAGTTGGGCTGCTTTGTACTATCATCTTACTCTCTTTGAACTCAATTATTCTTGAGTTTTTGCCTAAAGACTTCATAGAGGTCTCTGGAAGGTGACTGAACCTCATGTGTTTATTGCTTTGTCTCAGCACCAAACAAAGGAATTGGGCTTTTCTGGTTTCCTAAGGAAATGCCTGACTTGAATTAACCCTCTGAATTCTTCACTGAATTCTAACATAATTAAATGTTTTTATGATCAGGACTTTGCATGTTACTTTTTGAACTGTCTCTTAGACCTTTTGATTGACACTGTTGATGTTTCTGAGCACTTGCAATATCTACAAATGCTGAAACCAACTAGGAATTGACTTTCAAGTGTTTCTGTCAGGAGGCACTAGCACTTTGGATATGTCTGTACATGTACTGAATATAAATTAAAAAATTTAAAAAATAAAGAGGTGGCAGATTTGCAGACGGGGTGTGATGTCTTTCAAATCAGAATGAGAAATATTGAACTAGGAAGAAAAAAATAATCCTAATTTTAAATCTGTGTTATTGATTAAAAGTAATTCTACAAAAGATTTTTGAAAGGATTGATGGTCTTTGTGTTTAGTGCCCATTTCTAGTCTGTATGGTTTCTGTTTCCAGTGACTGTTCATTACAGCTTTTTCTGCCAGATTGAAGAGTTCTGTAGTCTGTTTTCTGTGTAAATATTTTATATATTTAACCGGTGATTACTTGATCCTTACTGTTTTTTGTTTGGCAAAGAGTTTGTTAAAAACTTCATGGAATTTCTGTGTGGCTGGTACTAAGCATATGGAGGAAGATGTACATTTTGCCTTGGCCTTGGAAGAACTTTTTTTTTTTTTTTTTTTTTAGTGGGAAGTATTTTGAAACTATTTAGTTAGATTGGGCTAGAATTGGAGGAAGGCTTTAAAGGTGTTCCTCTTGATCATGGAAGGTGTTTGAATTAAAAGAAAAAATCTAAGAAGATTTAAGTATCTTCGAAGTGTGCTTAAGAACTATTTCACATGATCCTCTTCTCTAATTGATTAACTGGATTATAGGTTTAAATGTGCCAAATAACAAAACCCATGGATTTTATAGCAACTGATCTGAATTGATCTAATTAAGTTTGATTTTTTCCTCTTTTCACCTGTGTGAATTCCAATGCTGTATAGCGAGTTGTGTTAAATTGGGTTGTGCCTGGTTTCTGGGAATGGTGTTGAGAAAATTAGAAATTTCTTCAAGAGTGTTAATTAATAAAAGTGTTAAGTGGAAATGGCTGTTGAGTGCATTTCTGCTCCAGCTACATCTGGTCCTTCTCATTTAGACAATTCCATTTGAATGCCTTTCTTGATGGTCTTGTTATCTAGCATATTGACTGCACTTTGTATGTGTAGATGCGTAACCGAGACATGGTTTGAAACTGTGATGTCAGCTGTGATACTAGTTTTGCTCATTACCTTGTGAAAATCTCATAACCTTGTGAAAATCATTTAGTCTTTTTGATTTCTGGACCTCCTGAAGTTTCATCTGGGCACCTGGATTCTGTCAGAAATTTCATGTCTCTGGGGTCTTTTGAATATTATTTTTTCTTAATCCCTTTTCTGGGGTTGCAGAACCAGCAGTTAAAAATAACTGTTCTAAAAGAGTGCTATTTAAATCCTTAAGGGCATATTGGCCAGACTTCTGTGATCCACATAAAATGCCCTACTTTTACAGTTGGGAAACGTGGTGTCAACCATACTTGACATCATATAGCTCAAAGAAATGCTGGAAATCAATTCTAGAAGCTCTACTGATGTAGTTTGTTATGTTTTCCCTTTTTCCTTTTGTATTGCACAAACATGAGAACAAAAACCACAGTTGTTTATTAATACTATATGCACTTGCTTGTTTATGAAATGTTTAAAAATGCATCTTTATTCTCTGAAGATAAAAGTCATGATTTTCTAGGTTGGCCTTGAACATCTGAATTTAAGCTGTGTCCCAGTAGTTCAGGCCATGCTTGTATGTATTTTGAGATTTTTTGCAGAATGTTAGAGGTAACATCAAATGGGGAAGATGAGAAAACCTGCTGACTTTTCAGAGATATTGAACAAAATCTTCAAAGCTATGGAAAAACAGTTAAGTTTAGAAAGGTCTGAGTTTTTAACCTGAATCATTAAGAAAATACCCTTAATTAAAGTTTCAGATATTGTTTGTATTTCTGCATAAAATATTTTGTTTTTAGTAAAGGGAAACTTTGTCTAAGAAAGGATGGTACATTGAATATGAATGAAGTAAGTCTGCTTGAACTTTGAATCACAAGTGGACTTGGTTTTGTTCCTTAGAAAAGACAGATACTTGATCTGTATTGGTTCTCTTAGACTGGATCCTTGGCTTGTATTTTTGGAGATGTGGAGAGCCAAGGTAACAACTTGCTGTTGCCTCAAGGAGGAGTTTCTGCTCTCATCTCTGCATTCTTGAGGATATACTTTCTAATCTATCATGCTGGCAGTGGAGCTCACCCATCTTCTTACTGAACTGGAAGGAATTATTTAAATTGATTAAACCATGTACTTTGGCAGAGAGATTTTTCTGCTGTTGCAGTGCAGTGATCTGGCTTGCAGGCACCAGGGCTGGTACTCCCTGAGTTGGGAAGGAGGGGACTGAGAAGTGGGAAATGTGGCTTTTGTCCTTGGGGCAGTGAGCTGTTAAATTACCTCACGTCAGGATTTTTTTTTTTTTTTTTTTTTTTTTTTAAGCTCTCTTCCCTAAGTCACAGAATGTCCTGGATACTTCTTCATAGTTTCCTGGTTGATTGTGAGTGGAGCATTACATAGTGAATAAGAGGGCTGAGTTGACCTAGTAGAGGGGAAAGAGGGTTTTATTTTTTGGGGGGGAGGTATCTGTGGTTTGTGGGTAAGAGTTGCATTGCATTGATCTTGTGTTTGGGAACTTTAAACTTCTGTGTCTGAGCCTTGTACCCTCTCCTCGAGGGTATTTTTAATAGTGTCTTCAAGTGTGTTTTTAAAACAATCTGGATTTACATTTTATATATTGCTCATAAAAGAAAGGAAAGTTTACTTTTTATTACGTGATGTTGGAACAGGAGCAGAAATTTCAATCCATGATTAGGTCTGCACAACTGCAAGTGTTAGTTCTGCTTTTGGTTTAAAGCCCTGATTCAAATCTCTCCTGTCTGACAAGCAGTAGGAAGATTAATCTCCTCTGGAGAGACGAATCCATACCCTGGTTTTAGACAAAACACGATGATTAAAGTTATTTGTAGGTTGAATAAGCACAAGTCTTTGTTCAGGACTGCTGAAGAGCTTTATGTTGAAACATGCAGGAACAGGACTTACTTGCATTCCTGTTCCTGCTGCTTCCACATTTCCAGTCCGCAGCATCATCATCTGATGGGGTGCTGGTGGTAAGTTACCAGATGAGTGTCTAAAGTGATACTTTGAGACCTGTTGTTTCATTAGAAAACAGTATCTTGGGGTGTTCTTCTGCAGCTGGAGTGAGGGCAGCTGGTTGGAGTGCAGTGCTCTTGTGTGGGTGGGTGAGAGCTGCCTGGTGGTGGCTCACAGGCTGGGGGCTGCTGGATCCTCTTGGGACAGTTTAGAGGAAACAGAAGACAACTTTAATCATGCTTTGTTTTTAGAGAGCAAGATCACTGCAGTTATATAAAGTCTGAAGGGGAAAACTTGGTTTGGCTGGTGTTTGAGCTCTGATTTTTAAAAGAAGCATACATTTTGAGTATTGAACTTCAGAGGTCTAAGGCAAAAAGCGTTGTAGTAAGAAAAGTCTGTCCTTGGGGAGGGAAGAAGGAAGAATAATGTAACACATTGTGTTTTTTTTTTTTTTTAAATAAGATTATGAGAAGCTGTCTTCCCATTGTTTTAAGGCCTTTCTTGCTGTTCAAGTAATGTTATATGACCGGTAGCTATCTATCATATGATTACTAATTAAAAAATAAAGCTTAGATTAAAATGGTGATAAATTTGTGGATAAAATGCAGAAAAAAAAAAAAAAAGGGGGAAAATGCCCTAAACTGGCCTGTGACTGTGTTAGAGCAACAGTATACAACTCTTTTTCCTGTGCCAGGAACCATCAGCAGCTGGATGAAGAATGAGTACAGGTGTGTCTCTAGTGTTTTAGTTCATCTCAGGAGATTGCTCTTGTGGTGAACCTCCTGGTTGTCTGCACTTACTGCACTGCAGGTCCAGTCACCAAACTGGATCCCATTTGGATGAAACCAGAGTGGAAGATTCTCCTTAGAAAAACACCTGATACTCTCTAGCTGTTATTCATATTCAGTCCAGGGGCCCAGGCTAGAGGCATTTGGTATGGAGTAGATTTAGTAAAACCCTCAAATGCATGTAGTGTGGGCATTGGCCCCTCAGTGCTACTGTTTCACTGCACAGATGTCTTCCTTTTGTACTGTGTTACTTGCTAACTTAGATGTATCCACTGAGTTTAAAACTTATTTTTTTGGATTTATGTCAGGACAAGCAATGACTTGAAAAAGATTCTGTAAATAATTGCCCTACACTTCTGAAATTTGTCCTTTTTTTGTGATAATGGATATTATTAAGATCTCTACAGTAAGTAAAAAAAGAAAAACACATTAAAGAAACCTGCCAAATCAGAAAATCTAAAATTGAACATACAGGGCTTCTATATGACTTCTCTAGTCTTGCTCTAAAATGTGTGCAGTTTAATTCAGAATATTGTAGAGAGGGCTGTAAAGCAACAAAATGGAGAAAAGAGATTATTTAGAGTTGAGAATAATATTAGTGTTTCAATTTTTCATTTTTTTTCTGAGATGAAAATTAATGTAATATGATCATAGCCCCACTGTAATGTTAAATTCTCAGATAAGTATTAAAGAAAGGAAAATGAAATGGAAAATAAATATTCATGCAATTGAAGGAGGAGAAGGAAAAAGTGGTTGTGATGAGTTTTCTAACCTCTGGAGGTGTGCTTTTTGTATAAAATATTTCACATAGTCTAAAATGAAGGCTCAAGTGCTATAGATGTGTTCTCATCTTGAAGCTGCTGAACCCAATTGGGAAGTAGCAGAGGCAGCATGATGGTGCTCATTCTCCCAGAAATTTTGTTCCGGCTCTAATTGCTCGGGAAGTTTTGAATTTAAAAACACCTGAGCCATATTTGCAGCTGAATTTACAACCTGACTAAAAGTTTTCTTTGCCTCCACTTTTGGCTTCTTCAAAATAAATAGGCTGTTTTTGGCATGTGAGCATGGTGGCTTGTCCTCTGTGTGAGCTTCTGTACAAAATTTGTAATTACACTTAAGTGTTGTCCTGGTAGCCGTGATTCTGCGTGTGTTATTTTCAGTTTACTTTTGTATCAGATTTATTGAGACCGCGTGTGGCTGTGGTTGCTGTGCTTTAGTACAATTCCCAGCCTCAGGGATGCCCTCTTGCATGTGAAGAGACAGTGCGTTTCCTATATCAACTGCACCACGAGACTTGCTGTTCAAAATCTTAAAGCTACCCCAGATTTCTTCTGAAAGATAGATTCGGCCAAACCAGGTCTCTTGTGTAGGTTTTGTAACACTTGGACAGAAAATTAATAATGATTTTTGTGGTAATGCTGGTTGGTAATTTTTAGTCACTGTTGACTTAACAGAATCTTTTGAGCTGGGATGCACTTTCATGTTGCATTCCTGTTAAATTTATAAATAACATTTTATACATGGTGAGGGTGGTGAATAGTGTTCAGATGATGCATTTGAGGTTTTAAAATGAGTCAGTAAAATATGATTGAACTTTAATCTCAATCTTCTGCCTTAGATCTTCTAACCATTTTCTGAAGAAGAAAGAAGCGTGATTTTCTTGAGCTGGATTTTTTATAACTCATGATCTGTAGAAGTATGGAGCTGTGGAAGCTGCATCCGTAATTTGTTGCAGCTCCCTAAGACACTGGCCCAGCTGTAAGAAAAAGTCTTTCAGGCAGGAGTACATTTGTTTTAGGCTGTGGCAAAATCTCAGCTAAGATTAGCTGTGATCCAGAGTCCGTGGCATTGTACCTAGGTTTAGGGAAACCAGGACTTTCTCAAACCTTGAAGAGAGTTCATGTCCTACTGATAAGAGAGTTGAGCTGTAGTCAGTATGTGGCTAATGTGGAAGTTGTTATGCTCTGCAGTTTTCGCTGCTGCTGAGATCCTGTAGGTGCTAATGGTAGATTTTGTCTGATTTATTGCTGTTCAGATGCCTGGTCTTTCCAGCACCTTGCCTTCTGTGAAAATATGAACTTTTCTGCAATGGTACAAGAATTAAAGGTTATTTTAGAATCATAGCATGGTTTGACTGGAAGGGTCCTTTAAATATCACCTAGATCAGCCCCTCTGCCATGGACAGGGACATCTTTGAGTAGATCAGGATGCTTCAAGTCCCACCAAACAATGACCTTGAACACTTACAGGTGCTATGGGGCACCCACAACTTCTCTGGGCAACCTGTTCCAGTATCTCACCAACTGCATCATAAAAAGTATCTTCCTTATATCCAGTCTAATCTACTCTCCTTTAGTTTAAAACCATTGTCCCTTGTCCTGTCACTAAAGGCCCTCTCAACATCTTTATTACAAGGCCCCTTTAATTATTGAAAGGCAATAAGGTCTCCTCAGAGCCTTCTCTTCCCCAGGCTGAGCAACATAAACTCAGCCTTTCTGCATAGGAGAGATGTTCCAGCTCTCTGATCATTTTTAGTGGATTTTATTCTTAAAGCATATGTTCCAGATCTCTTTTTTGAGATGGAGATAGTGTAGGTGGTTTCTTTGCAATTACTCTTGCTGAAATTACTATTTTTACATTCTTGCCTCATAATAAGGGGCCCATCATACTCATCTCCCCAGGAAAACTGATGGATTTATTGACAAAACATGTTCTGTGTCACTTTCTCTGGGTAGCTCTGCATACTTCTTTTTTGTCTTTTGCTGTTGATAATGGTCTTAAATGGCTCTCATGCTCTTTTATGTTATGAGAAAGCTTTCAGCCTCATCCCTCAGAATTACTTTATCAGTGACATTGGTAGACTTGACAATAGGTTTTTCTGTCCTCTTTTTTTTTTTTTTTTTTTTTCTTTAGACAAGATTGAGTAGATTTGGACAAGAATCTTGCTTTTTCAGTGACCCATTTCTGAAGGGGAAGTTTCTCCTGAGTTCATTACAGTCTGTAGAGGATTGTGTGTGTTTCAGCCCATTGCCTATAAATAACACCTGTACTTTTTGTAGGTAGTACAGGCTGATATGAAGAGATGAAAAAGGAGACAGCACCTGATAATGTATTTTTAGGAGGTAATTCTGTCTCTGAAAGAATTACGGTTTCTGTGCAGAGAGGGATGACAATAAACAGTTACCAGATTGTATCTGTTAATCTTCAGATGCTGATTGTCATTAGTTTCTAGTATTTTCTCATTTAATAAAGGGGCCAAATTAAATTTGGTACTATTTGGAAACCTCTGATTTACTTGCTACTTGTTACTCTGGTAGTAAGATAGAAAGTACAATCATCTTTTTTCTAGTCCAGCCTCTTTGCAGTGGCCTGAGGTCAAGCATCTGTGGTTTCCTGCAGACCCTCCAGCAGCCTTTGATGGTGCCATCTGCAGGGCTTTATTTATTTGATTTGACTTGGATCATGGCTGAGTATATATTCTTAATTTTCTAAAATAATGGTTCCGTTTTCACTGTTATGTACCAGGAGGTGGTGTTTGGCAATGTTTTCTTATTGCTGGACCTTAAAAAAAAAAAAAAAAAAAAATCATGTAAATGTGTGTCTCTGTTCTGTTATAAATATACGCATATGTATTTGTCAAAATGGTAAAACAGTACAGATTGCTTTCTTGGTTATCTCAGTATTTACTTAATTTTGCTAATAAGTTAAGTTGTGAAGCATTCTTGAATTGCTGGTGAAAGAATAAAAATCCAAAAGCACTCAAAAATTGTGGAGGTATTTGTTTTGTTGGGTTTTTTTTGTTTGTTTTTCCTTTAAAGTGATGGTTAGGAATATGCCTCTGATTTTCTTGTGAGGGGATGAACTTTGCTGGGTTTATCTGTGTTCATATGAGATAGTGGCAAACTGAATCCCTGTAATTTATTCTGTCTCTTTCTGAATCAGCTTGGCAAAAGTGTATGTAAAATGCAATATATGCTTGCTTTAACTGTATGAGCCCCTATTGGTTACACCAAGATGTGTTTTTAGCCAACATTTGTGATGGTCTACAGATGATTGAAATTCTCGGGTCCTGATTACTTACCATAATGTGCAGCTTCTATAATTCAGATTATGTAAACTAGTAGCCAGATATTTACATACCAAATGAATATCTATTGTAAGTGATAGAATTTCCTTTAAGTATTTGGGAATCAAAGGAAGGACTTCCTTACCTTCCTATTTTTTTTTTCATTTGTGTAATCTTATATTCTCCTTTTTGTGCTGGAGCTGAGGTCTCTTGTGTTTGGCAGAGTTGAGGCAGCTTTTGTTTCATCTTGTAGATGAAAGAGCTCAAAGAGAAACCAATGTATGTGTAGTCTTACAAGAGAATAAACTCATCAGTTGTTGTATTAGGTCACGTGAAGATGAGCAATAGCTTGGCAGCAGTGTGCATTGGGTGGGGAAACGGGGCACTCTAATTTGACAGAAGGAGAGTATGAGATGTAGACGGTGAATGGGTGGGGAAGGCTGGAAAATGACATAACTGAAGGAGAATTTAAACTTCATTAGCTCAGAGTCATCATCAGTCTTCAAGAAGTATTTGTTCTGTCTGACGTTTACACTTGGAAAACATGGCACACAAGGGTGTAAACAAATACACCGTTAAAGTGCTATCTGAAGGGGTTTAAAGATACTTGCCCTTGTTGAGGCTGTTCGTTTAATATGATTTAAGCTAGTGTGTTTGAGCACTGCTACCAGTGTGGTCTCTCAGCTATAGGAGTAGTTAACTCCAGAGTTCACCTCATTAGCTTGAACTACTCCAGCTAGACAGGCAAGGGAGAATGTCTGTCTGCTCCCATGTGTTCCTTTATCATGAGGTGGCTTAAGATGCCTTTGATTTTGCTTTGATGCCTTTATCTATTTTCTGACTTCTGCCTTGTACTTCCTTTCTTCTCCTCTCACTGCCTGCCAGTTTCGCTAGGGCTGACTTACACAGTCTGAAAGAGTTAAGTTGAACAACCTCTTTCAAACTCTGTCTCTTAGCCATATTGGTTTTCTTCTGTTTTTTTTGGTCCCTGTTTCTGTTTTGTAATGCTTCTGAAGTAGTGTCCAGACCATAACTGAGGAGTTCTTTCCTTAATTTTAACTTCAGCTTTTTTGGTTTGTTTTGTCTTGCTGAAATTTGACTTTATGTTTTGGGTTTCGGTAGTTTTCCTCTTTCTGCTTGTTGCTATTGATGGCTTAGGTATTGCTGTTGGTTGAAAGTGCCTGTATAGATCCCCTTGGCATACTTACTCCCTGGTTTGTCAGGAAGCTCCACTCAGGTGATTTTAATTGTCAAGAATTGGGACAGAAACATCTCTATTTTGATAGTAGGAACTAAAATAGGAACAATGTTCTTGAGACAACAGTAGTTTAAAAAGCCTACAGAAGAGCAAGAATCACAGAGGAAATCATCAGACCTTGTTGATCCTAATATGAATCAAGTTTAACTTTCTAGTGTCATAGAGTTTTACAAGCTTACAAGGCCAAAATGAATTTTGTACAACAGCAATGGGAATTGGACAAATATTGGTTACTAAAGTTTGACATAATTTTAAGACTAGCTAGGATTTTATTAAGTTACTAACTAGAACTACATTGCTGCAAATAAGAGCTGTTTCAGCCTATCTTTTATGATATGGAAGGGGTTTTTTTTGCTCGTTTTCTTGTAATTTTGAACTTTTACTGCAGTAGGATATTACTGAATAAGTCACATCTTGACAGATCCAGTCACTACTTGCTGTGGAGAATGCAGGTGGGCACAGTGTGTGTGTGGGACACAGTGACATCAGGTGCCACAAAGGTCTTCTGTGTTTGTGGGGTTTGCTGAGGGATGCATTTCTAGATAGCCAGGAGGTCTGGTTGGGAAGAGTCCACTGGAAAGCTTCCCCCACAAGCACTTGCTCCAGCAAACCCCATTGTTGACAGGTGGGAAAACTTTCCATGGAGGTTTCTGTGGCTAGTGGTTTTGGTTAGGCTTAGTAAAAGTGAGATATTGCTTTTTGGTGGACCTGAAGTTCTTGAACTGGAACTAATGTTGCTGGAACTAATGTTAACATTTTTATAGGGTCCCCAAACAAAACTTTGTATGAGATGATGGCTTTTTTTTTTTTTTTTTTTTTTTTTTTTTTTTTTTTTTTTTTTTTTTTTTTTAAAGGTCTAAGCAAATGCTTCCATATTGCAGCTTGCTGAGAGATAAATCTGTTGCCGTTGATGACAGATGGAAGCTGCTTACTCCCTTCAATTTATTCGTTTGAGTTTATAGAAATTAGCTTTTCTTTTTTTCCCCTTCATATATGCATGGGTCCTTCTTTGTGGAAGTACATCGTGTCAAGTACAAACATGGTCCTGATTACCTCAGGATTTAATACGAGCTAATATCAATATTCTAGTTAATATAAAATGTATGTTGCTGTCTTCCTTTGCCAAGTCTCATTTGAACTTCCATTTTCTCCACTCCTTGTCATCTTACATGGTACAGTTCATGAGAGCGTTTACTGCTTCTCCTCTGTAAATGTGCAAGGAGCCATCCTTTTCTGTCTCCAGCCCCTTCTTGTGGACTTGTTTCTTCTGCCATATCCACAGAGTTGGTGTGTTTGTTGTAATTGCCCAAATGTCCTTCCTGTGGCATTCTTGGAACTTTGCTGTAACCTTCAATGGCAGATTTTCTTGGCCAGGAAGTATTTATTTTTGTTTCTTAGGCGGTACCGAAACTCTTGGCACTTAGTAAACAACAGCAGAAAGATGCTTGGCCTTTTCATAAGTCCGTTCAGTTAAAGTACGAATTATGTTAGATAAGCTTCCTACAATAGGAGCTTTTTAAATGATCTTATCCTTTCTTAATGGGCTACATTTTTCTTCTATGAAAGGTTCTTTTACATACAAAAGTGAGGATTGACTAAATGTGATGCATTTGAAAAAGCATGAAACAAATATATTTCAAAACTGAAAGAGTTCTTGCCTACAGCTCAATGCATATAATACCTTATTTTCAGAACAGTGATAAATATGAAACATCAAGTTCCTGTGAAGGAAATTCCTTACCATTAATTAACAAATTGATTCTTTTTAGGAACTTACTTGTATGCCACAGACATTTAAATATTTGCAAAGTAATTATGTGTTTTTTCAAAGTACTTGTTCTTACTCAGACTATCTCCTGCCCTGCATCAGTTATTTCTCAAGGAGGCCAGAAGGGGAAGAGTCAGGAGCAGGGAACAAATCCAGGAGCATAGCTGGAGTCTCAATTGATTGGAGCAGCAATTAAGACACGGGAAGGTGAGATGGTCTAGGGAAAGCTGTACAGGTCTTTCACCGAACCTGTCTCTACCACACCCTCTGTTCCTTAAAATATATTCTTATATATTTCTGGAGTTACTTGTGTCTTTTCCCTCCAATTTCATAACTTCTTCATAAATGTTTCCCATAGTGAGGGAAGTAGAAAGAGAACACAGATGTTCCAGGTGAGACAGTTTGAGAAATGATACGGAGTGTTGCAGGCTTGCTTTACTGAGTTTCAGGACAGTGTTTTTGTAATTGGGAATCCCACATTTGATGTGGAGAAAGTAAAACTAGATTTCTCTTCTGCTTTAAACATGAGGGATTGGCTTGTCTTTTTTAGATGTTTTGAGTAATAAACACAACAGGAGGGTCAGTATTTCTTACGTGAATGCTACATACAAAGAGAATACAAATACAGAAGAGTGATTCTTATGGGAGTACTACAGAAATCAGTTTCTAGCTGCTCAGTATTGAAAACATATTGATACATGCAAACATACAAGAAAACGAACATGCCATGAGAATTAATTTTATCAACTGTTGTGTTCAAATTGACTCCAGTAGTCAGGCCGTGTAGCTTTAAAAGTTTTTATCTAGTAATTCTCAGATGTGTGAAATATTACTCTTTGTTTTGCTTGCATACATCTACAAAATGTATTGGCAATTAACAAGTCAGCATTAATATTTTCAAGGCAAATTGTTTTTAAAGATACCTTTGTGCTGTGCTGTATTCTAACCTGTTCTTTTCCCAGTTGGCAGAAGTCACAGCTTGACACAGTTGCTTTGCTGATGTTATCTTAAGTAGGTATGAAAAACTGCAGTTTGATATGGCTACACTAGAGTGCAGAGAAGTTTTATTGTAAATTGAAAAAGTAAATAAAAACTGAATGGGTTTAATATTCAGTTAAACAATACAGTTATGACTGTATTGCATTTAGCTAAAAAAAAAAAAAATCTATGTACTGTATCTGCAGTTCCTTTGAAATATTTTATCACCTGCAGTAGAATGCTGAATGCTGCCTAAGCTTTGATTTGATGAAGTTTCAGTTAAATAATGAACTAGGGTTGACAAAATAACTTGACTGACAGTAAGCTACCACTGTGTATTTTCATATGCTTTCCTCTGTCTGTCTTGTATGTTCATAGGACATTTGCAAAGCATTCTTATGAGCCTAGTGTAATCTGCAGAATTTTGGGCAGCTCTTTAACCACACAAGTAGTAAGTTTTTTTAATATAACCTATGTAATTCTACTTTTACTGTGATGATTTGCTACTCTATACTATTCTGACTAGTTTATTTTCCTTGGATTTAGCGATTTTAATGAGATCTTGTCAGCTGTTTAATGAAATTTAGTTTTTCTTTTGTTTTAATTAGTTAATTCAGCAGTCAGTACAGTTCATTGGTATAGTAAACTGTTCATAGGATAATAAATAGGATCAGATCATGCAAATACCTCTGGGCTCTGGTAATAAGTTTAAAATTGCATTATTATATTTTGCCTTCCTAGAATTCTTTCACCACATGGTAGTGTTTGATTTCCTTTTGAATACTTTACAAAATCAAAATATAATTTTATTACATTCTTTTAAAATCAAGAACATTTCAGTAAACATAAATGGGTTGATAATGTGCCAACTTTCAACTGAGGAATTCTTAGTTGTTTCATATATTCACTATGTTATGTAGGTAAGTTTTTTGAGAAACAATATTGTTAAACATTCTCCAAAAGAGGGAATAATAGTGCATAAAAAGTTGAAGAAGAGCTGGTGGGTGTTTTTCTTGCTGTTGTAATCTCGGGAGCACAGTATAGTTTTGTCTTGCAAGTTGTTTGAACTGCCAGTAACTAGTGTGTTTACCCAGTGCTGACTCTGTTCGATACCATTACTGACAAGTAAGGCAAGGTCTATTGCTGCTTGCCAATTATGAAAATATAAAATATGATATTTGAAGAAATAACTGTTAAATTTACCAATTTTAGACAAAGGCTTGTTTTATGACTACTGCCCCTCTCCTGCTCAACAGAGAGGTGAACACCAGTACGGGGTTCCTGGTCTTTTTTTTTTACTGACTGTAGAATGAGAAAAGGGTGTCTGACTTCATGGTTATAAGCATAACCTTTGTGATTTCTCTTCTTGGTGTTGGAAGAAGTCTTAATAGTGGAGACCAAAAACGACCTAGTTATCATCAACTACTTCAATCTTTCATGTATGTTGAATGCATTATATGCAAATACAAATGTGGAAGATAGCTCATTCTGGCCTCATTTGGTGTTGCTCTCAAATGTGTTGCCTTAGTGCTTTTAGCCTGCATATGAGTCTTTTTTGCTTTCATAGTTTTCAGAAACGGTGTGCTCTTTCAATCCTGAGGTTGACTGCATGTAGATTGGGTTTAGATGGATGCACATGTGGAAAAAAATGTTTGTTCCTATTGATTACTGTTAATGAATGGTCTGTAACCAGATTGGGGCTGTAATTTTATGGGGAAAATATGATTTAAGGTTTCTCCGTGCAAATCAATATTTTCCCCACTTTTTACTCTGTGATATGTGTGTTTTAATCAGCTAAGCATAGTTTCATGTTTTAAAAATAAGTGCTATTTACTTTTTCTAAGGGAGTTTTATCAGGTAGTTGAACTTTGAACTTTTTTTGTTTCTGTTCACCTTAAAATGCTGAGCTGGAAACTAGCTATTCAAGAGCTGGTTCAGGCATAGACTTAATGCATCTGTCTCAAGGGCAATGGCATATACATCAGATGGAGGGGTAGATAATAGAGCAGGTATGACCTGATAGGTTTCGGTATCCAATTTTAATGTGCAGCCTGTCAGAGGGCTAGCTGACAGAGATGGAGTGGTGCCAAAACCAAAATGTTACAACTGGTTTTGTGTCCCTTCTCAGGCAGAAGACAGGCAGTATTTATTAAAATAAATTGTCCAGTAAATAACTACTGCACTCATATTCTGATGCTTTCACCCAGTGGCTTCTTAGATGCTTGCAAAGCCTCAGGTATTTTTCTTAAACACGCATTTTCTGGTGATGGCTGAATTCTAACTCTGCTCTGTCCTTCAAGAGTATTTTATTGGCTCATGATGCTCCCCTATCATAATTTATTAATAAAGGATGAAGTGGACATGAGAATAGCTAAGAATGCAAAAGCCCATGTCAGTGAGCAAAGCAGGAGCTTCTGGATGCTATTTGGAGTCTAACTTTTGGCAGAAATTTTGGTAGTAATTTTGGGGTTTGTTTCTTATGTGACATGGTTACATCTGGAGCCCTGACCATGCTACTTGGGATGTAAAAGAGAACCTTGTTTTTAGTGGTTATGTGACATATCACTTAAATACTAACTTGAACTATCATTTTAAAAGCAAATGATAGGCTTGTGAAGAAATGAAGGCCTGCTTATATCCAGAAATAAACTCAGCTGTTTAGCAACTATGGCCTCAATGGCAGTTGTACTCAGAGGTCAGATCTGGCTGAAAAAAAAAAAAAAAAAGCTGCCATAAAATTGTGGTGTGTACTAGATCTGATTTACAGTATCCTAAAGTAAAAATGGCCAACAGCCAATTGTGAGTGAATACAGATGTTTCACAGGATTTATTGTATGTTGCTGGCAACACATGACAATGTTAGTATTTTGTAGAGTTCATGGGATGTGGCAAAAAGTTTGAAGTAAATAGAAGTGAATGTGACACCTGAGATTTTAGAACATAAACTTTCTCTGGGTAGTTAAAAGAAGTTAATATGCTCCATTCATGGGGGAAAAGTAATCCACAAGTTTTCCTGTATTAAATATAATATTTTAAATAACGTGAATTGCTTGAGTAGAATACATTGGAAACATTTGTTAAATCTTCATGAGCTTTTTACATGCTGAACTGCATTCAAGGAGAGAAAAAGTCTGATTAAATGAGTAAATTTTAAACAAAACCAGATATCAATGCTAAATTGAGTACTCTATAGCTAGTTTTTTCAAAGTCTCTCAGAACACTACATTTAAAAAAATGTTTGACTTTGCTTTCCGAGTCTTTGGTTTTTATCTTCTGTTATTTCACATTAAAGTTAATAATAAATTGTCTTTCTGAGTGACAAGCAAGATGCTAAACCCAGCAGCATTCTCAAAGAGGTCCCAGCAAGCCTTTTCCTTCACTTCAGACATTTCTAAAGTCCTTGGAGGCAGCAAAAAGCACATGTCCTGACAGATCCTGGGATAAGAGTGTCCTTTTCTGCTTGTGGTTGTACAACTTTCTGGTGGGCCGATGATCCTTTTTCCTTGCCACTGCTTATGGCAAAGGGATCTGCAGCATTCCCTGGTTGTGAGAAATGTTTTGAGCTACTTTTTCCTTCAGATGTGGGAAAAGAAAAATGTGGGACATGTTGCCTAGCTTACAGACTCGTGGAGTTTGCTGCTAGTGTTTTCGTTGCTGCTTGGCAGGCTTGTTTGGTTCATGCTGAGTGAGGCAAGTTACACCTTAGTGATATGACATACTTTTTACAAATTTCTGAATCGCTAAAACATGTCAGTTCAGTATGTGAATGAATTTTGGAGGGAGTAAGAAACAGCCAGGAGAACTGAGCCTTTCAAGTTGTGTGGACTCTATTCTTGTTAGGGTAAGGACTATAAAGTAGAGGGATTTTTTTCTTACTTTTCTTTTTCTTTTTTTTTTTTTTTTTTAAGGACTAATTCGACTAATTCAGCATATTTAAAATGGCACCGTTAGCTATTCAGAGCGTGCCAGTCCTGGCAACTTTCCTGGTTAGCTCAATGAGCACTGCATGCAATCAAATAGTCCTTTTAATTGGGAGCTTATTTAGCTGCATAACTTGAGGAGCCCAAGGTTTGAATGTCTTGGCCTTTGCCTGTATTTCACTTGTACATCATAGATTCCTCTGAAACAAATTCCATATATTTTAAGATTTTATTAGAAAGAAGGTTGGTATTCCTTAAGAGGCAGAGTTTTGATGTTAACAGTATCAGAGGTCAGTTTCTCAAAGATTTATTGTATGATAAATTAATTGTGACCATATATATATATATATATATATATGGGTTATTTAAAAGCCATATGCCCACCCATGTGAAGAGTGAGTGTGTTCATTTGTCTTAAATTTCAAGAGGCTGGGTTTCTGCTCACATGCCTCAACATGTGCCTGTTTCAGAAATTCAGGTATTTGCACACCAAATCAGGGACAGACAAGTGTCCATTAATCACATGACCCACTGCATGCCTGTGTGTATATATATATGTATGTGTCTATACATGTATATACACATATGTGTATATACATATTCCTAGTATAGTCTTATCTTTGAATCTGTTTGTGAGACAGACCCTCTTTTTGGTTCACAAGTTAAGGAAACTGGGGAAAGAGCTGCAGGGAGCAGTGTGTGAACAGACACCCTCCCTCCCCCCATTGATCTGTTCTTGAATCTTTTCCATACTTCAGCCTAAGAGTGCCCGGTGTAAGGAGAGTGTCATGGGCTGGAAAAAGCGTAGAAGAATCTTGTCCTGACAGGCTGACTTCAGTCTGCAGGCTGCCTCCTTCCATGCTAAATAATAGGAATAATCATAATAAGATAAAATCTGTATAGTGAATCCTGATAGCATTTTTAGTTACTAAATTACTAATTTTTTTTTTCTTTTTTTTTTCTTACAGGAAGTATTGGATAGATCCCACAATGGACGATGGGAAGCCTGTTTGGGCTCCACACCCAACTGATGGGTTTCAGATGGGGATGATTGTGGACATTGGCACTGACAACTTAACTATTGAACCTTTGAATCAAAAAGGCAAGGTAAGTGTCTCGCAAACAGAGGAGAATCTTACAAAAACTATGGGTAGGCCAAATCTTTGCCAATATCTACAATTAAATGCAGTCTGAAGGAGTGGAAAATCAGTTTTCTGTTCTAGGTTTGGTGAAGGGTCTTTGTTTAGCTTTAGTTTGCATTGCAAATTAAACATCCCACTGGTAAGAAGTGCATGGTTACCTGCATGTGTGTTGAGTGTGTGCTGGTGAAAGAGAGGAGGATTGAATCTCTGTAGCCATTTGATTTGGTTGGTACTGTATACTTTATTTTCCTAAATTAGAGAGATTAATTTCTCTGTCTTCTGTTACATGCACAGAGAATGTCCTACAGGGGTGTACTAGGCTCTGGCTTAGATTAGACACTTTACTGTTTGATGACGATTGAGAGATGAATCCTCTTACCTCAAGTACCTCGAGAAGTAACAATGTCAAACAAAGGTCCTGTGGAATTTCTGCATCAAATTAAAGGCAAAATAAGATGTAACTTTTAAAATTAAGTCCTAATTCATCCTAATTAGTGTGTTCCTACTGCTTCATCTATCCTAACATCTTTCAGATTCAGTATCTTGTAATTAAATGTCAATTTTTACAGGAAGTACCTTGTATCTATTAATTATCCTAATTCAGATGGTTAATGTGCTGATTTTTACTAGCTGGGATAAGATCAGGCACTGTTTTAAAAGTTGTGATTTTGGTCTTTGTGAATATGTGGAATGTGCCCTTTCTAACAATTTTGTCCTTTCTCTATCTTCAGGTATGGAAAAGAAAATGTTTTTTATAACTTCTTTTCAAGTCAACAATAGTAGAAATGTCTTGTCACAGGTCAAAAGGTTATTCAGCAGTCCTTCCTTCAGGGGAATGTTTATAGGCTTTCTTTTTTTTCTACATCTTGTAGAGGAAGTTGATTTTGCTTTCCTTAGAAATATAAAGCAAGTGTAAAGTCTGATTTTTGTGTGTGAGAGATAAAGACTCTAGGTTTAGTAGTAGTAGAACGTATTCTTCAGTTTGGGGAAGAGCAGAATTATTCAGACAAGAATATGAAATATTCCAAAGCTATGTCTAAGCAGTTTTTAACTGACTTAAGTGATTTTGACCCACACCACTGTTTCTGTTTATGTCCCTAAATGGTTCTGATGTGATACAAAGCCATAGTCTGTTTATTGAAACAGAAACAGGCAATAAGTAGATTTCTGAGTTGTTATTTATTTCTAACATACATTCCTTTCAGGGAGCTTATTTATATTTGTTTGTTTGTTTGTTTTTGTTTGTGTGTGTGTGTGTGTGTGAAAACAAAAAATTCTTCTAAGCCACAAATATTTTGGTTCATGATTCACAATGAACAATTTATTTTGTCTAGAAAGTCTGTTATTCTGCTGTTGGCTGTTTTCTTGAATTAAGCAGATCAATGAAGGGCCTAATGTTCACTCATCTAAAGGAACAAGCACTTTACAGTTTAAATACAGTAGAGATTATGGTCCTATATTTCTAATTAACAAACTTCCTTATATTAATAGAGGTGAAGTAACACATTTTCTTGATTACCTTCTCAGTCTTTTCAAGGTGTCATTGGTTTATTTCATAGTGAAGTGTTTATCATTGCTTTTTATCTTTTTAAGAAGATTGTTCTTGTGGGCTTAGATCATAAATTTGAAGCAGTCAGCATTAATATGCATTGTTATCAACTTTGTTTACTTAAAATGATAGTTCAAAAGTGCTCTTCAGTAAGAGGGAGTGATCCAGCAGCACCAGAGCTGCCCATGATAATTACAGGGAGGAGAGAAGTAACCTGACCTTGTAAACATATCCGGGCAGTGCAATTTATTATTATTTTTTAATCTGGGTCATTAACATGTCATATGTATTCTCTGTAGGTGCTGGTAGCTTACCAGAGATCACAGGTTGAAAAGGAAATATGTATGCATATGTTTGATTATTGCCTTTTATACCTCTTAATGGTTAATTAAAATATATTGTTAATAACTGCAATAGCTGCTGCAAGGCAGCAGTTTCACGATGTCTTAAAATCTTCCCTCCCCACTTGTAGCTAGCTCTGGTGTTTCAGAGTGGCACCCTCTCAGCTCTGCCTGCCGAGCTGTGTGTGACACAGCAAATGAGGTCAGAGAATGGATCCACCTTAAAAATGAAGGAGTGGAAAGTTTTCAGGACTGCAGCAAGCAGTGGACTGAGAACCTGAGGCCAGCATGGCTGTAGATTGCTCTGTATTATGAAACCAAGTTACCCAGTCCAGACTGGGTGAAGGTAGTTGGCCAACACACTGATTTACTTACAAACCAGCAGTAGCAGTTTTGGGTACTGTGGCTGATACAGAGTTAACAACAGCATTTACATTTCTGTTTGGAGGCTGGGTGTTGAAGAGAGGTGGGGATCTGAGTCACCCAGCCTGCACCATACAAGGAAGAGTAACCCAAGCTGCAGGAGCATGTTATCAGAACAGAGGGTGCATGTGTTACACGTGGGAGCTACTCCCCAAAAACTAGATCATCGGCTTGCAAGGCTGATAAATGCCAGGACTGGAAAGACAGAGAAACTGGAGAGCAGTTTGCTAACGAGCGTGGTCCCACCTAGGGCTGGAGCACTGCCCTGAGGATGGACTCTGAACTGGAGCAGGGGGCTTGTGCTGGCAGCCCTGGCCCATGTCCCACCAGCACTCGCACGCTGCTGGACAAGGAAGGAGGCTGGCAGAAAGGCAGCCAGTTGTTAAAGTCTGCTAGAATTGCATTTACACTTCTACTAAAGAGTGCACTTTTATGAAAATACCGGGAATACTAACCTCAGATCCAGTTGCGTATATCTTATTTTGCTGTGTTGCTTAATGCTGTAACAGGGAGAAGGCAGATGACAGTGGAATTGCTAAACTTTCTTTTCCTGCAGGTAGCAAATCTAAGTAAAGTGATTAGGAAAGATGCCTCGAAGGAACTTGGACCCTCGTGGCACTACGTTTCTTAGAGCATCAGCAGTATGAGTTTCTGGCAGTCATTGGGAAGGTGTGTGGTGCTTCAGGCACTTGCTGACACCCCTCCTGACATCAGCCAAGAGGCACCTTATGGCTCTGTGCCAGTTCTGAAGGGTTATGGAGGGCTTTATGGAGCACCTGCTCTGGTATGCTGTGAATAACCAGAAAGGTATTTTCCTGGGCTAAGTATAAATGAATACATGTACTTTGAAAGTAATGATCAGAATGTCCAAAGTTCAGTGTTTCAAGCTGGTTTGTTTTTTTTTTTTAGCAGTGAGTGCAGCTTACTTGCAAAAATGTGACATGTTCTTGTCTTAAACACTGTATGGCTTTAGGTTGGTTTGTGAAATACAGCTGAGAGTAGGGGTGTATCCTGGCTGTATCTGGAAGGTATAAAGGGAGGCATGGTTACATGTATTGGATTACATGGTAGAAAGAAGATCCTGCTTGAATGGAAAGATATCTTTTTTCACTCATCTAGTTTCTGTGAGAATAGTTAAGATTGCCATTGGATTTCAAGGGCTGCTTCATTACAAAGAGGGGAAAAAAAACCCTAAACCCTCTGTTTTTCCTTCTGAGACCAATTTAGTGTCTCACAAGATTAATACACTCTCCATTTTTTTTAGAATGAGTTTGTCCTAAGCTATGTTTTAATGCAGAAGTCTTCTACCAAATGCCTCAAGTGTTTTCTCCTTATGATTTTATTTTTTTTTTAAAAGGGACAACATGGTAAAGAATTTATTTGGATAATTTTTCGTTGATAGACCTGGATTACCTTGCCCATTTTCCTGTTTAATATATTAGATTTTAATAGTAATTGTCAATACTTGGAGCTCTGCACATCTAGCTAGTGTACTTAACCTATATGACAAGTAAATCACCTTACATAAGGCAGTAGTCCAACTGTGGCATACAGGAGAAAAATTCTTTGTTGATGTAGTTGAAACTAGGCTTCATGTTCCAATCTACAACAGTCCGACAGAAAAACATCAGCTTTCAGATAGGTCTTCTTCATATTGTTTACTTGTTTTATCACTTCTGAAGTATTCTAGACAGTTCACATTGAATGAAAAAATAAAGGAGGACATAATACAGCATGAATTCTCTTTTTAAATTGAAATTTATCTTGAATCAGAAGGCTTAGTGATGAGGACATTGAAAAAGCTCTTATTCTTCTGGGATAGACCTGGTATGACTGGCTTTAGATCCATGAAATGTTAAAAGTATGAGAGATTTGTGAAACGTATTACAGAATAGCTGGCTATCGTGTTCATTCTCTCCTGTGAAAAAGAATTCTGTCTTGTTAGTAGTTAAGCTTAGGTTACACATCAGCAGACAAGAAGTGAAGCTAGATTTTTGTGAAGCTGGTCATACTATTTTTAAACTTTTCCACTGTTTCATGCACAGGAAACTGTTTATGTGGGAAACTGTTGTGTTTAAATATATTTTTACCCAGTGAGATACACCTTTATCATTGTCAGACTTGCAGAGAAAATTATTAAGATAGTATGTTCTAACTGCTATATTGGGGCAGGGGGATCTCTGATCTGCTAAAACTCTGATTAGTAGCTGGCAACTTTCTGAGGTAGGTAAAGATGTTGGGGTCCTCCATGGCTCCACCACACTCTGATAAAGGATATTTTGGAGGAGGTTGGTCTGATGGACATGCAAATGTTCCAACATCATCAAGCAGTTCTGTTTCCCTTAGGAAAGCTTCATGTGCATATGTTTCTGCATTAGATCCTGATAAGGGCATGACAAAATATAATTCATTGTGGCTACAAATTGCATACTTTATGATAACTTCGTAGGGAAGGGATATCATAGACTTACTGTTTTCCAGCTGGCAACAATTAGTTCTGCTCTGAGACATTTTTAACCCTTTCCGTTTCAAAAGGAGTTGGAATTTGTGGCTGTTCATGATGGTATAAGCTGTAAGAGCTCATGTATTGTGTCTGTTGTACTGAAGCAAAGATGAAGCAAATTGCTGTCTTTCTCCTAAACTTCTGTGTGAGATGTTTCTCATGGGACTATCTTGCCAAGTACAATGTTAAACAAGCAAACCTATTTGTTAAGGTCATTCTATAGATCCAGTTGGTTGCCTTTTCAAATATTCAACTGGACTTCTTGTGTCTATTTCCATGGGGAAAAGGAGACTGTGCCTGCAGCAGCATGGTGACTATGGTGTTTAATTGGTACAACAGGGTTTTTGTTCATAGGTAGCTCAATGAAGCTACTCCAACAGTAAACAGAAAAGTGTAATTAAGAACCTGTCTCTTACAATAGGTATTCTTGTGCAGATGGTGTAATGCATGTGTGCTAGAATGTTTTTCCTTCCTTTTTACAACAATATAAATTATGATTTCTGGAGACTAAAGAAGAAACAAAGTTGCTTTTGTTATGAATTTTTCCAGTTGGATGTGAACACTTGATAAATGGCTGTTTTGCATAACTGGAATACAAGGGTTGAAGGAAGTTCTTGTTTTACTTTAGTATTGATTTATTGAAGGAAAAAAGCCAACAAAGCAACAACCAGAGCTACAGTATGTGCAGATACAGAGCATATTATGAATTGAACATTTATATTTTAAGTAGAAATGTTTTAAAACAGCATATGATAATGACAGCACAGTCCTTTGGCTGAACTAATAATTAGGTTTTTCTTCTTTGTGCTTCTTCGTAAAACTGAGGAAGTTGTGTGTCCTTTACAATGCTGTTTTGTTTGCCTTTGCAGTACTTTTTTTTAGCCTCATTTTTATATTACAGACTATTACAATATTTCATACAATTTTGGAAATGAGCATTGAATATTATTGCAATAAAAATATATATTCCAGTTGACTGCATTTTTATAATGTGGTATAGTAACGTAAGTGCAGCAGCTCGTATCTGCATCTAGTAACTTGGTAAAGTTTTCAATGCCAAAGTGTAAAGCTGGCAACTTCATTTTAAACCACACACAATTACAGTACAGTCATTTGTGTCATTCCATCAGACATCCTTGAACTGTATTTCTGTTTTTATGGAATTCTGACAGTGTTAATATTTTTCATCTAACAGACTTTCCAGGCTGCTATCAATCAAGTGTTTCCTGCGGAAGAGGACAGCAAAAAAGATGTAGAAGATAATTGTAAGTTATGAATTTAAAAATAAATTATGCATTTGAAAAAAAAAATCTACATAGAAGAGACTATTGTTTCCATACAAGCTTCCTGTTTCTTCCTTGTAGTCTCTATTGCTTCTTTGCCTGAATTAGGTATGACCTCTGCCGATCCTTTGAAACTTCTTAAAGTATGCGCATTTTAAATATCATTTACTGTGTTTTTTAGTTTTCATTTGAACACTTCAGAGGAATTCATGGTTACATCATTCCCACATACAAATGTTACCTGATTTATATATAAATATATGTGTGTGTGTGTGTATATATGTATGTGTATATATTTATATATATATATGTATATATATATATATATATATATATATATATATATATATATATAAAAAATATATATATGTGATGTGACTTAACTGCATGAGGATCAACTACCTCCAGCATTATGGGTTAACTCTATCTTTTATAGTGCAGCAGAAGAATTAGTTGCTTTATCAGCAGCTGTGTTGTACAGCATTTTCCTGCATGTAAACCCAGTTCTCAGATAGAATTCCTGTGGAAGGACAGGTAACTGAAAATAAATTTTAAGATAACCTTCCCAAAACTGGATATGGGAATCTGGACTTGCTGGGGCCACTAGAAAAGGAAATAGCTTATAGTGATTCAGATACAGGAGTGCTGCTGGAGAAGGAGTTTTGACGTGAACTTGTATAATGAACTTCGGTGTTGATTCACAGGGCTTTTATTAAGTATTTTGTAGTTAGATGTCTGGAAACAAATAAGGTCTTCAAATCTGGGGAGAGGGGAGAGAGTACTAAGAAAGACGAGGAAGCGCTGGCATTGGCTTTCAGAGAACTGTTGAAGTATTTTGCTGCTGTTGCTCTGTGCGAGCAAATCCCTGAGACTCTCCTGTTCTGAAAACTTGATGAAGGCAATTTTTTAAAATGTTTCCTGTGGTGTTTACTGGTTGGTGAAAATACTGATAACTTTGTAAATGGTGGACAAAAGTATCTTCTATTGTTCTTCATTTAAAACAGAGGCTAGGACTTTGAAAGTTGTTTAGGTAATTCCAATTTTGGAATAGGGGTTAGTATTTATATCCTGTGACAGGAAATAGAGCTGTTACAGCTGCTTCATAAGGAACAAGAAGATGAGACCTGAGGCTTATGATCTGACTTAGATGGTGCAGTGTCGTTACAGGTAGAACCAAGCTGGTAGCCTTGTTTTCAGTTGCTTATATTTTTGCAAACATTACGTGGGTTGAAACTTTTCAAAGCAGGTATTTGTATTCTCTGCACGTGATGATTGGTAGGGAAATACATTTAATCTGTGCATCTGCCACAGTGGTTTTCCTGAGATGTCCTGCCACCTCAGTGCCCTAGTCAGGGGACTGAAATTTAGAGTGAGATTATGAAATAATTTGAGATTCCAGCAAAGGAAACCAGTCTTCCTATCAGAGAAGATGTTGGCTTTGGCTTACTGAGTAAAACATAAAACATAAAAAGTCCAGTAATCCTTTCTGTATCAAACGTTATTGTGAGACTTTTCTAATGTTTTCTCACTTTTTGTTCGTTAGTTGAGATTTATCTCCATGATGTGTAAAACCCAAGTTCATTTTCCTTCTCTGTCAGAGAGTGTTTGTGCTGAGCATCATTGATCTTTAAGAAGTGTTTTGCTGATGAAGGATACCAATTAAACTTGGACACCAGAGTGAAAAGAGTAGGCATATTTTGCTAGTGATAACTGAATAATGTAACAGAGTAATACAGAAAACATGCAGTAAGGAAAGGCAGAATAATGCACCTAAAGCAGCAAATAGGAAAATACAGGGTAATGCATCAAATCATTACTACACGAGAGACAATAGTGATTAGGACAGATCCCTCACCACTTGCAGACGTTCCCGTCACCCAGCCCCGCAGTGGCTGGGCAGCCCCAGTTACAGCGAGGGTTTGCAGAGCCTGTCCCGGCAAGGGGGAAACCCTACATGGTGCGTCCACCCACAGGTGAGGCTGCCAAAGTCACTGTGAGTGGGTCCAGCCTTATATACTAAAAATCAGCAAGCCAGAATAATTGGCATCTTCGTTTTGAGCAGAAAATTTCTGGTTTCAGTCTCCTGTTGCATTCCACCCAAAGCCTGGCCAGGGAGTTTCTAACAAGGCTGAGAAAGGAAAGTTGGATAAATTCTCTCAGCCTTTCATCCTCACTACTCTGATTATATTCTGTCTAAGCTGCATCTTTCACTAGTGAGCATATATACTTTGTTAACGATTACATACTATTGGCAGCTTCAAATCCGGGCCTGCTATTCAGGCTTCAGTATTTCAACACTTTAGCATTTTACATCAGCATAAGTGGGTTGTTCTAACTTAGTACAGTACCTACTAGCACAATGGTTATCAGTTATAAAATGTACAGGATTCTTCTATAGGTCAGCTCTAGCTTGGGCTTGTTGTCCAAGCCTTAGCACTTCAAGAAGAAACTTTATAAAACACTGAGTACTTTCAGTCTCTGAAAAACTGTTCTGAAAAACTAGTTAATAATACACTTACCATTCTAAGCTATGCTTTAGTGATTAACTCTCTTCTATGAGGTACTTTGCTGATTATTGCTTTTTTTGCACCCTCAGTCTTCCATATCCCAAATGTGCTAGATGCAGGAGGTACCTCTTTGAGAATCTACGCCTTTCTCAAATGTGAATTTTCAGTAAATATTGCAAACAGTACAGAGACAAAGCATTTACTACTTTTTTTTTTTTTTTTTTTTTGGTCATTCACACTCTTCTTCTGGCCCCCCAACATCACTCAGTTTTGGAGGGTTGTCACCATATATGAAATTCTTATTTTTTATGCCCAAGAAAAAGCTATTTTATTTCTGGGGTAAAACAACTTTAAAAAATGAAAGAGGGTGGAGTATCAGATAAGAATCTTTAAAAAAATAGTCTACAGATGCAGAGGCTTGCAATTACATGATAAAATTATTTTCCATACAAGTCCTGTTTCACTGTGTGCACAGGAGAGCCAATGTGGATAAATTTGACATTGATATTTTCTAGCTTTCAGTGCCTGACTTCACTTCTGTGAACTTTGTGTGTGTGCATCTAAGTAAATACATGGACTATTAAATGCACGTACATACATTGGTTATATTTAGACATGAGCCATATGAATATTCAGAATTCTCCCTCTGGTGACTTCCTTTGCCTCTGGATATGGATGCCTCTTTTAAAGGATTTATTCTAAAGAAGATGCATTTTGAGGTTGCTGACATAAGCCCTACCTTCCATGTCTTGAGTGAAGGCAGTGACATTCCCTCAGGGAGCAAGCTCTCATTATGCACCAAGTCTGCAGGTATAACTGCTTTAACCAGGACTTGCTAAGAGAGTGCAGAAATCTGTGGTCCTTTGTTGTTTAGATAATTACCAAGTTTTTATTAGGATGCTTAACTGATGACTGTTTCCTGTAAAGCATTCTGCAAACCCTGAGAGGTTCTTATGAAGATACAGTCAAGGCAGAGGATAGTTTCTTGAAGTGTATGTAGACGATTACTGTATAGTAGTTTCTCTCAACTCAATACTGTGAATCCAAATTACTTAAATTAGCAAACTTCAGAAGTTAACACCCTGTCCCTGTCCCTTTCCTGCCACCATCCCCAAGGCATATACAAGGGGAGAAGGAGATTTTAACTTTCATTAGAGCAAGCAGGAGTTCCTGTTTCTGGTCCATTTCCTTGTGATGTCTCTTTCTCTTGGGATGACCTTGTTAAAAAAAAGGTGAACGTGGAAAGAGGTCTGTGGAGGTAGACCTGCAGTTTGTGGTCCCAGTGCCATGTTCTTAGCCATGTGGACTGAGTGTGCCTCAGGAGGGGAGGAGAAGTCCTGCTGTGCAGCGCTGACCATGCAGTTAGTGGGTGGTGTAGCTCTGCTGGGGTGGCAGGGGAAAGGCCACGGTGATCAGGGCCGGCCTGCTGCTTCATGAACGTCTCATGTACGGGGCCTGATTTCAAGGCTGTTGTGATCCAGAGGGAGATTTTGCTTAGTGTAAACCTAAAGCGTGTCTCGTATCTCTACCAACGCAGGGAGGTGCATGCTAGGGATTTTGCAGAGGAAGGTGGTTTCTTCTAAGCAACCCAGAAGTTACAGGGTCCTTTGAGAAGGTTGAATGATTCCAGCCATTTTAAGCAAAGCTGTATTTAGTCATGTAAGGGAAAGAAGAGCTGTTACTCAGGGAAGCTATGCAAGCCAAAGGGAGGCTGCAAATGGTTGCTGAACCTGCCTTTGCTTCAAACTGGTCTGGTGTAGGTGGTGGGAGGCAGAGGCACTCCTTAATCGACTGTGGAAGAAAGGGTAAAATATTGAAAATGAAAACACAGAGGGTCTTGAGAAGGTCCCATTATCCTTTGCCGGTATCTTTTGATTCAGTGGGAGGAGTGTTGAAGGAGCTGTTAAGAGTTGCTTACTGAGCTTCAAGCATCTTTGCAGGGTGAGGTGGCTGAACAGGTTGACTTCAGATCATAAGAAGTGGCAGCCCTTCTTGCATATTTGTGTAAATAAGTTGGAAAACATTTTTCTCTGCTGCAGTCCTTGAGAAAGGGCATCAGTCCAACATAGTCCAACTTGAGAAACAACTTTGTTAGTCATTATAGGTGAAAGGTGCATATGTGGCCCTCATGTGAGGTGCAGGGTAGCAGTTACAATTATAGTCACAGTTCTTGCTTCATCAACAGTAGTCAGATATACATAACGTTTTAAGTGGCACTAATACTGTAAAATTTACCACTATGGTAGTCAGTCAGTTGCAACTGGACAAAACAGTGTTGTGTGCTTGAATTCTAAATGGCAAGAAAAAGAGGATTGAGCGTGAAAATGGAGGCTGTGTAGTGAGTAGTGCCCTCAGTTAGTTTAGGAATAATGTTTTTAATATTGTTAGACTGGTAATGACCTCTGTAATTTAGGCTGCTAACACTTTCCAGTGCTTTATAGCTGAAAACAAGGACCAGCTTTGCCAGAATGTGAATCTGTATGGTCTGAAGCATTCTGTCAGTGCCTGCTCACTTATTTGAGCTTCTGCCTTGCAACATTTCAGTAGAGTTAGTTTGGTTATTTTATATTCATGATCTAAAGAGAAAAATAAAGCTAGTTTTTGTAAACATTTTTTTTTCCCCCTAACAGTTTTTTTGAGGAGGCCTAGTAGCAATAAAATTCAGAATTGAAACATGAAAGGTTTTGTTGGTGCCTGGTGTTACAATGATGCCTGCTGCCATGTCTACATAGTATTTTCTGATTGAATTGGTGAATAATAAACATCTAAAAATCACCAGGAGCCAGCAGTTACTCTAAATGTCAGTTAGGTGGCATTACTCAGGGGACACTCAGGTGTCTGAGAGTGGAGATGGAAGCTGGAAGGAAGGAAACAGGGATTTTGGTGGGCATTGATTTCTGTGCTTGCTGGCTGACATGGAGGGAGGTGCATCGTGTTTATTTGAAAGACTAGTAAAAGGGAGCGTACACTGAGCAGGGCCTGTGTTGAGATTGCTGGAGTCTGACTCTTTGTTCAGTAACTCCAGTTGTACAGTAAAGGGCAGGTCTACGATTTTTAAAGCATATATTGAGTCAGCAGTTCTACATGAAGAGAGTATAAAGAAATAATAGGATTAAACTGTAACCAAAGAAAGGGAAAGTAAAATTTTCCTTAAGCCTAGGATTTAGATTTTTGTCTGTACACAAAGGTGGACCTGAGCTCCTAATGGTATATGATTGTCTTTTACTTGCAGGTTCCCTTATGTATTTAAATGAGGCCACTCTCCTTCACAATATCAAAGTTCGGTACAGTAAGGACAGAATTTACGTAAGTATTACATGACAATCAGTCTAATGATAGCTGTCCTTATCGAAAAAACAATTGTTAGGTTGAGGTTAGGAGGTTTTAGCCCCCCC
>NW_020799097.1:34726217-34745098 GCF_003259725.1 Athene cunicularia
TTTTTTTTTTTTTAAACGTTATATTTTGTTTGAGATCTGAATCATGTTAATCACATTAACATTAGCTAATTTTTACCAGGCAGAGTAATAGATTATTCTCTACATGACTGTTCATGTGCAACCATAGCACAGCCTTGTACCACAAAGGTTTGTTTGCTACAGGTAACTTACTTCACCAGTAGAGTAGCTGTTAACAAAGATGGTTTTCTTTCTTCATTATTTTTGAACGAAGCAAACAGGTGCCGTCTTTGACACCTCCTAGCTCAGATGTCCATCTTAATCTTTTATATTGCTATCAAATTGCCTAATTGTATTTAATGAATTCTGACTAAATTACATTTTGTTCCTGCCATCTGCCCGGACACTGACAGCTGTGAAATAGAAGAAAGATGAGTTTTCTTTCTTTCTTATTTTTTTTTCTAATAGAAAACTGGCTAGTGACAATTCAAAACAGTTTACTTTCTAAGTGTCCGTGTTAAAATAATCAATTTTTGTGTTAGCATGCTGTTCTAAAGTTAATTGGAGTTAAGCCCTTTTTTATATATAGATAAAAAGAAAGTATAGTTGTTTTCTTTTGTTGCAGTTAATTATACATAGCTATGAATTCTTTATGGCTCAAGATCAAGCACCAGCTTTAAAATAAATAAATAAAAAAGACAATTTGAACACTGTTCTGGAAAAATAATAATTCTTCCAAGGAAGTAAAATTCTAAAACTGAAATGGTTATGTGGTAGTATAGTATTTAGCTTCATAAAGCCTTTCTTTACACTACTAATATGTTGTCCTGAGCAGGTTTTCAGGGGAGGTTCAACATTTTATATTTTAACTACCTTTCCCTTGTAACTTTAAAATATAGTTTCAACGAACAATTGTTTTGGGTTTTGTTTAATGCTAGTTAACTGTATTTATTTTGTCATTAAAAGGAAAACTGATGTTAATACTTTCAGCTTTTGAAGAACTCTTGTGCATATGTTTTCATTCAGTGAAATAAGTGCTGAAAATAGAAACATCTAAAAAAAATTGTATGTTGTGTGTGATCCAGGCTTCTATCAACATATCATGGTAGTGTCCAAATTTCAGTTGTCTAGGGATATGCTCAGTAACAACAAACCAAAAAAGTTATTCAAGCTGAAGTTTTATCTGATTTTCTTCAGGCTTCTTCCTGCAAATGTGCTTTTTTCTGTGATTCAGACATCTGTTCTTCCTTGTATATAATCTGGCCATTAAAACCAAGCTATGAAAGTTTTTTCAGAAACCTTAAACTTATCTTCAGTCTTCTTTACCCTATGGAAAGGTAAAACTAGTCTTGCTTTGAGATTCTTCTCAGTTTCCTTCTCTGTGAGAGAACATTTGCATTCTGTATTTCTCACTGTGGACGCAGCCATAGCTAATTTCTCTCAGATGAATGCTTTTATTGCCTGGCTTGAGCGTGTTCCCAGGCAGGATCCTGTCAGTCCTTCCTGCTGAGTTGCTTCCATTAGATATTGAAAAATTATCCTTCTCACTGGAGGAGAGTGCACTATGCTAGCCAGGAGCTTAGTTTATTTGCATTTGAGAAGGAGGTTGTAGTGTCCTATCCTTGATCCAGTAACTCGGACAATGTGAAATAATTTTAAAGGAGATTGGGAGAAAGGTCAAATTCAGGACATGCTCCACAGCTCAGTGGTTAGGAATTTCTCCCGAGAACTCTGTTTTTATAGAAGTCCTGAGAAGGTAATTAGGGGAACTCTGAAAATATATCATTTCTTGCATCTGCATTAGCTGGAGAGAATTGTAAATCTAATTGCTATACTTAGGTATAGTTTTCAAGAGTAATAGAAAATTGCTGTTAACCACTTGGTTGAATACTAGCTAATAGTTTGCTGTTAACTGTTTTCTTCACAGACCTATGTAGCCAACATTCTTATTGCAGTGAATCCATATTTTGATATACCTAAGTTTTATTCTTCAGAAACTATTAAAAAGTACCAGGGTAGATCACTTGGAACATTGCCACCACATGTTTTTGCTATTGGTATGTATTGAGCCTGTATTTGTCTTCTACAAAACAAACATTAAATACTTTACAGTTATCCATAAATTACCACCTGTAACAGTAATTAATTTACTTTAAACTGTTATAAAATAAAACCAGTGATTGCTAAAATTGCAAGTCTTCTTATCCTTGTTATACAGGATTTCAACTTTGAAATTAGCAACCCTGGCAACCCTTGTAGTTGTTGTTCTGTACCTCCAGTGTTTTATGCCTAAGTGGTTTAAATATAGCTTACATCCATTAAAAAAAAAAAAATAAAATCAGATTTTAGAAGTGAAGAGTGATATAATTATGATTGACACTATCTTACAGTGTAGTGATTTCCTTTGCCTTTATTATGTTGCCAGGGTACACACACTGTTTCTTTTTATATGTTTGTGTTACAGGTAGGAAGTGCATTTAAATGTTATTAATGTGATAAACCTGAGTTCAGTCACTTTAGGCAAAAAAATTGGAAACTACGAAACAACATTTGACTTGTTAAAAGTCTCCTCGCTGTGTTGCATTTTGTTTTGTCATCAGAAGTATAAATAGCTGGGGTTTTCATACCTTTTGCATAACAAGAAAACTACTTACACTTACAAGAAAACAACTTCCAAGTTTCCTTGTCTCAGATGTTGCAAAGTGCAACCAAAAGTTTCCCTTTAAAGGACACATTAAAGTAAGATTGATTATAATTTTGTAAATAGACTTAATTCAAGAGATCTAGTTCTAGGTGGTTTTTGTTATACTTTGTCCTGGATGTAGTTGAGTCGCTATTTGCTTTCAAAGACTTCAAGCTCTAACATGTCAGTCTTTAAGGGTGGGCAACTATAATACAATTTAAAGGGAAACTAATGAAATGTAATGCATTCAATTGTAAAGATTTACTTTTTTATTTCTGAAAATGTTACGTTTTAATTTTTGTCTTGTAGCTTAACTTTATGCTTGCAACTCTTCTGAATATTAATTTTCATCATGTTTAATGTTTCCTTCTTTTTAAGCTGATAAAGCATTCCGTGACATGAAAGTACTCAAGATGAGTCAGTCCATCATAGTCTCTGGAGAATCGGGAGCTGGCAAGACAGAGAACACTAAATTTGTTTTGCGGTTTGTACTTTTGGACTGAAGTCATTCAATTAATTTCTTGTGTTGTGTTTTGATTGACATAAAGACAGAGCAAATTGTAAAGTAATCAGTAGGTTTAAGCCACAATTCAGTAAGATACTTCTACATACACTTTAATACAAGAAATTCATAGGGTTAAACTTAAAAGCTGACATGATAGCATACGGAAGTGGCTGGTATATTCACTGAAAGTGACATCATGTAGTAGTTATGGTTTGTGATGCAGTCATTTTGGTATTGTGTATCTGGTACTGTGGTAGATAAAAACGTAACTAGGCTTTTTAACTGTATCTTGCAAGATACTGTTGGTTTTGCCATAAATGTGCATTTCTGTGTTTTCCCTCTTTGTTTCTTTAGTTTGCTTAAGCACCCAGGGTTTTAAACTCTTGATTTTGAGATCACTGCTGTGATTCTGTAATATATTTTTACCCTAATATACTGAATAAGATTGAATAATGGGATTTATTTATTGATGTTCACGTATGACCGATACTAAATCAAGCATATTAAACTACATGAGGCCATGTTGCTGATGATATATCAGCCTTGCTTCCTCTTATATGGTTTTAATGGTTTTGACCACATTTGCTTTATACTTCAGCTGCTTTATATCACTCTGAAACTTTGTAACTGGAAAGGACTGCTCCATTAAATTCACCTATATCATAGGTAGCCTGATTATTCCACAGTGCAGGCAGTGTGAATATGCTCCCTTCCCCGCCTTGTCCTTGTATCCCAGATTAAGTCTTTTAATTCCATTTTCCCTCACATGTATTCTCTAGTATGTAAGTACAGGAGAGGTATTACCATCCACATCCCATGAAGAATTGTCAAGGCTGTTTGTCCTTCATATGGCTCTTTGCTCCTGTGCAACTTTTAACAGATAGCTGTAAAAATTACTGCAAGGTGCTGGTAATGATTTTTACAGGGGACATCCTAACTTTGATCCTGCTAAGACCTAAAAAAGATGGCAGGCATTGGGAGAACATCTGAGGAATGCTCTCAGAGGAGATTATTCTTTCGCTTCTTGGCAAAGGAAGTTCTGATTACATGGCAGGCAAATACTGGTGCTGCCGTACTCCCCACCACCCACCCCTGTAGAGTCTGCGTGCAAAACATCTTTGGGTTTTAAAAGCAGGAATTTTTTTCCCTTGTGTGTTCAGAAAGCAGAACCAACTAATACAGCTCTGTTAGTGCTCCTAAATTATTTTTGGAAGGCCTCACTTCTAAGAACTGATTTTTAACTCATCCCAGATTTACTTGTGAATTTCCAGAAAGCATGCCCTGTGCTTAGGGAGAAAGGAGGGGGGAAAAAAAAAAAAAGTTGCAACTTTGGATCAATTATGTTATTGATTTATTTCCAGATTCTTTCTTCGCTTGCTAAATTGTATCTTACCTTGATAATGCACCTATAATTTCCTATCTCACCATCTCCATGTGAGATTTTTATTAACACTGATAGTTATGAACACAGAAGCTGTATGCCTGGAAAGTGTTTAATTCAGGAAATACATATGAAACCTTACTCGTTTACTAAGATTATTAAGAAATACAGTACAGTAATAGTTTCATTATTTGTATAAAAGTGTAATTTCCATATGTACATCTAGAAGAAATTTCTAGCATATTTTGAAGTACTGACAAAATCTGAAATCTGCAAGAATATTTGTTTTAACAAAAAAGAAAAGTCAAACTGCCTTTATTTAAAAAAATATGGGTATTTGGAATTGTAATCAATATGCTTTCCCTTTAGTAAATGGTTAGTATGTATGGTGCATGGACATGCTAAGTTCTGTTGACTTGAGGTAACCTGACACATGAAAGATACTGATATTTTTATCCTGCTTTACAGGTATTTGACAGAATCCTATGGTACTGGGCAAGATATTGATGATAGAATTGTAGAAGGTATTGAATTTTCTTTAATTGAATTAAAGATTCCAATGTTTTACTTTCTTTTTTTCTTTCAAAATTTGAAATGTCAGTCAACAGTAACTAAATAAAAGATAGGATGAAAATAGTATCAGACTTCCTTTATACTCTCAGACTTCCTTTATGGGTAGTTTACCATGATCCTAAATTCTGAAAACATATTTTTATCTGTGATTCACTTTATTTAGTATAGTGTCACATAGTCCTTGATCTAGAAAATGTTTAAGAGTGTGTTTGATTTGAACTTCACACACGTATGTACCCAAGATAAATTTTATGCTGTATGAAATCTGCAAGGACAAGATTATGTTCTCATTACTATCTATTAGTACCAGGAAAGAGTAGTTCCTTCTCCTCACCATGAAGTTCTCAAAGCCAGATAAAGCAGGGAAGTTCTTTTAAATTATGGTTCTGGGTCATTTTTGTTATGCCTTTTTTGTCAAAAAGCACATAATTCGTATTAACACTTCCATTGTGTCTATCTTTTGATTCCCAAACAAGGTTATTAGACTGTACTGATCATCAATTTGAGCCTCTTTAATATTGCATGCACTTCCTAATTGAATAGAAGATAACTTTTAGAGAAAACACAAATATCTCAAAACCAAACAACCCTCGGCCAATCTAATATGTCAGTTTAGTCTTCCATGCATATAGTAGATTTATATTGTAATTTCATTACTCTGTCTTTTTCTTAACCCAATATTTTTTACTTTTGCTTTAATTTTTCTGTTTTCAAATTCGAGACACTAGATTATTCAAGAGAACTACTTCAGGCTTTAATCTCTTGTTGCTGTAGGTTTGCTTAAACCAACTCCTTAGTGAAATCTGCTGTGTGCCAAAGGAACTCAAAAAGTGGACAAGAATTGCATAATGCCTGATGTAGTATGCCATAAAATTAATTGATACTTGTAGGTGTTCTTAGAAAAGTTTGGGGTTTTTAATCTAAAACAGCATCTGATGCATGAATTTTGAAGTTTTTTAGGCACAATTTTGATGAGAATGCTTACAGCATATGTATTACTAGAGGAACCTTTAACCTATCTGAAAGACCTTTTGCAATTTGTTTTTATTCATATTTTCTTCAAAAATGTTAATATTATGTAAAATACCTGAATTGTTATCAAAGATCTCTTAAGAAGTCAGTTTTGAAAGTCAGATTTGCATTTTCATAAGCTTTAAGTATTAAAAGCTTTATTCAAAAGCTTTATTAATATTATTAATATGCTTAATAATTATTATTATTAATAATTATTAATAATATCAATGTATATTAATATAATAATTATTTATTATTATTAATAATAAATATTAATAATTATTACTAATATTAATGGTTATCAATATGCTAATTAATATAATTAGCATATTAATTCATAAGCTTTAAGTATTAAAAAAATGAAAAACCTAGCCAAAGGTTAGAAAAGTTAATGCTGATATTGTCCTACTAAATGACACGTTATTATCCATAATTTATCCAATCATGGTAGTTATTCCTTCATTCTTTAATTTTTTAGGAGCAGATTTGTAGATTGTTGTTGGAGTTTTAAATCTGAGTTTCTGCTCACTTAGTTTCCAATGAATAATTTTTTAGTTAAAAGCCTTAAAAAAATCTTGCAGATATTTTCAATGGTTTATTGTTAGTGCGACTCAGTAAATGTTTTCTTTGATCTTCAGAGCTAGTAAATGCAGTCTTTCAGAGGCCTTGTATTTCATAACTACTAAGCATTTTCAAACTGATTGAACTGTGCATGACGTGGGGGGAGAGAGAGGGAGAGACTTTAGGTTGCTGCCACTCTTTCTGTATGGGCTTTAAGGTGCTTGAAAACTGCAGCCAGTAAAAAATTAAATCACTCAATCACTTAATTGACCTAATTTGAAAGGGCATTTTAAAGATGTTTTTGAAATCCACACTCTTCTAATACGTTTTTTTAATTCTGTAATCAATCTAACGTCACATGCATGACATTTAAGTGACACTGTTATCTGTGGAATAAGTGGGTAGTTTAGATTTTATGAATAGCAATTCATTGGGAAGTGTCAAATTGTGTGTTGTCTCCTATAGTTTATGTATCAGTTATTTACCTACTTGCTGTAGAACAACATTACTAAATAAATTTTGGTGCTTGTCTCTGAATTTCTTACACTATTGATTCGAATTGCAATGTTATGTGATATTTAAATACTTCATTGTAAGTTCCATCACAGTAGATCCAGTACAATTTGCAAAATTGATTGTTCCTCAGAGGTGATATTTTTCCTTTAATTTTCAAACCTTATTCCCAATAAGTTCACTGCATAATTAGTATGTATTTGTTCTTCTTTCTTTTTGGTAGTTTACTGATCTGATTTTAACACTTTAAAAAATTTAATTTTTTAAACAGCAAATCCCCTATTAGAAGCCTTTGGAAATGCAAAGACTGTTCGCAACAACAACAGCAGTCGTTTTGGGAAATTTGTAGAAATTCACTTCAATGAAAAGGTACTGGAATTCTGATAATGGATAACCAGTGATGATGTTTTTGCCATAAAATGGTAATGCTAGACTGGAAGTTCAATAATTTATCTTGCACCAAATAGCTACTGTCCTGCTTTACAGATATGACTTGTATTCTATCACCTTGAAAGAAAAACCAGAGCCACCAAGTACTGTGTCAGTACCGGAAAGTGGTGGGTCAAGTCAGTAGGAAAATTACTTCCATCCACAGAAGAATAATATATTATGCAAATATAATATGCAAAAAGGCATATCTAAGGAATACTTGCTGTTAAGTATTTATGCATTCATTTAATGCACAAATAAGTGTCAGTTGCATATTAGATATAAACATATTTTAATGCTTTAATACTCGAAATGAATTATAGATGGCTTTATGTATTTATATGAGGTTTTGGGACCTCACATTAGTATTATGTATGTGACAGAAGTCATGGAATTGTTTTTTGTCAGAAGTTCGCTGTGTAGCTTATGAAAAATTGTCTTTGTTTGGGTGTAGTTTTGCTTGGATAGCATATGTATACACACATTTTACAATTCAAGGATGACTGTATAGCTGCCCAGCATTCCAAGTTGAAGACTTTTGTTGACGATCCCTGTAGAGATTATAAAAGTGCTGCCTCCTCATCTTTCAGATTGAGGACATAAAGAAAAAATTCTTGCAGTTCCTCCTTCCTGCAGAGTTTAAGGTCATCATCTGGTCTTGAGCTTATGGTCTTTTCCTAAGTTTTCACCCCTTGGTTTGTAACTGAACTTCATATCTTTGGTTAATAGTTGAGATAGTAAATAAATAAATTAATTCCTTTAAGGATAGAGGGACTTTATCTGTTGGTCCAGTTCATGTTAATAATAAATTATGGAAAACACCCAAATTTCTACTTGGAATGATGTCAGTCTATCTGTCAACACTTAATGGTGTTTCAGATTAATTGCTTCATCTGAAGCAAATAGCACTCAGCCTATCTTCAGAAACTGCTTAAAAGCCTGTTTAAGCTTTCCAGGGCAAGATCAGCCTGTTTACTTGAGCCCTTTTTTACAAGACTTCATACTTCACAAGACTTCACTTCATGGTGACCTTATTAGATCTGATTTCTCAAAGTAATATAAGTATGGACTGGGGCCTCCTGAATGAGTGAATGACTGCATAGCCATTGTCAAATTTGTCAGTCAGTAAGTCCTTATTAGTTGCTTTAATGGTCGTAAGCTCAGGAATTTCCTTGTTATTAAGATTTGTCTAGGCACAGGGAATTTTATCGTAGGCCAGATAACAAATTGTTTTCAAAATCTGTCGGACTTCCATCTCAGAAAAGAAATGCAAGTGTTTAAAACAAAATGTTT
The DNA here is from genome assembly GCF_003259725.1 of Athene cunicularia. NCBI lineage: Eukaryota > Metazoa > Chordata > Aves > Strigiformes > Strigidae > Athene > Athene cunicularia. Next base: position 34,735,128 of record NW_020799097.1, read on the forward strand.
GCTCATAATTACTCTACATAAGATGTTGTCCAAATATGTGTTCTTTAGTTTTAACCCATTCTTCTCCTTTGCAAGAGTCTCAATGAAAGGCAGCTAGAGAAGGTTGTAATAGCACAGTAATGGTACTTACTGTCATCCAAGAACTGTAAGGGTGGCTGTAGCAATGGTCTTTGCAGGAACTACTGGAATTCTACCAAGGATTTCTGCTTGTTGGGGTGAAGCAGACCTTTATTTTAAGATGAATGTATGTATATGCAATACATGAATCAGGGGGAGAAGTTGTGGAGCAGTGTTTATTGAGCAAGCTATGATCAGATAAATGTAAATTGAAAACTTATGAATCTCAATCCCAAAAATATTCAGCTAATCAGAAAAACGTTTCTTCCTCCTAGAATTCGGTGGTTGGTGGATTTGTATCGCATTACCTTCTGGAGAAATCTAGGATCTGTGTGCAAGGCAAAGAAGAGAGGAATTATCATATCTTTTACAGGCTTTGTGCTGGTGCTCCAGAAGACATTAGGGAAAAACTGTATCTAAGCTCTCCTGACAACTTCAGGGTGAGTATCAGAGTCAGTGTTTGTAAAGCTCCTCATATTGCTGTACATGGGTTTTTTCCTGTAGGTCTCACTAAATTCTCTATTCATTATCTTTGACAGACTCTTTCCTGTTACAAAATCAGAAGATGTTTTTGTTAAATCTATTTGTTCCTGCTGTTTTTCCTTACTGGAAGATTTCCTGTACTTTATGTCTTAAAATTGAGGAATCTTTGCTTTTTCCAAAAACATGCTGTTGCATACCCAGCTGCTAGTAATGTTGTTATGGGCTCTTCTAGAGGTGTAAAATGTGAATTTCTTGATTGTGATCTAACTGTTCAGTGGGTAACCCATCTTTTAAGTCCTGAAAACTGCATTTATTTCTTCCTATTCTAACTGTATGTTTAGGAAGACATAGGAGTTGTCCCATGATTCTCTCTCTTAAGTTGTTCTTCCCTTACACTTTCCACCAAGGATCAGACCATGGTGACAGGGTTGTTATGCTTCTCTGTTCTAGTCCATGTGCTTTCCTCTGTTGTTCTTGGTCTCTCCAGGTTATATCATAAGATTCACCAGTCCCTTTCAGCTGAAAGCTCACCCTTTTATCTCCAGTTGATCCAAAGCCTATGCTCAGCTCTTCCTGCCGAGATTACTTCTATTCATTAAGCATGATTCTCCTTCTTCGGTTTTTCTTCACCTAATTTACTCTTTCCTGAGGACTACTTACTATTTCTGAGTTTTGGCTGTCTTTCCACAATCTGTTACAGTTCCAGTCAGTCAAGTAATGGAGAAGCCAATAAAGTACAAATAAAATCAATGCTGAATGTAATAGTCCTAACTATACCTTAGATAAAATTGAGCTTAAACAGCTGGGAAATAAGACTTGAATCATTGTACATACTTCTTTAAAAATGTTAGGTGAATGTTCAGTGGCAGGGAAAAAGCAGAATAACATTTTAGAAGTTGTTAGCAAAGGGAGAATGAAATAGTGAGTTATGCTGCAGTGTACGTCCATGTTTGTAAACAGCATACACAGCTTTTGTCATCCCGACTCAGAAAGGTATAGTAAAATCCTTGGGTGAAGTAGAGGTCATGTTTGAAGACAATCTCTTGAGTAGCATAGGCCTTTTAATTCAATTCAGTGTGCCTGTTCTGATTTGTTTACTGCCTTTACTTCTTCTCCCCATGCTTTATTTTTAGGGTTTTTGCCTTTTTCTGAAACTATGTGGTGTCTCCCAGTTAACCCTGATTCTGTATTATGTTTCTAGTAGCAATCCCACAAGAAGGCTGTTTTTCTGTCCTATCATTATGTTCTTGCATTCTTTCCTCCCATGTTTCCACTGAATGGTTTTTGCTACTTCATTTTAACTTTTCCTCCATCTTTCCTTCTTTCTCTTTTCTCAGTGTTCTGATTTCACTGAACTGTTTTCAGAAATGATTGGTAAATAACATGACATTTCCTTTTGCTTTCTTCCCTTTCTTGTCAGTCAGATTTTTTTCTCTATTTTATTTTTGGTTTGCCTGAGTGACTCCAACCGTATTTCCCTTATTTTTAAATTCTCTTATTTTCTTAGCGTATTACATTTTAATTATTGCAGTATTTTTTTCCTTGAGATAATAATATTATTGAACTCTTTACTGATACAGTGTTTCTCATTCTTTTCCTGATTGTCCCTTCTCTTTCTCCTCAAGTTTTGCTATGACTTTTAACATCTTTCTAAACCTATTCACATCTTACACTGTTATCACAATTTTACTAGTAAGGTGAAGACTCTTGCCTTCAATCATTCATTCCTGCTATTTAATTATATATAAATGTATTGGTAGGTTTTTCTTTTGTTTTTCTTTCCCTTTTGACAATCACACTTGAACTGTAAATATCTACAAATATACATCATGTGCTTTGTTGACTTGCATTGAAAAGAAAAATATTGGCAAATCAAGTCATACTGGTAAATTACTGGTCAGTTGTTTGCTTATGTTCCATGGTTTATCTCTCTCTCTCTCCACTGTCCCTTGGCTTATGCCTGGCTTGGAATCTCATGGAAACAGAATTTTGTGTATTTCTAAAATACACAGACCAAATCCCTGCCATGAGTTTGGAACGGTTTTGTAACACAACCCTGGAGAGCATGTGCAATTACAAGGATATAAATTAATTAACTGTCATCTTTTTATACTTCCTTGATCTTAAACGGGGTGAGGGGCACTGCTAACAAAGAATTACATTACTGTGTTGATTGGGTTTTTTTGTTGATGTATGTTCATACTTGGTTTTCTAAATAAAACTTGGACTGTGCTTATTTGTTACTTTCTCAAAAATATTTTGCACTCAATTTCATCAGAATTCAGCAGAGGGCTAGAAGCCTTAAAGATACAAAGTTCCCACTAGTTTTGTGCAAAGCAGTGGTTGCATAGATAACACCTAAATTAGTGTACTCGTTGTAGGGAAGGCAGGTGTACGCTGATGACCGAACAGGTTGCTTCTGTCTCTGGGCTTAGCCGAGTCACTCTCTGCTGCCTGATGAGCCAGGAAGTGGCCACAAAACTGCTGATTCCTATTATTCACATCATACATTTGTACTGTGGTATCTAGGTGATCTTGCTTCCTAAAAGCCACGGCAGTATTTTAGGACAAGTTCCCTACTTCCTCAAAGGCATTCCTAGAGGCCTTTGTAGACCTTACATTATTTCTTGAAATATTTAGTTTGTATCTTCTTATAGTTCATCTATTTGTGCAATGGAAACCTGATCTGATGCTTATTAAGAAGGAACCGTTTCTGTTCTTTAGAACGAAATCTTTTCTTCTGAATCACCCAACAAACACAATACTTAAAAAAAACCAGCACCATTTATTTTCATATGATATGGTGCTAGTTTTCAAAACTTTCTTCTTTACTGTGCAGTTCCTCTATGTAGTATTCTCTTGTATGCTTTAAAGTTAAAATCTTGAACAAATTTTCAAATATACATTTTTATTGTGCAGCCATTTTTCCATTAAAACTTACTTCTTGTAGTTAATAGATTTTTAATTCTGGAACTGCATGTGCTGTGTGCCCACTCTTGGAGATTTTTTTAATCAAACACTCTGCACACAAGGCTGTAGATGTCAAGGTCAGAATATAACCTGCTTAAAATGAGGCTGGTTGCAGTACAGTACTGAACAGCCTGAGTGTCTTGACAGAAGGCACTCATTTGCCAGTTTCAATTACAAAGAGTTTACAGTCACATCAGCCTTATCACACCGTGACATAATTTATTTGACTTTGCTAAATTTGCAACAGGTACTTTCATTTCCATTAAGTATATTTGTTGCTTTACCATAAACTAGTATTTGAATCCCAAGTTCTTTGCTGCTTGTTAAAATTTATAATATTAACATATAACTTATTTTTAATTAAAAAAAAATTAACTTCTGAAATGTTTTAAAAAAAGTTTTCACTGTTTAAATGTTACATTTGTCACCTAGTTTTCTTCTGCTGTTAAAAATGCTTTGAAGAATGTTTTACTTTTTAGTATTTTCTATATGAATTTTAATTAAAGGGTAGAATTATCTGTGTTCACCTAATTAAAATCTTCTTTGTTCATGGGCTACAGCAGAGAATCAGTTCACTTCCTTTAGACAAAGGGCTCTGTCCAAGCTTTTGGACGCAGTTCTTAGTTTCAGCTGAACAAATCAAAAAGAAAAAGATGGTGATCCCATTTTGCTCGAAGTCTCAGTCATTATCTGAATGCCTGGTCTATTCCCTTTACTGCACAACATGAGATGGATGTCAGAAGCCAGATTCTGAGTTAGGCTTCTGCTTGTACCATGTTACATGTTTTTAATACTCTTCAGTGCTTTGAATATGCCACATCTCTTAGTACCTATAGAAATATTTCACTGGTGAGGAAAAAATGAATAAAGTTTGGAATTACACATAGGCCAGAAAATTTATTTTCTTGGTTCCTGATTTCGATTTTCTTTTCTGTAATCCCAGACTCCATTAATAGGTTTAATATAGTCAAACTGCGAAAATATTGTGGGACTTAACAAAATTAATATCCCACTGTGTCAAAAAGCATTTTACTTGTCAAAATCAAGACGTTTTCAATAGAAGTTTGTTACTGTTGCACTTCTGTAATTTTGTAGATGTAAATATATACATTTTCAAGGAAGGAATTCTGAATACCTACCATGTTGGTAGTACCACGTGATTAAGCTATGTAGACCAAGTCTTAAATAAAATCACGTTTTCCTTATTTCTGTCTTTTAAGTACGCATTTCCACTTTTTTATTGTTACAGTATTTAAATCGAGGCTGTACCAGATACTTTGCTAACAAAGAAACAGACAAGCAGATTTTGCAGAATCGCAAGAGTCCTGAGGTATGTTTGTATCTTCAGTTGGTTTATATTATTGATTAATGCAGATAGAGTTGAAAATTATGATTATGGTTTTACAGTGTGGAATGAAATGTTCATTTTGCACATCTGTATAGGTCTAAATGGGTACTGTCAAAGCTGGTATATTCAGAACTCTGGTTTTGGAGTTCAGTCCTAGAAATGCATTTTGACATGCATCTTAAAATCCAAAATGGAACAGTATATAAAACTGTTTCCTTTACATTCTTATAATAATAAAATACCTAATGATGCAGCTTGTCTTCTGTGGAAAACAAAAATCAAGAATTTTTAAAATTTTTCTTTTTAAACATTACTACAGGTAGTAATAGGTCAGAAGCAGTAGTCTTTTCTTCCTTTCCTGGAAGAAAGCGTGAAACTTCAAAACATTTCTTTCCTCTTTGTCCATTTTACTTTTTTTTTTTAAACTTAAATGCTACAGTTTCTGGTCATTCCAGCCTTTAAGCTTGTTCACATGAGGACACTAAAAAATTCAATCTGAATTAATAGTATATGTGAATTGGAAGTTGTTTAAACACTTCATTAAACAACTTCTCTGTTCTCTAATACAATGTTGAACGCTTCATGCCTAAAGTATGAATTTTTCATTGGAATGGCTGGAAGATATTTCAATTATTAATCAAAGCCTTAAGTGTGATTCAGTAGCAGTGCAATCTGCATATACAGGTGGAAAAATACAAATATGAATTTCCTCAAGAGTGTCTCTCCCCCAATGACCATACAATCTATTTTACCTTTGAGAACTTGGTCTTGAGCTTGTAGATAGCTTGTGCCTGGCTATGAGAGACAATATAGGTACTTCTTTGCTCAAGTCAACATTGTAAAGTCTACTCCTGGATTTCTAGTGTTTGTATGTTGTAACACTGAACATGTAATACCAATTTCTTTTACTTGAATGTAGGCCATTTTCTATAATAAGGGGTGCTGGAGAGTGAGATACAGAAATGCTGATTTGATACTACTGTGAGTCAGAAAGCTGGTGGATATTTCATTCTCATCAAGCAGACAGTCTAAGAGATGCTTGAGAGATTTTGCCTCAGTTTACTTAATTTGCCTTAAATGAAGATATGTAGTGAGGTTGGTCATTTATTTGGGCATAAAGTATCAACGTTCATCTATTGCTACTGAAAGATGAGCCTGTGCAATCTTCTGTTATTGATGTGATTTACAGTAGGCGGGTGTTCTGTCATAAAACATGTCCTCTGAAGGACTTAATTTGAAATAAGTGTTTGTCTAAACTAAAATATACTGAGAGAATAATTCTAAAAATGTGTATTAGACATTAAGTAGTGGAACATATGATGCCATAATATCTGTATGTTCACAGCCATATGAGTTTGAAGGCCCAATAAAGGATAAAATTTCAATGATATTCAAATCTGGTCTAGACACTTAAACAATAAATATATTACACTGTTCATGTTTTTAAATCAGAAATTGAGTATTTGCTCTGTCATTTTAAGCAAAATATTGTTTATTTTTATAAAAGTAGATGGAATAGTCAATTAATACTTAAATTATTTTTGTGTTTTCCCTATCAGGAAGATGAGGTGATTATTTTACATAATTAAGATGTAGTTTAATTTTAATAAATGTAGTTTAATAGTATTGATGTGTCTAAATGTTGTGTGAATTTTTCAGATGCATGTGGTGTTTTGGTTTGATAAAAATCACGTTAGCTTATTTGATATTAATGAGGCTTCTATTTGAATTATTTTTTTTAGTTGAAAACAAAGTAATTGTAAAAACTTAGGTCCCTCTGTGCATGTTCAGTTAGTCTCTTGATTGCATGCAGATGTGTTACTATCTCCTATGTAAACCTATTAATAATTAAAATAACTTGATATATTTAAATTAGGAAAATCAGCAAAATGTTATTTTAAAACATAGCTGGTATTTTTCTAACCCACAGAACACTGTAAACAACTTTTCTGTTTCTTAATCACCAGCGAATGTTAACAAGTATATTTCTTTAAATCTGTTTAGGATAAGGATAACTTTCCAGTTCTGATTTGTCCTATAAGCCTTTCCCATGTCCTATCAGACTTCCTGTCATCCTATCCCAAGGACCTCAATCATCTTTCAGCTGTTGGGGGCTAGAAGCACTCCTCTGTAGCAATGCTTTGATAGCTCCCTTAGCCAGTCTTCCTTTCCACTGCTTGCTATCCTATATTTTCCCCATCCTTAGTTGTCACATTCTCCAACTTCTGCTTTCTGAAGATAGTTTGAAGTTTGCTTTGAAGTTGAAGTTTAAAGGTCATGCTTCAAAGTATCAACACCATAAATAAGGGTTTTTGCAAAGCCTGTATTATCTGAAGAGCTCTAATATTTTCTACTTAGTTTGGCATGCTTTTTTATGCTTTTTGTTATGGTTTATTCTTGACTGGAAATAATTGCTTACATTTACTTTAAAATCACTTATTGTTTATCAATCACTTTTTGTTTATCTTGTTGTTTTCTAGTATCTCAAAGCAGGGTCCTTGAAAGATCCACTCTTAGATGATCATGGAGATTTCAACAGAATGTGCACAGCAATGAAAAAGATTGGACTGGATGATGCAGAAAAACTTGATCTTTTTAGAGTAGTGGCTGGTGTCCTTCACCTTGGAAATATTGATTTTGAAGAAGCTGGGAGCACATCAGGTTAGATGAAACATAAATTGTTTTCTGTAAAAATATGGAAAATGTCTCTTGATTATAGGTGATTAATTCCATGTGAATTGTTGCTTTAGAAAGCTTCCTCATGTTCAGGGTAATATAGTCTTAATTCACTCCATTTTGAAGTCGTTTACCTGTTTATGTCTCAAAACCATACTTATATTTTAATAATAATTTTAGTCTAACCTCTTGCTAATGTCATAAAAACATCCTGAAATTAGCAACTCCATCTGTAGGAAAAGCCATTATGCCCTTTGGCTTCCAAAAATACCATCATGTTAGTATTTTGAGAGGTGTGGAAAAGAAGTTACAACAAAAACTTAGGTAAATGTAGATTTCTTAATTTTAAGATGTCACTCACAAGATAAGTTGGTATGAGCATAGCTGGGACTCAGCAGAATGTGCAGGAAGGCTGAGGAAGTGGGAATGAGTATTTTGGGATTGGCCGCTCTTACCATACTGCTCAAATCAGCCTCTCTTAAGTTGAGAACCGCTGTCCAGATATTCCTGAAGAACTGAAGAAACTCCCAGTCTGGACATACCACAAATATAACTATAGTAGAAAAGATATGGAAGTACCTCTTTATCTTGAGTTGCAAGATACACAAGATCCGGTGAAACTGGTTCCTCTTAGTCCTACTTCAAGTATGCATAGCTGTTGCCAAACTTGGTAAAATTGTTAGGAAGGTCATACCAAGGAATATTTTAAAAGGTGTTTTGACTGATAAATTAAATGAGTACTAGCCTTATAGGTTCACTAGCTCCCAATCTCAAGCACAGAATCATCACAGAACTGTCCAACCATTCTGTTTGGAAGAGATCATGGGAGATCTCTAGTCCAGTGTGTCCTGGTCAAAGCAGGGCCAACACTGAATTTAGAACAGGTATCTTAGGGTTGTCACAGAGAAGGTGGTTTTCTTCTGTTTTGTTGTGGTTTGTTTTTTTTCTAAGGTCAAATCAGAACATCCCCAGTGTGAATTCATGATCTTGCCATCTTCATGAAGATGACTGAAATGAACATAATTAATGTGAATGAATCTGGGAAGACATCTGAGGGTAGAGAAAGAGTAGTGGCTTCACGGGGCTCAGCAGTAACTGGCAGGGAGCTCCCCTGCTTGGGCCTTCTGTGAGTTGAGACTTTGGGTTTGACAAGGTGGAACAGAGGGAAAAAGGTGTAAATCTGAGTGGAGAGGCAAAGTTTCAGGAGGCAGATGAACAAGAAGGGGAACCACAGACAGTGAGGAAAGTCAGGGCTTAGAGAAGGGAGGAGGGACACCAGAAAATTTCAACAGAGAAAATAAGTTCAAACCCATTTTTTTTCTGGAGTAAATTACTGAAGTTCTAAAATGCTAGTTGCAAATACAGGCTTTATTCTGCTCTCACTTTGTATGTATACACACACAGGGTGTGCATTTGAACTGCTCCAGGCAGTATGTCTCTTACCAGAGACCCTCTAAAGTTCTATTGCTGCTTCAAAAACCTGGGAAACACCAAACCAAAGCTGTTTACTACAGGTCAGATGGTGTTCTAGAGCTTCAAAAATCAAGTCACAAAAGTCTTAATCTTGCGAGGACTCCTACCTCCCTCTTTTCACTTAATGGGTTGTGGAGTTAAGGAATTAAAGAAATGTTTGAGTAGTTATTTATCCCTTTTGGTTTCTTCATTTATGTGTAGAATAAATTTTACCGAGAACAACAGGAAAGAGATATTGGCATACACGATTATTTAAGTGTTAGATTTTGCTAAAGTGCTTGAGCACTCAGGTTTATGAAGCTGGATGAGCTCTGGCGCTGTGGGTGCGGTGTGGAGCAGAAGAAAGCGTGTGCCTGGGAAAATACATACCATTATCTGAATGTATATAAGTGCTGGGACCCTGCCGTGCCAGGCACTTCTGTTGCAGAGCAAGAAGTCTGGAGGGTTACAGGAACATCTGAGTTCAAAAGGTTATGTCAGTACAGTTAGTTTCTAGGTATTAGCACTTTCCTTCTTCATTTTTTGGGGTAATTCTTTTGCTTACAAGCAGGTTAGCTTTTGTACAGCCCACGTTTAGAACCGTGTTCTACAAATACAGAATTTCATGCACAGTTTTGGGGTGTGTTTTTTTTGGTTTTGTTGTTTCGGAGGTTTTCTTGGTTTTGAGAACTCGCTGTTCACTTTTAATACACGAAGTAACTTCAGAGGCAACCTTTAGTTCCTCCGGAGCTGATGTTACTTCCTTCCAAGCTGATGTAACTTGATGTTACTCGTCACGGCGAGATCCTCCCCAGCCTCGCCGCCTGCCTTAGGCTTGTCCATAAGATCTCGGCCACGGGGAGGCGGGCGGTGGGCCGGGGTGGCGGGGCGGGGCCGCGCGGCCCGTGGCGGTGTGTAACGCTCT
>NW_020799097.1:34745148-34766498 GCF_003259725.1 Athene cunicularia
TATGAGCATAGCTGGGACTCAGCAGAGCCCGTGGCGGTGTGTAACGCTCTGTGTGGGTCGGTCGCAGGGGGCTGCACGCTGCGGCCGCGGAGCGAACCGGCGCTGGAGCGCTGCGCCGCGCTGCTGGGGCTGGACCCGGAGGACCTGCGCGGCAGCCTCACGGCGCGCGTCATGCTCACCACGGCAGGGGGCGCCAAAGGAACGGTCATCAGGTGAGTCCCGCCCGGCCGGCGCTGCCGTCTGAAGTAACCGCTTGCCCGACCTCCGCCCCCCGCCCAGGGACCGTCGGGGCTGCCTCCGGACACCGGGTTTGCCCCTTTTCTTAGCCACGGGGAAAACGGGGCTCAAACTCCCGCTTGACCATTTGCAAGCATGAGCTGAGATGCAGTTAGCCTCAGTGCAGCTATTCAAAATGCTTGCTAATGGTTTACGAGGCGCAGGTACAAAAACAATACTACAAAAAAACGGGGGTGCAGTAGACTAGTAGGCTTTCATTGTTAATCCCTTTAAAACAAACAGCGTGCTATGCCTTCCCGTCATGCAAGTGTTCATTTTGAGAGGACGCATTTTTAACAGGGCTTGCCTTTTTTTTTTTTTTTTTTTCTTTAACCAGTTGATCCAAATGCACATTTTCAGATGCTCAGGCTTGTTTTATTGTTGTTACATCACTGGAGTGTTTGTATTTGGAAGAGTGGCAGTTATACAACATCTAGCTAAAACGGCTTTTTTTTTTTTTTTTTCAGAAAAGAATTGCTTAGAATAAGTCACTATCACATTTTAAAAAACCCTCTCACGTGTCACAAGTATGCTGTGTGGCCAAAGAATAGCGCTCATCCTGTTAAATCTGTAACCTACACAGTAAATTAGGTATGGTAAGAGATTTAACATACACTGTACCAAGGAATGTTAATGCTCTGCCAAAAGTATTTCACAAGATACTTCGATACATCTTTTTTGTCATGGGAGCTGCACAGTGCTCCCATGACTGCTGCCCTGTGATATTAGGTCTACTTAGAGGATACTATATCTACCCTTCTCATTGTCTGGGTCGACAGTGTCCCTGTGTTTGCCACATTCTTCTGAAATCAAATTTCAGCTTTAAAAACACCACCTGTTGCTGGTAAACAGATATTTAATATTGACTGCAAAGTTAATATTTTTTCATAGAAACATAAAAATAGTAGAACAGGATACTTTTCTTTTTTTTTTTTTTTTTTTTTCTGTAGCTTTTAAGAATGCATCACTATTGTAGTAAATAGTGACCTTAAAGTGATTGTCCCTTTCATTTTGACAAGAAGGTGTTAGCAAGGTAGCCTCCTATGGATAGCGATTTCTTTCTGTACACACATGGAGAAGGAATAATTACAAAGAATGTGTTTAAAGGTGCTACTGATGATAACATTTTGATACCGTGGAAGTGATTACTGATGTGAAACAGTTTTATGACAGTGATTTCACTACAGTTGCCTTTTGTTTATGAAAAACCTGTATCTTCCACCACAAATTTTCTCTTGTGAGATGGGTTCTTCTAGCACACAAGCTGTCAGGGATCCTAGCTAAGCTGCATGCAACTGAATTGCGTGGTTTAACACTGAGTTTTCTATGTTGTGTATTTTCTGGAGTTAAACACCGCATCAAAAGCTGAACTTGGGCTAAACAGTTTTGAGCACATTGAAAGTAATTCTTAATGTTTAGCTGAATGCATTGATCTTTTAATTAGGAAACTAATTAACATTCCCTTCACTCATTGGAAGAATGCATGGATGCTTCTTACTTACTTATGGAAACAATCAGATTGTTTTAGTGAATCAGAAATACAACCATTACACCAGGAGTTCAAAGTATGAAAGCCGTAATTAATTGTCTGTACTAATGTGGTTTATATAAGTCCCTTGCATATTTATTTTGAATTTATTATGCTTTAAAGTATGAAATACTTACTAACATTTCATAAACCTTTAGACTGAAACTAAGTAACAGCTGATTGATTTAACCTTGGTATGTCACTGTGGCCAGTAAAGGTGGCAGGTGTTGGTTAACACATGCTTAGGTTATGTCAGACATATGAGGTGAAAAGTTGATCTTCAAGCACTTGAGAGCATCGGCTTTTTTAGTCCTCAAGGGATATAATGGATTTGAGTAATGAAGATTTCCACTGGTCAAGAGCTTATTCTGTACAAGAGAAGTAATCTTGATCTCTACCTAATTCTAATCAAGACTGCTAAATTAAAAGATAATAGCTTTAGCGGAAATATTGTTCAGTGCCTGCTTCCTGATCTCCAGGGTGAAACTGATCTTCCTAGCCAAAATTTGAGCATAATAAACCATCAGTGACAGCCTGTACTGTTTGAACGTCCTGGGTTTTTGGGGGTACACAGGAGCTCTTCTGAATTAACTCATACTCTTATGTTTAGCGTGGGTATGGGCTGTTGTTCAGTAATACATTATTACCAAATAGCTGACCTTTAAGGGGTATTTCTGGATAGAGCAAACAAGTAGAATTCTTGGTAGTCTGCTTATTTCTGTACTTTGAAAGAAGGGATGTTCAAGAGTTAGAACTCCATAGTGACTACCATGGAAAAAGTCATAACGCAGAGACAAAGGGTAAGTAATGTTTGGGAAGGAGTTATTCTGCCTTTAGTTAAAAGCTCAAGATCTGTATCTCTTCATAATATTTTCAGTAGTGCTTTTCTGGAAAGTGATTATAAATTCCTCCTCTCCCCCCCAGTTACTAGAAATTGGAGACTTAGTCACTATCATCTTGCTACCTTATTAGCTAATATGGAAAGTTAAAAATAATTTGTATCTTTATAATAACCTGTACATGTAGGAAAACATGGGTCTTGTGGGACAAAGTGCCTCTAGTGGCCAGTATTTTCCACGTTTTACTATTTGCTGTCTTCTGGACCATGTTTAAATTGACAGCAAAATCTTTGATATATTCATCCAGGGGAACCTTTATCAGTATTATGGATAACATCGGAGTAGAAAATTATATATTATACAGTACAGATGGTACTCCTCATATTAACACATGGCGGTATGAGAATTGCAGATTTTGAAAGTTAGTAACATTTTTCACTTAATTGAGCTTGTGATCCACTCTTAACTGCTGATCTTTCTCTCTCTGTTGACTCACTGCTTAGCTCTTTATTCTCCATCTTGCATTTATATTTTTGAATTCTCTTAAGTATATCACCACATTCTTTCCTTTACCAAAATCTTTTTTGTGGGTTTTTAGATTGTATCTTCAATTCGTGAAAGTAATTTTGTATGCAAATCTTGTTACCAAGATTTTCTGCTTTCTTAGTTCAGTATTATCAGACTTTTTTTTTTTTTTTTAAAATACCTTTACTTTTGCACTCCTTTGAAGTGAAAGTGTTAACTAGAAGAAGAAGGGGTTTGAACAAGTGACATCCATATTGGATTCAGATGGCACCCTACTGGAAATGCTCTCAGTGAACTATTGAGTCAGCCTCTGAGAACAGATTAGTCTTGGCTCTTGTACACAGAACATACAGATAAAGCATGTCTATATAGTTTCCTTTTGAGAATGTTTGGTGGGACATATCAAGGACTAAAGTAAAGGTGTATCATAATATACTGCTTCCCTTTCACCACATCTCAAGTGACCCTGTCAAGGAAGGTTTCTTATGAACAAATACAATTTTTGCAACAGCTTCAAATTCACTTTGGTTTAAGACTAGAAATTTTCTGTTCAGCATATTTACCCTGATAAGCCTGAGGTGTTCTTAGCAGTGTACAGTTTCAAAAGTCTGCTAACACAAGGAGCTATGTTTTTGTGCCAGCAGATCTTATTTTTCCCCAATGTTTTGTATTGTGGATGGAAAAAACATTCAGAGGGCTCTTTCCACCATCTCAGAGGATTAATGCATTAAACCTCTTTCTCCAGCCTTTTCTAAACTCGTGCAGCTAAAAGCAAATGTACACTAATAAACAGACTAGTATCTTCTTGTGTGGCATACATACTGCATGTACAGGAAAGTGAACTGGACTGTTTTAGATATTTATTAAATAGCCACCAGGTTTTTCTATGGTGGCGTGGTTTAGAAACTATTTGATTGCTATCAATATTAGAGTTTTGACAAGAACATTGTTTTAATTTGTTCTGACAACCCAAAGAGCTACTCATTTCTCTCTCTCTTTCTTAGGGACCTTTTGTGTGCAAGTAGATCATGTGAGTCCTAATAGGTCACAGTGAATAAATAGCTCAGCTGAAATCACGGTGCTCAGAGTATAACAAAGGCTTTATTCTGCTGGGCACAATGGAGCCAACAAGGAACAGTAGGAGGGTGATGCTAAATGCTATCTCTGTGAATTTTATTAAATACTAATGTGCAGTGGACTACCAGGGAGACTTGACAGCTGCACTACATTTATCTGTCCTTGTTAGTCTCCCAAAAAAGTCCATAATGATCACCTTGTTGGCTGATGTTTTTACCATCCATGTAAAGTGTGTTTACAGAGAGAAATAATGTGTTAGTATTCAAACTTTGGTGCATCTCTTAGACTGCAATTGCACTATACTACTCTCTTATTCATTTTCTCTCTTTCCAAGAAGACTTTCAAAGAGGACTCTGTCATCACAAAGTAAATTATTTCACTTATTTCACAGTGTGAAGAATTTACCTTACATGATTCCTGGTTCTCCACCTTCTTTTGGTGTACATTTCCTACCAAATTTTTTTTTTTTTTTTTTTGGGTGGAACTGAAGCCCCTGTTGGAAAAACATTGTGTTTTTTTTAAAACAAAACATTTTTCTACAGTTTTTGGACCTTCACCTTTTCTCAAATTACGAATGTTCTGTTTATATTCTTTTAATTACATAGACCTTTCACTAGGTAGGGTTATTTCATCTAGGCCATTTTATTTGTGAAGCAGTAACCTTATTGGATGACAGTAGCTGATGGTATCGCTTCACTTACTCTCTCTCTCTCTTAATCGTCAATTATGAGCAAATTATACATATTTTAATTGCAGTTTATTGTTCTGGAAAATGTTTGGGGACTGCATGGATTTATCCACAAGATAAATCCAGCCCATGAGAGCGCTTTCCTCCAGGCCTCAGACTCTGTGGATCAGTGTAAACCTTGCTGAAAAAATTAGTATGAAGAACAAACATTTTTTTTGTTGTTGCAGCCTTACCAAATATCTTAGAATTTGGAAAAATTTCTTCCCTGTTCCTGACAAATAAGTGATGTATGGAGGAGAGGGAGAGAAGGTGAAATGAAGGAAGGAAAATATATCTTTTCCTGTTCAGACAAGAAACAGGAGGAGCAAAGGGATTCATTTGTCAGTGTGTAGACCAGAGGAAAGGAGGAGCTGAGGGAAAGCAAGTTCATGAGAAGAAAGTTACTCATTCTGAATGTCAGGTCTGTAATAGAGCCCTTTTGTATCTACTGGTATCTACCAGTGGAATTTCAGCATTATTTAGTGGTTCTGTACATTCAGCTGTGGAAAATGCATTGCAGGGTTACATTTTCTTTCCAGGGGTTTCTACTGCATACTATGAAACTTAAAATAACAATAGGGGTTTGTGCAGTCCCTGAAATTCTACTTAATAATGGCAGAATTTGTTACTTTTGAAGAACAGGGCTGTTTTATAAATAAAATCTCCAGAAGTATGACTTGTTTAAAAAAATAAATTGAAAGCATAAGTGATTGTATTATGTAATAGGCCTGCAGCTGACGTGGGAATTAGTATTCTGATCTCTTAAACGTATCAGAATGGAATGTAAGGGTACCTTCCTTCTATTTATAAGATAAGATTGCTGTCAGTACTCATTACCATAAGATAAGTCAGAAGATACTTAGTGAAAGACAAGATTGTGTGTTAAAGCTAATTACTATCTAATGTAATGTAGCTGCAGGTGTCCTTAGTGAATGGAGTCTCTGGTTCCCTGACTTACCAGTCACAATAGAAAGTGATCTCCATCAGTCTCACATTTCTGCACCAGAAGTATCATCCTTGAAAAAATACAGAAATAATAAATTTGAGCTATTTTAGTGCTTATGAATCTTGGGAAGTGAAGGAAATGATGCAATATGGGTAAGCTTTGTAGCCTTAAGTTTTCATTTTCTCGCCTGCCAGTTCTTTGTACTTCTGTATACAGAAAACTACCTGGAGGGGGCGATAGGGCAGTTCTGCAGCCAGGACATCTTGAACCTTTGTGTAGGGCTTACTTAAACAGATCAGTTAAGAGGTATTTTTTAAATGTAGATTTACTGCATACTTGAAGTTTCTAACTGGTTATCCACCACCTTAGCTGGACAGTCTATCCGTTGATTATTAATAATGGTTACTGTAGTGCTGGTGGTCCAAGGATATGAGAGGCAAGGTGTATGGGAAGAAGTAACAAAGGGTGTTCAATGGAGAGAAGTGATTTGTTTTATTAAGGCAACTGTGAAATATTTAGAAAAAGCTTTTGGCATACAACCATTGTCCTTTATTCTTTATGACAAAGAGGACTGGTATGATAAAAATATTGACATTATTTGTCCCTGTTCCTCCCTGCAAATTTTATCAGTTTGGATAGCAAAGGTGGTCTCCCTAAAAATCTCTTCTTTTGGTTTAATTTAATATTAGATATGTCATCTGTATGTCATGATACAGTGTTCTGCAAAGCCTTTGTGTACCCATAGTTGTTCTAAATTGTAGGCCTTCTTTCCATGCATGAAATTTTGTCGCTGTCTGGTCAAGGGGCTATCAGTATTTAATTTTTTTCCCCCTTTTAATTTATATTTATATAAATAAATATATATTTATTTATTGACATGTAAAAATCCTTTGGAGAGCTTTGACCTTTGACGGTCTGATTCTGTTCTGGTCTGAGATTAGTAGGGCTTTTGCTTTTGAATTCTTTAGCAACATGATTGGAATCTAAGGGCAGTTTGCAATCATACCATGAAGACAAAGGTTCATTTTTCATGCTTCTTTCACATTGTTTGTTAAACACTTCCTTATGGCTTTATTGTTGTATCAGTTGTCTTATTCTGAAGATTTCTACAGGTGCTTTCTCAGCTGTGTACAGTGTAATAGATTTCAGATTAACAGAAAAACAGTTAAAAAAAAAAAAGTCTTGGATCAATACATTCTACACAACATGATGTGGTTAAAGGTGCTTTGAAATATATGCATTCCAAGCCTGTTACTGTCATCCTGACTTTAGAAAATTGCTAGATAGATATTATTTATACATAAATATGTAGCTATGTTTGCCTGATATTCACACAGTTTTGTCATGCATTTCATAGGCTTTGAAGTTGTGACTCATGGGTTTTTTTGTTGTGGTTTTTTTTTTTTTTTTAATTGTTAAACTAGGATGTAAACTTGTAATAAATAGTCACAATGCAGAATAAAGGTTTATAAATAAAGTAGGGCGAATAAATTCTCATCTCTTAAAAGGCCCCTTCTTCCAGTGTTTAAAAAGAATCCTTATTTCAGGATTGCATATAACTTTCACCATGAGAATGCACTCCCTTATCTATGTTGTTTTTATATTTGTTACCAATTAACTTACAGCCTTATAGTTTTAATTATAGCTCTTACAAAAACATAGGGATGAAAATATCAGAGCAAAACTGCACTATAGGTTTTATTGTAATTAGGCAGCTCATAAATAGTTGAAATTTTTTTTTGTAGATGGGAATATATATGTTTTTAAGTACCTTTCTCTGGCAATTATCAGTATGGTTTCTGATTATCTATTGAATAAGTATGAAAACATCAGCATCTCACTTCTGATGAGGATAGTGAAGCATTATTCTTCCTTTTTACAGGTAGCATAGTTAGTCTAACTTGGCAACATTGTCTCCTACTTGGGCCTAGACCCCAGGGTTTTTTTTGTCCAATTATTTACAGTAATTGGAAAGATTCTTTTTAAGTTTAGAGTCTAATCCTAGTGTTTCAGAGTAGTGAATTCTGAAAAATAAGATGTGTATTTTTGTTTTTTAGGGTACCCTTGAAAGTGGAACAAGCAAACAATGCTCGTGATGCCTTGGCTAAAACGGTGTATAGTCATCTGTTTGACCATGTAGTGAACAGGGTAAACCAGTGTTTTCCATTTGAGACTTCTTCTTTCTTCATTGGAGTTCTAGATATAGCTGGTTTTGGTAAGTATACTTAAAAAAACCCCACCTTTCCACTCATCTGTCATTGCCACAAAAGATTTAATGGTAGATTTTGTAATGGAGAGTGGAAGAGTTTTCTTTTTGGTGGTGGTGGGATGGGTTACAATAGCTTAAGAAGATATGAAGAGGGCTGATAAAGCCTCATTTTCATTTTATTTTAAAGATAAAAGAATGCAGAGATTGAGTTTCTGTTTATGACCTAATAACGCTAATAAGTGTTAGCATCAAACTGAACATGTAGTGGTTTCAGATTCCTGTAGTGTCTGCATAGACACAGCTTTTGAAGGACTCGAAATTTGGACTGGAATCTTACTGTGAACACCCAGTAAAATTAGAAAAGGTATTGCATGTGCATGCTGTTTTACCATTCAGTCCTGAGAAGATCACTCCATACTGACACACAGTGAAATGAAGTTTCTGAATTAAGACTGTTTCCTGGAGGCTGGATAGTTCTGTTACAGAGTTGGACTTTGGGCTCCTGGTTGTTCCCGGGAAGTGGTGGGTGTTGATGGTTCCCATAATGCTTTTGTTGTGTTGACTCACTGAGATTCAGAATAGGGCATGTTTTCTGGTGTGTTCTAGCCCTGTTAAGGTGGTCCAAGAACAGTGAAAAAGGGAACCTTTGGTTTTCAGGTCTTTAGAGCTATGATATCCTGTGCCAGCCTGTTGTAACATGGGTGCATGAGAATGTATTGGTATAGGTTCATTGTATGGTAGTATTTTGCTTTGGTTTGATGCCAGATACAACTGTCTGTTATTTGTCTTAGAAATGTGATCTGCCACAGTATTTCTATATTTGTGTTGTGTGAAACTTGAAAATATGTAAAAGCATTTATTTTACTGAAAGAAACAGATATGGATCTGAACACATCTTTAAATATTAGCACTGTGAAGCTTTTTTTAGTTACTATGTAATATATATTCTCTCCATTTACCATAGAAGTTTAACTTCTGTTTTTCAGAATACTTTGAGCACAACAGTTTTGAACAATTCTGTATTAACTACTGTAATGAAAAACTGCAGCAGTTTTTTAATGAAAGGATTCTGAAAGAGGTATGTTGTATGTAATGTTATATCTGAGGATTTATTTTTTTGGTAAAGAGATACTTGAAGAAAGGTTCTGTTTTCTGTAAGATTGCACATTATGCTTAGATTAAAAAAAGATGCAGTTGACAAACTGTTTTCCTACTGTGTGACATCTGATTGTGCCAGAGAAGAATACTGTTTTTTGAAAACCAACAATCTTTTTTCTTCTTCTTTTTTACTATTCATTAAAATGAGGCATCCAGATACTGGACAATATCTCATACGTAATGGGAATATCTAATTGCTTTGGCATATCATTAAGGAGGTGAAGTTGAATATATTAAGCTGTGGAAGGAAATTTTAAAATTTATGTTGATTCATGCTGTATTTAAAAATGTCTTCCTGTTTATTTAAAAAAAAATTTTTTTGATGGGTAAAAAAAATATGTGGTGAGTGGTATTTTCTCTTTTCAATTTTTTTTTTTTTTTTTTTTTTTTTTTTTTTAAGGAACAAGAACTTTACCAGAAAGAAGGCCTGGGGGTTAATGAAGTGCGCTATGTAGATAATCAGGACTGTATAGGTATGTACTTCTTGAAATGTCAAGATATTTGTTAGTGTTACAGAGAAAAAAAGTTTCAAGCAGAAGAGGCGAGATATGCACAGCACTAGTAGGTTTATAGTTTTATGTTTTTAATGATTTGCAACCTTGTGAATTCTTCCAGCTTTGTATAAGATTACAGTTCTGGTTGGTAGTAGAGCTGTGTTGTCCTATGGTGTGTAATAACTGCAGCTGGGACTTGTGAATTTCTTGTGCATTTTCCTAGCAAACTAATTAGAACACCTAAGTAAGGTAAAGAAAGTGAAGAAGGGTGTGAGGGTGTCTGGTGAAAAATATTCCATGAATTGATAAAATCCTATTCCATTCCCCTCACCTTTTCTGAGCTGGTGAGCAAAGAAACAAAATGAACTATAGGCAACAGGCTGTAGAAGTTACTGCTGCTTTTAGGCTTCCCCGGGCTTATATATACGATAGGCTTAAGGTTGAGTTTTTTTCCTTGTTTGTTTTTTTTTTTTTACCCCCCCTTGTGTTCAACTTGTGTCCTCCAAATTGGTGTATTGTGAACAAAAGTTCATTTTGCTTTTGCATTTACAGTAATTTGCTTTAAGGTAACTAGTCAGTCCTGGCTGAGCAGAGTGACAGAATTAATTAACATCTGTTGCAAAATGTCTGGTTCTGAGCTTCACTTTGACAGATAGGACTGTGCAGTCACTCTGATTTAACTAAAGACAACTCTTGTCAAGCAAGCCTCTTA
This sequence comes from Athene cunicularia, assembly GCF_003259725.1. Classification (NCBI taxonomy): domain Eukaryota; kingdom Metazoa; phylum Chordata; class Aves; order Strigiformes; family Strigidae; genus Athene; species Athene cunicularia. The sequence goes on from NW_020799097.1 coordinate 34,755,640, forward strand.
GCCATCTTGTGAAAAAACAACAGGAAGGTATTTGGAGGAGGAAACAAAAGCAACAAAATTAACAGGAAATAGGTGACTTCCATGAGTACGAATCTCTCTTCTAGTGGTTTAATAATGTGTTTAATGTGTATATGAGCCTGAGCCTGTTCCCCAAAATGTTATAGTTTTGAGACTGTCATGTTTCTATAAAAAGGGTTGCTTACCCCCAGTGCATGTTTCTGTGGTTTGTTGGTTTGGTTTTCTTTCTTTCTTTTTTTTTTTTTTTTTTTTTTTTTTTTTTTTTTTTTTTTTTTTTTTTTTTTAACATATCTCAGGATCAAAAGGTGTTCCTTGGTGCCTATTGGAAGAAAAGGTCTCTGACTCATAGTGGGAAATTAGGTCAGGTTGTTGAGATGGTTGCCAAGTTGTTGCCTTTTTCTGCCATAAAAAAGGTTTGGGAAGATTACCTAAGAATACAAGTAGCAGTCCCTCAGTCATGAACCCTTTTACTATTCCAACCATCATATGACACCCCATCACAGATTTGATGCGTTTCTTCATTGTATGAGTTACGCCTTTTTTCTGTTCTTGCATAGTCAGGAGAAAAGGATTTTCTACTGACTTTTGAAGTGAGTGAGAAAAATTTTGTTGGTTTCTGAAAAAACTTTTGTTTAAGGTGTTGGACCAGGCTGGTGGCAGCAGTGAACATGTAGAAATACTGTCACAAAAGGATACTATGTTGACATGGACAATTTTTTAAAACTATGGAAGAATCTTAGAAACAAGTCATTAGTATATTAGAATCTTTTGATGGAATGGTAGTCATATCTGTTGCTAAATTAGCTTATTCAGATTTCATAAGCATAAATTATTTCCTTTGGGACTGTCTTTCTGCTTTATATATAGCCTCAAACTGTTTACAATCTGTGCTAAGGGTTCATAGGCATTGCTGCAGTACAACCATTAGTCAGTTTTGTAGATAATACAAAAAAAGTTTTAAAAGCTGCAAAATTCTTGTGTCTGATACTTTCAAGAGCATGAATTTCTATGTGAGCTTTCAAAGGCTTTTCTGTATGTATGTGAAAGGTCAAGACAATATACTTGTAAAAAGTTGTGAACCCACCATGTATGTGCAAGCTTTTCTTAAAACAAATGCATTTCATTTTTTCCCTGGATCCTATTCTGAATGGAGGTATGTGCCTTTTCATGCTTTTAGTTTTGATATGTGGTGAAACATAGATGAAAAGCTTGAAAAAAAACCCCAACAATATGAGCAATTATCCCATAAGGACCTATGGTCATATCACAGAAACATTTAGGCACCTTTTGCATATTAGATGACTAAATTTAACTTGAGATGCAGAGTAAAAAACAGTTTTCTGCTGTATTCCTTGTGTTAGACTTAGAACTTGGTATGGATAGGATATCAATTAAATCAACAATTCAGATATGTAGAATTAATTTGCAATTACTTTTTTGTACTTTATGCTAGCAGCTTTCCCTAGATACCTTTATACAGAATTCCATCAGTAGCATTTTAAACTTGTAATGTTCACTTCTGATATGATATGATATATATTCAATTTTTATAAATATGTTTTGTTCCATTAATAGATTTGATTGAAGCAAAATTAATAGGTCTACTGGATATTTTGGATGAAGAAAACCGTCTTCCCCAACCAAGTGACCAGCATTTTACTTCAGTTGTGCACCAAAAACACAAGGACCATTTCAGGCTCTCTGTAGGTTTATTTTTGATGTCTTGTCTTGTTTTAATAGAACAGTTCTTTGAACAGTTGATAGAAACACTTCAATTTGATGAAAACCTTTCCTAAGAAATCTCATACCACACCAGTCTGCATAATTCATATTCTTTTGTTAAGTACAAGTTTGGTTATTAGGTTTGTTGAAAAGTTCACTGAAGGCTTAAGTTGTGTAGTAGTTCTAATATCCTGCTAAAACTAAAGCCATATTCTTCACTTACATTTGAAGTTTGTTAACATCTAATGCATGAAAAGGAAAGAAAAACACTTTTTAATTTAGGTTATTTCATATCATTTGAGTTATCTTGTTGATCCTTTCAAAAATTGCTTGCTTTGGAGAATATTTGACTCACAGGGAGTGTCTAGCTAGCACTTCGGAGATAAAAATAGGGAACACACAAGGAAAACCTTTTTGTTGTTAATTCCTTAACATACAGCACTCTGGAAGATTAATGCAAATTACTGCATTTTAAGTACATGCTTTCTGCTGAAAAAAATGCAAGCAAAGGGAGCCAAATAAAATTGTCATCCATTTACCTTTTGTTAAGTTTCCACTTAATCTTGCTTAACTGGATTGCTGTGCAATGAAATGTTTTTGTTGGTATGTGTACAATCAACTAGGTTGCCTTTTCAAATATACCATCTAAAAACTTATTTTAAGCTTCTAACTAATCCTGTTCATGTAACAAGGCTATTAATCAGCCCTGGAATTAATGACATAGAAATTGTTGATAAAAGGCAAAAAGAAAATCAACTAGCTGGAGTTAGCAATCCTGGTGACCTTTATTTTGAATGTGAGGTATACAAGGGTGTGGGTTTTGGAATTTCTTGGTTTGAATGGGAATGGTAGTAGTCATCCCAAGTGTACTGCAGGCAATGTAATATTTTAACTCCTAGTGCTCCTGGCAGAATCATGGTGATGTTTTAAGAATAAACTTTTTCTCACTCTACAGTATAATTTATAATTCGACTTTTAATTCCAGATTCCTAGAAAGTCTAAATTGGCTGTTCACAGAAATATCAGAGATGATGAAGGCTTTATTATCCGACATTTTGCAGGAGCAGTATGCTATGAGACGGTAATTTTACTTGTGCAAACTATTTTTGTTATGCTTGTTGTATTTCTATATTTTTAAGGGTATATAGGTTAAATAACAAAATTTCCTTTCATTAGAGGAGAAATTCAAAAGTTGATATGTCTTACCTTTGAAACTAATTTGTGAGTATGTGGCACAATTGACAGTTTCTTTTAAATTCTCAGATTACAGACTGTTTTGGTTACATTTTTTGTAAGAGTTTGTTATAAATCTATAGGTAATTGTGTCAATATTAAATATATTGATTCACAATCTATTACAAATCTTACATTAACAGACCTTTGTATCTTGAAGAGAGAAATAAATGATATAAAAGTATTGTTAGACTTAAGAGTAGCTTCTGAGAAGCACTGTTATCCTTGTGTGCAGTCACTGTTCATGTTATATTAAAAATCATGTTTTATACTTTTTGCTTTCCATTTCTGGTGGCAATAGAGTTGTTCATGTAAGAATATGAAATACCTGAAATTGCTACCTTCAAAATACATTCCATATTCTTGTAATTTTTTGACTATTCAGTATCAAAAACATTGAAACATCTAAAGGCAATATGTAAAACTTTTTTTTTTTTTTTTAAATAACAGTTTAGGATAAACAAAGATACTTAATACTTTGTTCTGGTCTTTAACTCCAGTGTCTAAGGTGAAAGCTACTCCCACAGACTTTTTTTTTTTTTTAAATCATTTGAAAATCCATACTTTGAGAGCTTGTTCTTTCTTACTTCAAAATACTCCAAGAATCGTAATGATTGCTGTGCTGTTTGAAGTAGGCACATTCTGTAGGTCATTTTACAAATAAGAAAATTGAAGTCTGTGTGTTACCTATCTGATTTTTCTGAGGTTGCTCAGTGAGACAACATCAAAATAATAAAACTGGAACACATTTGTTCAAGTGCTCTATGTTAAACTGTGTACTTCATCATATGTTAATAATACCTTAGAGTGTCTTCAGGAATGGAGGAGCCAGATATGAGCATGAGCTCTACTGTTAGAGCTAATCAGATATGAGGTTACTTTGGAGCAGAAGCTATGCTAATATGCTTGACTTAATTTATGCCCTCCCTCAGAGGGACTTAGATTGGGCCTTAAAACTTTTGGACTATAGCTGCCTTGTACCTCACCTTTTATTTGTTTGTCTTTTCCGCTGCACTTTGTGGTAGTTCTCAGAATCTGATTTGTGGTGAGGACGCTCATCTGGCTGCATTCATATTCCAGTCTTCTGTTTTCATAGTCCAAGGGAATTTTGGAGGCCTGTGTTTGTCCTTTGATTCTCATCCCCATTAAATCCTTTTATGAGATATCCGGCAAATTCATAGTTTCTTTGAATTAGGCTTTTTCTGTTCATAAATACAATATATATCATTAAAGTTACACCAAAATCTACTGAGAATTTTGTTAACTGTGAAATTGGGTACTAGTGTCTTGATCTGTGAATTTCAGTGTAATCTATTGTTCTGAACTTGTAAAAGTTAGTGAGCAAATTTAAATAAAGAGATAAGGTTTGTAGGAAGCAACAATATCTTTTATTAAATCAACTGTTCTTAAATAGTCATAGTACTACTAAAGTAACCATTTTTCAGTTCATTTTCCAAACTCCAGATGCATCAATTAAATTCCAGACTGTAGATGCCCCAATTAAAGTGTGCATGTTAATTCCCATTTCACAACAGATCTTAAGTGAAGATCTACAAGCAGTGAAGAATTAGGAAGTTCTCAGAATGCCTAAGTCATGATGTGTTCAGTGCTGGAAATGGAAACAAGGAGGATAATCATTGGCAAAAATATAACCAATCTCTTAAAAGTCACTAAACCTTACCTTGGGTTTCATGATTCCAACATGCTTCAAATTTAAAAATATCTTTTCTCTCTGACATTAGTGTTTTGTGTGTCCAGATGAAAAGTTATTTGAAATAATGTAAGAATATTTACCCTAAATACTCTTGCTGATTTTTGAATTAAGTATATGAAATTGTTTTCTTTCATTTTCTTTAAGACTTCAGTAACTGGGGCAGTGAAACAAATGTGCTATTATTTCTTGGGTTACCTTTTCAGATGCAATTTGTGGAAAAAAACAATGATGCTTTGCACATGTCCCTTGAATCTCTTATATGTGAATCCAAGGACAAGTTTGTTCGACAGCTGTTTGAATCTAACACTAACAACAACAAGGATCCTAAACAAAAAGCTGGGAAACTTAGTTTCATCAGTGTGGGAAACAAATTCAAGGTAACATAATATAGCAAAGAATCTTATCTTCTTGTAATATATGCCAGTTCTGAGTTCCTTGAAATAAGTAAAACCTAAGGTTGATGGTAATTTGAGATTCAGACAAAGAAAAATTTCTTAAATAGATGTTTTTTTTTCTATAGAATTATAAGAAAACAGTATACTCAAGCTACATGCTATGTGTTTCTGCCAGAAAGATGTTTCATAATAGTCCTCACAGAGATTATTTTAAGTCAGAATTTTGTAAAGCCACATAGAAGTCTTTATTCAAAAGGTTTGCAATCTTGAGATCTAAATTTGGGTTCTGTGGACTGTAAGGGGTTCTAATGTGACAAAAGATGTTTCATCCTATCTTGATAGTGCATTCTAGAAGATGTATCAATTTGCTACAGTTTGCCGTTCTCAAAATTCAATACCTAACCTAACCACTGTTTCTCCTCTCCTAAAATATATTCATGGCTTTCACAGAAATATGTGCATTGTGCTGAATGTTTCCTTTCTCAATACCTGAATCTGATGCTTCTCATTTTCTCCTTTCTTCTGCTTGTGGTAAAGCTGACCTTCAAACCTTGTCTTCTCCAAATGTTTTCTGCATCCTTTTCTCATACAGCAGTTTTATTTTAGCTGGACTATTCCAGCTCAGGATGGCTAGAAAGAGAACTATAGGGGAATTAAGAGATGAAAAGCAGACACAACTATGGGCTGCAGGTAAATTTTTCAATCTCATGGATTTACTGTTGGTAGAGCTGCTGCAATTTCAGCAAGAGCTCTTCTCAACACATCTGGGCCAGATCCAATGAAGGATTTCAATGCTTTCAAGTGCTGCAACGTTTTTGGTATGCTACCTTACCTGGAGCACCTAAAACCCCACATCATGTTCCTAGCTAGACTCCTTATGCCATCCCTGGGGAAAGTAGGTATCTTACACAATCAAAAAATCTTTTTGTAGTGTGCCAATAGCAGAAGAGTGTTTCTACATTTCTGCTCTATGTCATGGTTAAGTGCTGAATCAGGACTGCAAGATAAATTCCTCCTTGCATAATTATCTTGTGGCTGGTGTTTAGAACTGTTCTCTAAAAATGCAGGGGCTGAAGAACAGGAAGGGTATGGTAGCAGCACTTACTAATTTAGTAACAGTATTCTGCTTCAGGTCTATACTGCATTTAGTGTTTCATGTCTACTGTATTTCCTGTAGCGCCAAGTTATTGGTCAGTCTGACAAAGAGAATTCTCTTTATACCCTTCTGGAGATGAGTTGTCATGTAGCCAGAAGTAAAACTGGTGGGGTCAGGAAGACGAGGAGACAGACCCTGACTTGTAAGGTAGTGGGTTTGGTTGGTATTTAACTGAGAATTGGGCAGCCTGCTCATTTCAGTTTTGCTTTTATGGTTATTTCCTCCTTCTTATATAGTGGCTGTAGAATTAAACTGTAGCAATTGGTTTGATATAAAAAGCATGATCAGAAGGCAGACTGAAAAATGGAATTGTGTACAGATAAGCTATCTCCTGAGCCAACCCTGCAACCCTGTGAATGTTGTAGGTGAAGCTAGGATCCATTGTTTTTTATAACTTCATTTTCAAAATGAAGCCAAGCCAAATGATCCCAAGATGTGGGATCTTTGAGATAGTTTCCGCTTTCTTCCACCTGGGTTTTCAATTCCTCTTGCATTTAGCACCCCACATCTGGTAGATGTGGACATAAGTTAAGCAGCAATTGAGTGGGGAACTTTCTGAATAGCCTTTTAGACTTTGGTGTTCACCTCTACACCTAGAATATGACTAAAGTCCTCTTTGGATCTGGCCCATCAATCTATAATTCTTGCAATGTTTTCAAGTGTCATGGCATTTTGAATGTATGTGTTACTTCCAGTAATTCATTTAGTGTTACCTTCCCAGACACAACATGTGCTGCTGATGAACACTAATAGCCTTGAAAATTTCACTTCAGATGACGTCAAAATAAATTTTGTTATCTTAGCAGAAATTTCTTCTCTTCAAGAATTCTTAGTGCATCAGTATGTCAGTCAGTCTCAAATTCTTCTGATTATATCAATTATTGGATGATGTTGCAGGGACTTCTCTTTATGAAATCCTTCACACATCCCTTCCTTATAACTAATTAAAGTTCTCATAAATCAGTTGAGGAAATAATGATTAACTAGTTCATCAGATCTACTCAATCTTTGGGATGATTTACTTTACTACAGTAATGATGGATTAAATCCTAATAATTCAAAGAGCAGTAGTTTTAGTGATATGTTTTATTCATATGATCATTTCATTAGTGAAATTTTTTGAGAACGGCTCTGGCTTAATTCTTGTCAAATCACAGAGTATAAGGAAGGGGTATTTTTCCTTGACAGAAATGTACTTTGTTGATGGAGATTAGGCTGTCCCTTCCAAAATTAAGCATCTATAACTTAAGAAAACATTAAAGATTATATTCAAGTAGAGATACAAAGAGTATGTGTAAGTAAGAACTGAGCAGGAGGTTATTAGTGTTTGTCATGCCTCTCGTGGCACTCCTCTCTTTCTAACCATATCCATGATAAGTTGAAAAAAATCCCTGATTTTATCCACTGGAAGGATGACTGGCAGCTGTAGTTGATGCATATTGTCCATATAAACCTCAAGGTAAAGATCTGGTTAAAAAAAAGTTAGTCAAAAGCCAGATACTTTCAATTTTGATTCCAGTACAGAAAATTAGGACTATGTTAGGACATACTGAATTTTATCTTACTTCAGTCTGTATAATTAAAGCTTGCTAGTAAACTAGAAAGGCTGGCACAGCAGTAACCCATGTGGTAAAACAGACACATCTGTAAAGTAAAAGTATAGCTATTTTCCTGATGTGGTTCTGGAATGTTTTAAGTCCCTACCAATTGCATTTGATAGCAACTGTAACTCATTTTTCCTGATAGCCTTAAGTCTCTGGTGATCCTGTAGACTTGCTGCAAATATTCATAGGGCTGTGGTCTTCTCTCATCACAGCATGTTTAAATCCAGCCTCAGTAAATGTGATTTAAAACTTACAGTCTATTGTCATTAACAGAGAATTAAAAATTTTCAAGTTTGGAATTAAAAATAGATTATGCAGGTTCATTCACCTAAATGTTGGCTTAACTTCAAAAAAACCAAGAAAACGCTGAATATATCTGTTTTCTGTGTTAATTATTTAACATATGCTTGTTAGATTCAATTTGAACTTTCACAAATTTTCAGTGTATTTAAAAAAAAATTATTGCTGATCAATCTCATTTTCTTTTTATTTTTTTTTTACGTAGCTATTATTTCTTTTATTTTCTCAAATGGCAGTTTTTTTGATAAGTCTGATGTAGTAAGTAACTAGTCCATACAGTATCGTTGTACAATTAAACACAATCAGTTTCCTCAGGACCATTCATGCACACTTGCATGATTTTGTCTGTTAAAATTTGTGAACATTTGATTTATCAATTCTGTTTGATTTACTAACAATGAACATGCATGCAGTAATGCTGTACCACTATTCAGTGTGTATATTTCTGTAGCTGTTGTGGTAAGGCTCTTGAAATGCTGGTTTTCTTTTACAGACTCAGTTAAATTTGCTTCTTGAGAAGCTTCACAGTACTGTAAGTATATATAGAAATGCAAGCTCTTAATTTTCTGACATAAGTCATAATCGATTATCTCAACAATAAGGTCTACAATAAATGTGATAAGTGCCACATAACGGCAAACTCTAAAGCAATAACTTTTGAAACTTCTTGCTGTGCAGGTGATGATTATTGAGTTTAAAAAACCCTGTCACCTTTAAAAAAGTTGTTACTTCCATTAACTGGTTATCATTGATAACTAATTTGCAGAAGATTTGGAGATGTTATTTGGAAGTAATGCAGATGATAACTTGTTATAAATTACTGTTTTCAAATTCCATTAAACCAGTAAAAATAAAATGTTTAATTTCACTTTTGTGAAAGGCAGTAAATGCACAGATAGTCAAAGAACCTGTTTCCCCTAATGAATATTTGCTAATTTAGCTATTATAACTTGACAGTTTGTGGAATTCTTCATGTAGTTCAACATATCCGTTTTTTTTAGAACTTGGAGTTGTAGGAACACATTCTTGTTTCTCTTGACCACATGTTCTGACCAATTCTAAATATGAGGTAAAAAAAAAAAAAAAAAAAAAAAAAAAAAAGGCGGGAAGAATATGGCAAACAAAGGAGACAGGTGCTGATGTGTAGACAATGTTACAATTTTGCTGTACTCATGAGTCTGAAGGAAAGATGAGCTCTTTCACACAGAACACTCTGGAACTGAGACCCTGTCCAGGGAAAAAGTATGTGGCATGCTTGCTGTAGTTTAGCTAACCCATGACTGAGGATGTATTGTTAATGTAGAGCTTACTTGGCAGGTGCTCTCTCACTCTCAGCTGAGAGATGGAAAGAGAGAAAAGACACTGCAAACCAGGAGTAATGTTATGTTTTCTCAGTCCCAATTTTGTTTTACTATATTAAGGTAGGTTATCATTAGCAGCCACCTGTTACAGTAAAATCTGAATAATTGGATGGTATTTTGCAAAAATATCATCCTTAAGGAATGTGAAATAATCAGAGAAAGCAGTAGTCAAAATTGTAGAAATGGCACACATGGTGATGAGAGGAGCAGAGTGGAACAACATGCGGGAAGGGAGAGTGAAGCCATGAGTTAAACTGTAAAAAGTAAAAGTTAGAAGAAAGGAAAGTCAAGTTCATCTGGAATGTTTTCAGTGTCAGGAGGCTGGTAGCATGTTCACTGATGTGAACTCTGGTGGACTGAGGCATTTAGGTGAGTAACTGTAGAAGATAATGAGGGTGGTAGAATCTAGACTGCTAAATTGTAATTAGATTGTACTAATGTTAAGAAGAACAGTTGAGTGAGAACTGAAAAGTTGAGGATCCAGTTAATAGCTTGACAATTGAGATCAGCTGCATCAAGACCAAGGCTGGAGTGCAAAACCGATATATGAGAGAAAAAGAATGTCAGCATTTCTCTTTCAGAATACTATTATTTTGTATCCTTTTTTTTTTTTTTTTCCCCACCCATAATTCTTAATTCTTAAATGACTAACTGATATTTCAGGAGATTTAAAAATGTGTAGATTCTGCTAACTCTTATTTTGATAATAGGGGTCTAGCTTTATTCGCTGTATCAAACCTAATTTAAAGATGACAAATCACCATTTTGAAGGAGGACAGATCCTCTCTCAGCTTCAGTGTTCAGGTAATGTATGCCTCAGAAAATTTTCCCTGTTTATTACTTTGTGCATTATAGATTGACCTAAGTTTGAAATATGTGGGATGGAAGCAATATTTCCTTGACTGAACTGTTGCTTTCTAGACGGTAGCTTCTTTATACCTTATGAACAGTTATTTAGATTCTTAGTAACCTAGCTCTCATTTTAGTCAATAAATCCTAGAAATAATTAATCTGAAGAGCCATAAGGTCTCTTCTTCACAAGAAGTGTTGATGCAATTTCCATTGACTGTTTTTTCATTGATTATAATCAGAGTTCAAACTCTATATGCATAGGTAAGAAGCCTCTTAGCCTTATATTGGTATGTGTGTGTGTGTGTGTGTGTATATATATATATATATATATATATATATATATCTCTCTCTATATAGATATATATTTATATGCTGGAAATGTTTATGGCCAGTGGGGTGGAATAGATGTACTATGCACTGGTTAAACAAGTCAAGTAAAAGATTCTCTAACCCCAAAGTCTGAAGGAAAATGACATAATATAGAGGGGGGGAAAAAAAAAAAAA
>NW_020799097.1:34766548-34790220 GCF_003259725.1 Athene cunicularia
CTTCATGTAGTTCAACATATGTGTGTGTGTGTATATATATATATATATATATATATATATATATATATACACATACCAATATATAAATATATATATATATATACACTATACCATATATTGGTATAAATTCAGATTTCCTGACCTGGAGATGAATCCCACATTTTTGTGTTGCTCACAAAGTTAATAGGGCAGCAGTTCAGTCCAGAGCAATAGAATTCCTTTAAATTACTTCGACAGTTGAAGCGTTAGAAACTCCTGTGTGCACTTAGAGGCAGTCAGTATTAGCGGAGATATCTAATAATTGAAACACACCTGTTTTCTTTGATTTTATGGATAATTTGATACAGTAAAATTGTATTGTTTTACTTTCTCAAAATTTCTTTATACCACTGTTAATTTGATTTGGAGCTGAACTTCCAATGAGGGCACTTCAACATAGTCTTTGCTGTTGCTTTGTATACTACAGATTTCAGTGTTATGATTTTATTATTCTTGAAATGCTAGATGCTATTCGATTTTACAGCTTTATTTTAAAGAGTGACTATTAGCAGTTTTGCTTATGCCTCATTGAACGTGAAGTGGAAGGAACTGCTTGCTTGGGAATTAGAGTGCTGGTATTGTCATTCTTCACAGGGTGTTAGTTCATCAAAGTGCTTCAATATTTTTTCCCCCTTTTCTGTATTTTTAGTAGCTTGTGTTTAATTTTTTTCTCTTTTTGAAGTCAGGATGCTTCCAGGTTCTGCAACTGATGTTTTGACAAACCCATGTGTTTAACATGTCATGCTATCATCACAAAAGCTTAACAACTTTTCAAAAATTAGAATTCCATTAACATTGTTAGTAGAAGGTATCAGGTTAACAGCATTTGGCATGTCAGAGAGGAAAAACTAACAAATTAACTCCCCCTCCTAACAACTGCAGTATTTTTACAGTAGTCTTACAGGCTCACTTATCCATATGTGGTTTCTTTAGCAACATTAATTGAAGCTTAATCTAGTAAACCAAAGTTATAACATGTTTTTAAAAGAGCAAGATGTAATGGTATAAAGTATTTTTTGAAAAACGAAGACAGTGTAAACGAATCGAATTTTCCTTGAAAGCAAATATGCAAAAGGTTAAGTTTAAAGACAGCAACCACAAATTAATAGCTAACTTTAAAATTTTTATGCAAGATCTCTTGAGAGTTAAAGCAGCAAGCAAAAACTGGCATAGGCAAAAAATGGCATGGTCTTTGCTGTTTGAAGTAATTTGAATCTTTTACTGACTTTGTGTCTGTGCTTTACTAATGTCCTAGTTGCATTCAAAATGTGGTAGCAGTATTTGGGATGTTAAAATTATATCTTAGCTGATACCTAGTACTGCACCACATCTCACTAATATCATTGACATGATGAAAAGCCTGGTTGGAGTTGTTTTTTTCTCTAAAAATGGAAATGTCAAGTCTGCTGAAATGAAAAAAATATTTAGAAGAAATATTAGGAAAAAAAGTCCTCTGCATGATTGCGTGTTACCTCTCAAACAGGGAGAAAATTTTATGGGCTCTTCTCATCTGTTCAGTATTAACTTCTTGTGAATGATCACATGATCAAGAAATGTTAGAGACTGGATCAAGTCCCAGCTGAACTTTGTGGTTTAGTCTCTGAACAATGTCTTTGAGGCTCATGTCATAAACTACTGGTTATCATAAAAATAATTGCTTCATTTTCCTTTTACTGATAGCAGCTTTTGTTCATGTGTTTCTACGAATTTAGGAATGGTGTCAGTTCTGGATTTAATGCAAGGTGGTTTCCCTTCGCGAGCTTCATTTCATGAACTGTATAATATGTACAAGAAATACTTGCCTGAAAAATTAGCTCGACTGGATCCTAGGCTTTTCTGCAAGGTAAGAAAGAAATTAATTCTTCTAGATCATCCAGGACAGAAAATGTATTGTGGGCTTTTTTTGTGTGTGTTTTGAACTTTTTTTTTTTTTAAGGAGGCAGAATATATTCATAACTGTTCTCTGTATTTCAGGCACTATTTAAAGCCTTGGGATTGAATGAAAATGATTATAAATTTGGGCTAACCAAGGTGTTTTTCAGACCCGGCAAGGTAATGTTTCTCTTGGAATCCATGAATCTTAGAATAATTTTGATTGGAAGGGATCTCTGCAGGTGACATTGTTCAACACATTGCTAAAATGTGTCCAGTTTAAATAAGGTTGCCCAGGTTTTTTTGTAAATACTATTAATTTTCTATGAAAAAATTCAATACTGATAAAATTGATTTCATAGTCTTGTTGCTACTGCTGTTGTATTCCTAATGCAGTGTTTGTATTCCCACACATTCTATGAGACACATAAGCCTTATGCTGACTATTAAAAAGAGCAAGTCAGAGCAAAGAAAAGATGTTTTCTAGTAAAATCTGTTTATAGTTTAAATCCCTTTCTGTGATTCTGAGCATTGCTGCTGCTATGGAGAGCATGTCTTCTGTGAAGACAGGTGGAGAGAGTTGTGGTTGTTCAGCCTGGAGAAGTGAAGGCTCCGGGGAGACCTTGTAGTGGCCTTCCAGGAAGGGGGTAGCTACAGAAAAGATGGGGAGGGACTCTTTTATCAGAGATTGTAGTGATAGGACAAGGGGTAATGGTTTTAAAATGAAAGAGGGTAGATTTAGATTAGATATAAGGAAGAAATTATTCACTGTGAGAGTGGTGAGACACTGGCACAGGTTGCCCAGAGAAGCTGTGGCTGCCCCCTCCCTGGCAGTGTTCAAGGCCAGGCTGGACGGGGCTTTGAGCAGCCTGGTCTAGTGGAAGGTGTCCCTGTCCATGGCAGGGGTGTTGGAACTAGATGATCTTTAACATCCCTTCCAACCTAAACCATTCTGTGATTCTATGAAGTAGGGAGGAGTTGCTACTAGAAAGGAAAATTACTGTTCCAGAAGAATGTTCTTACTGTCATAATTACCAAAAATTAGAAGTGTGGTATTTTCAGAAAAGGTTGCCTTTAGTCGGACTCTTATACAAAGGTTAAAAACTGAGAAGTGCTTTCAGGGCTTTATTTTTTCCCAGATACAGAATTAAAGGTGTTGAAGTTGTAGAAGGCCAGAGTAAGTGTTTAGGATGTAGAGAAACAATTTTTTTTTTTTAATTTTGGCAATAAGTATTTAGTGCTTAATGAATGTTTGGATTACTCAAAATGCTAACTGCACATCAATTAAACAAACAAAAAATACCAGTAGTCATTTCTGCTATCATTAAAGAATGAGGTAACGCCAGACATACCTGCTCACTTGAATTAATTGAAAGCTGATGTAATGATAACATTCAGTTGATATTAAAAATATTTTACCTTTTTAACTCAACATGCTCTTAAATAATAATGTCTAACACTCTCTGTTCTCCTAATTTGTAAAACTTTTTTTTTTTTTTATTACTATTTAGTTTGCAGAGTTTGATCAGATAATGAAGTCTGATCCAGATCACTTAGCAGAGCTAGTTAAACGAGTGAATCACTGGCTTATCTGCAGTCGCTGGAAGAAAGCTCAGTGGTGTTCTCTCTCAGTGATTAAATGTATGTATTTTATCTTTTATTAAAATGTTTGTTAAATATAGCAAAGCAATTTTTATCACCTTGAAATGTAGCCAAGGACATGTATAGCAGATGGTTACATATGGAAATCTGTGTAATTGATTTCAAGGTTGGTGAGATTTTTTTTATGCTTCGTTAGGTATATTCAGTTGGTCTTAGAGCAGAGGTTTTTCAAATCGGGCCATACGACCCACCACCAGTCTCCTGTGTCCAGTCTGCTTGAGTACTCACTGATGCCTGGGTAAACACTTGCAGAACACTTGCAAAGAAATAACTAGTTACCACAAGTCTTGCAGGGGAGAGACTTCTGTATCATCATGAAAGACCAGTAGATCAACTCTCAGCTGACAACATGGAGTCATTTAGTTCTGGGAAGGGCCTGCACAGAGGTCATCATCTGCAGACAGAAACTGCATCTTCAAAAGTAGTGACATAAATTATGGAGCAAACATCTCCACTCCAGCAATTACTGCCAATAAGCAACTAAGTGCCTATCACTATTGATACGCAATTTCCCAGTGCTTGGCCTGCCCAGTTTACTGTGCAGAGTAGGAATGAGGTGGTAAGAAATACAGATTACTGCCTCTGGGGTGCTTCAGTAAAGATGTCTGGGAGCTGAGGAAAGATCTGATGCAGGATGTCAGAGATCAATAATAACATGGAGGGTGCAAAGTACACATTAAGATGGGGAAGAAAAGCATAAAGGTCTCATGCCTTATGGCTGTGCATTTGGGCCAGCACAGTCGTGACATCTACATATGTCATGGATACCATTTGTTGCTGTTTATATGGGGGCAAATAGAATTTGTGAATTCTTATCATATAGGTTTCAGACATCAGAAACTGTAACACTGAAATCATGTTTTTGACCTGGAAATTTTTGCCATTTAGTCTATTTCTCAGAAAGGACAAAACGTTTGTCATTATGTCCAAAAAATAGAAACCCAGGGAAATTATATGCTGGTTTGATGTGCCTTACTTTTTTTAGTGTTTTATAGGAAGGTAGAAGCTAATTTTATCAAAAAAATAAAGCTGAAAGAGATACACAAAACGGGGAGTGCATCTTTGTGATCAGTTAAGTCCAGTAGATAAATATCACTGTGGTAACAAACCATATGCTCAGATGTTGGCTAAAGGCAGCATGTATCCTTCAGCATCTATGTTCCCTTCAGTAGATATGCAAAAACTGCATTTATTATTATTGCACTTCTGAGCTACTCGGCACATGTGCTTGTGCTTGTGCCTTGATGTTATTCTTTAACTTGCCTCCTGGTCCCAGTCATTGGAGCCTTTAGATGAAGACTGTATTAGAACAACAGCAGCTGGAGGTTTTATTTTGTGTTCTTTAATTTCAGTATTGCAGAGAAATGCTCAGCAAAGTTGCAGCCACTTAATTATCTCTAGAAGATATTGGCTACTTGATTACCTTTTCAGCAAAGGACTTCAGCTTGGAGCTGAGCATTTCCTGCTTGCTAGGTCCAGTGACCTTTAACTGTGGGTATTATGTCTGTGAACCCGGAGTGGTGAGGGGCGGTGAACACATGTGAGTGTGCACGCGCTTAATTCTTCCTGTTTGTTTTGGGTGGGAGCCTCTATGCCTGCCTCAGGATTGTGAATTCTGTTGTCTGCTGTGTCTGTTGTAAGTCTTATGGTTGTGGTATAGACCTAGCTCTCAAGCACGTGTTTTCTACATACAGTTTTGAGCTGTGAGTAATATAGGAGTTGTATTTAACTATATAAACCATTGAGTCTCAGTATCTTCTGTGTGTTTACAGTGAAAAATAAGATAAAATATCGAGCCAGTGCTTGCATTAAAATACAAAAGACTATTCGTATGTGGCTTTGCAAGAGAAAGCACAAACCACGGTAAGAGGATATTTCTTGGTTGAAGAAAATTGATTTTGAATAATATTTTCTTACTAATATAAACTGGTGATTTACTATGCTTAACTAAATATATCTGAACTCATAGAATGATGCTAACTATGACTAAAAGAGACTTAGAGAGGTGCTGTGTTCCTCTTCTCTTTCCCAAGGATGAATAGACTAAATCTGAACCTTTCCTAAGAGATGTTTAGCACTTTGTTCATAAAATCCTTCAATGATAGCCTCGTTATTGGAAATCCTTAGTTAAGTCTCTCTACGTGAGATATGAATTCATTAATTTTTCTCCTTTACCCATTCACACCTTCCTCATTTTTTTTTTTTTTTTTTTTTTTTCTTAAAAATATTGCTGTGTTCTGTCTGTCTTGTCTCCTCTTGAAATTAGATAATTCCATTAGCTTTAATCTGACTGCATGGACTAGTGATGAAAAAAAAATCACTTTGGTCATTAAGCTTTGCTGACATGTTTTTGTTCTTTAATAGAGATCCAGCTCTCCATTCTTTAATGATGGGGTTCTTGCAAAATGTGTTCTTTTACATTCTTTGATAGTTTTCATTTTGTGCCTTGGCATATCTGTCCAAAACCCAGTTTTTAAGCTGTTCTGTACTCATCTTTTTGATTTATGTTAAGTCAAATATACTCATCATTTGATTTAGTTTCTACTTTTTGTGTTGTTTTTTTTCCCTGAATCCCAGTTCAAGAATTTCTTTCTAGAAAGACTGTCTCTGCAGAATTGTAACTTGTGTGTGTGGCCTTCAGTATTAGTTCTTTAAAAAAGGTCCAAGTTTTCCTGGACTACTCTTTTCTCCAGACTTTTTGTTCCCTGTGGGATCTAATGACTGGGTTCCCTCCTGTGTAGTTAAGTTTTATCTGATTCAGTCCCATTATTGCTTATTGAGTAAGTGGCCTAACTCAACCTTTATCCACTCCAGTCAAAATCCTCTGGTGGATACTAATGATTTGTTACTGAGGAAAAAAAGAATAAAACAACTCCATACTGATTCTCAAAATAAAAATGCATTTTTTCATTTTGAGTTGCTGTCTGCCAATAATTTTAAATTATTGTTTCCAAAAAGCTCCATTGCTTAGTTACTTCATGTGATAATGTTTGAATTTCAAAAAAGAGGGTGAGTTTTATCAGAAGGCATACCTTGTCTCTCCTATCTACCTCTTTCATGTGAGTGAGTAGTGGTAGTTTTAAAAATATCACCTTATAAAAACATCTCAAGATACAAATAAACTGTCTTCCTTTCACAGCATTGATGGCCTGATAAAAGTGCGTAAGCTGAAGAAAAGACTTGATAGATTTAATGAAGTAGTAAGTGCTCTGAAGGAGGGGAAGGTGGAGACAAGCAAGCAAGTCAAGGAGCTGGAGTATTCTATTGATGCTTCAATGACCAAAATTAAGGTGTGATCATAATCAGATAAATAGTTTCATATTACTGGAGTCTTTTAAAAACTTAATCTAAACTAGAAGGCCAGTGTATTTTTCTTAATAGAAAAGACATTTTAATACAGAGGTCTTAATTTTCAGAGCCACTGGGTAAACTGTTTAAAATTATTTGTGAATGTAACTGAAGTGAATCCTGAAACTGGGTGCATATGTCTACTTTGGTATTATTATGTGTGTTTCAAAATTGGCACTGGAGAATTTAAAGCAAAAATGCCCGTTGATATTGTTAGACAAGTGTTGTTAATAATTTGCTCATAGCTTTTATTATTGGAGTAATTAATATTGGCAATGTTTTTAATTAATCAGGGCTGAAACATACAAGGTTTTATCACAGAGTGATTTATATTCCATTAAAAATTTTTTTTTCAGACTTGGTAATAAAGAAAATTCAGCTTGCTGATTATGCTTCAGGGTCTATAGTTCTCAGTTTCTTACTGCAAAAGTACACAGACAAAATGAAAGCACACTGGGATTTATTAATATTAGAAAAAAAATTGTGTGTTGAACTTCTGTTTCATGAAGTATTATAGCTTTTTCTAGTGTACCATATTAAGATTTTTCTATTTAAAATCAGTGTTGAAAAGATAATAGGGTTAATCTCTCTACTTATAGTTCCCTTCTTAATAAAAATAATTCGATTATCATCATTATACACCCTCAGAAAAGGTCAGCAAATACCCCATATCATGGTTTTATTATTATACATCAATGTGAATTGCAAAATGAAATTAAGTTATAGCTGCCAATGAGGTTTGAGAACATATGTAGCAAATGCTATTGTTTTAAGTATTTTCAACCTGTTATTTGCTACTAATACCTTTTTAAAAAAAGTTAGTCATGGCATGGTCCAGTACTTCTACTGAGTGTTTGCACACATAGTAAGAAAAACTATTCTGTGCTATGACAATAAGGGCAGAGTTGTAAATAACCACTTAGCAGCTAAGAACACAACACAAAAGAGGAAGTCCTTAGTTTTCATCTTAGCGTGGTAAGAATTAATTTCTGTTGCTTAAAACTGCAAGGTATAAAAAATGAAGTCACATTTTAAAGGGAAGCCAAGTTTAATTTCAGTGATAAAATGGAGATGACTTTGTATGGTTTTATATGAGAGAGGAATGCATCCCCAGGATTTTAGAAAGAAAGGGAAGGATGTGTTCAAGCTCTCCCACCCTCAAATGTGTATATAATTATACTGCTTAATGCTCTCATTTCACTTAATCTTTTTAAATACACATTTTTTTTAAAGTGAACTATAAATGTAAAAGAATATAATCCCCTCTATTTCATTTTACAGACCACTATAATGACTAGGGAACAGATACAGAAAGAATATGATGCTCTAGTTAGAAGTTCAGAGCAGCTTCTAAGTGCACTGCAAAAGAAGAAACAGCAAGAGGAGGAAGCAGAAAGGCTGAGACGCATCCAGGAGGAAATGGAAAAAGAAAGAAAGAGACGTGAAGAGGAAGAACAACAACGAAGGAAGGAAGAAGAGGAAAGACGTCTGTGAGTCTTGAATAAATTGCTGGTTGTAGAATGAGAATAGGAAAGGCACGTTAATGAGGTCATTTCTAATACTCATATGCTTAAAGGGAGTCTCTTGGTGTGGTATGCAGTGTTAAAATGTTTCCTTTCCCAGTGATTTATGAGGTAAGTGTAGTTAGAATAGAGTGTGTAATCATAGAAGTGTGGAAAAAAAAATACATGATGCAGCTGGAAATACAGATGGGCTTGGGAAGTTTCTTGACTTTGCATGTAGTGTCCTTTCATCAGGACTACTGACTTCTGGATTACCATTCAGTTTTATGGAAGATGCTTTCCTCTATCTTGTTCACTTGCATTGTAATAGTATGTTTTCATTTCTTCTTCCTATTTTGTAATAGGAAATCTGAGATTGAGGCAAAGAGGAAACAGGAAGAGGAAGAGAGGAAAAAGAGGGAAGATGAAGAAAAGCGTATTCAGGTTAATGTTTTAGCTGTGTGTGGGTTCTGTGGTTTTTTTTGTTGTTTTTTTTTTTTTCTTGGTGGGTATTTTTGTTTGTTTTTTAATTTTTTAAAAATCTTTTTCACAGTTTAGGTTCTCCACTGAGTCTAGTGGCTTTATTTTATAAATGCATGTCTCACAGTCATTCAGCAGTGTTGCTTTAGTAGTAAATGTAAGGCAAAAATCATAATTAGGGCATCCCAATGCAAATCACCTATTTCTAGTTCACATACAAGTTCATGTCTTCTGAGTAGGGGTGCATTTCTTTTTAAAGTTATTTTAAAGTTAAAAATACACAACACTGGAGAATCCTAGTTAGCCCTTTGAAGTTTTTGCAGGTGTTCCATGTCAGGCAAGTTTGCTCTCTTACTAGAAGTTACATCTGGACTCAGGCTGTGCCATGTACCAGTTTAACTGTAAACACTTTCAGAATATTTGTAATCATGATAGGATACAGGACTGTCTCTCATAGCCCCTTGCTCATGTAGAACAAATACACACAGTTTGAGCCCAGCCCCTCCACCCCTCCCCCTTGATTCCTGATGCTTCTTACTGATCCCATCATGAACTCTCACTCTGATGTGTGTTTGGCCCCTATGCCTTTGTTTTCCTCTTGTCTTGGATGACTGTGGTCACTGATATTTACAGACTCTTTTAAGCCCTATCTATGATTAATCAGAAGCTGAATTTTTGTCCTGTATCTTGTTATCCCTGGAGTTAGCCTAGCACTGCTTATATCCTCGTTGTGTCAGCATACTCTTTTCTATCACCTCACCCTCATTTTTGATAAACAAGTCCCTAGAACTCACAGAGAGATTACAGCCTGACTTTGGTGAAAGTTGAATCGTTCCTGTGTTCCTGTTTGTCACCTGTATCAGAATAATAAGCTCTATGAGCTTGCAGAATTTAAACATAAAAAGAGTAAGTTGCTATTTGGTTAGTCTCTAAATCATTCCTTAGAGACCATTGCAGATATGCCTAGTATTTTTTGAGAAATTCATAGGGTAAGTTTCCATTCAGGGTCAGTTTAAATGGATTAAACTTTGTCCACTGAGAGAGCAAGATGGCCTGTTGCCAGAACGTTTAGAAGCTTGGTCTGCCAGCACTATGAGCATCACTAGGGATTTTATTTATGTTTCCTTGTTTCCAAGATGTGGATATCTGCAGTGCAGAATGTAATTTACACTTTTACTTAGAAACACTGCATTTGGATACAAAGCATATATGTAATCCAGGAGGGTATTTCTTTCTTCTATGTACAGTTAATTATTCATTATCTCTCTTCCCAGTGGTTGTTGCTTATCAGCTAATCAAAAATGCGATTCATAGGGTAAAGTCTCTGGTGTTACTGTGTTGCTTTAGTGGTGCAAATTCATGATGATGAGTAGGAACTGACTTTGTCTCCTTTGTTGACTTTTGGGCACCAAGAAGGGCACTGCTAAGCCTTGGTGTGTATTACTTTCAGAAGTATGAATTAGGTGGTCTTGTTTTACTTACTGTGTGTGTCTTGCCCTTTGTTAAATAATGACGGTGAACTGGAATTATAGTTTTGCTCTGCAGAGGCAGTGTATCTGGATTGCTTCTGCATTGCAGTAAATTGGAATTATACCATTTGCTTAAATTCAAAGCCAGATCAGGTCCACAGAGGATTTCAGTGTTTGTCTTGATGTTTTTTTCAAAATGAACCATGGACCTATATGCAAAGCAATGCCTATTGCAAAGTCCTGTAATGCCAGGTGCAGAATATTAAGGGAGTACTGTATTAGTGCTGTGGAGGAGTAACCATATGGCTCTGTATCATCTGAGCTCTAATGATTCTAAAACCTTTTGAAGGGTAATTTTCATAATAGCTAACAAAAAGCTTCATGTGTTTTTTAAATAAGGAACAATTGATTGGCACGTTAATTTGGAAAGATAATATGAGTGGTGGTCAATAATGATTTGATAAACTGTATGAAAACCAAGATGCAGTCTGTAGCTGTTCGAGTTTTGTTAGGTTAAACTAAATACTAATGCTGTTACTTTTTCATTTATGTGAATTTTGCATGTTTTGAAAGCTGTAAATGTACTACTTGGCATGTTTTTCTAATAATTATGTAGCGTTTTGGTTTTGATTTGGTGTAAGGTTAAAGGCGTTTTTTTTATAAAACAGGCTGAAATTGAGGCACAGCTAGCTAGAGAACGGGAAGAGGAAACCCAGCACCAGGCAGTGCTTGAACAGGAACGTCGTGATCATGAACTTGCAATGAGAATTGCCCAGAGTGAGGCAGAACTCATCAGTGATGAGGCTCAGCTTGATTTAGGATTGCGCAGGTATGGGGTTAAGTAGTTACATTTCTCCTTTGTGTGTGTGTGGTCTTCCTATCCTGATCCCTTTGAGAAGACTACTTTCTTGTTGGTTTTATGTATTTTTGCATTAATGAAATGGCCCTTTCAAGTGTATTGGAATATTTTTCAAATTAACTTGTGAAATTTGTTAGAAATGGATTGCTTTTTGTATAAGGCTTTCTTCATTTTACATCTTGCCACATCAGTAATTTAGTAGGTGCTTATGAATACAACTGCAGTTTCTCTCTGAGTTCTGGCAAGGATGGCAACCAGTTTAAATTACGATTTTTATGACTAATTTAAAGTAGTGAATAGAATTTCTTCATTGATAAGTAATAATAAAATATATGTTTTCTGTTGCTTGATGGTTCCAGTAGTATAGTGTGAATTTGTATGTGTTTTCTTTTAATGAAAAGCCCTCTTTGAATGCAGAAATAGTAGTTATATTTGCATCCTGACTGGTAAGTTTTTTAAAGTGGAATGAATATATTTAACATAGATGGGCTTGAAAATTAAATGTTGTCTTAAATGTTTTGTGTGAATTGTTTGATGTGTCGTAAGAAATCCTTGGCTTTCCAGAGATCCAGAGATCCACACTGCCTCCAAAGCAGGAGCTCTTTCTGTGTAAAGGGTGTTGCCTTAGAAGCAACTTTAGAAGTTCCAGTAAAAATGGTGCTTATTGGTCAAATTGCATAAAGGGGCTTAGGAACATGATCACGTCATTGGTGACATCGTTAGTGCTAGTCTACTCAGTTTATCATTGCTGAAAGAAGGGGTGTAAGAAAATCCCATGTGTTTCCATGGAATTTCAAGCTCACGGATGTGTTCTCTTTGCTACTCAAATCTTATCTAGATCTATGCTTTTTTTTAATAACTGCATGCCTATATGAGATATCTAGGTCTTTTTTTGTCATGTACAATATTGATTTTTAGTTACTTCCACTAAAATTATTGTGATTTTGCTCTCAGTTAAATATTAGCCATCATATTGTCTGAGATAATATGCTCAGTTGGATGTCCAAGAGTTACACAGACAGTATTCTGGAGATTTTCATATCTCCCCTGTTTGGAAATCGGTGCAATACTTTGAAGGTAAACCCAAAGTCACTGTGGTGTTGCAACCTGGCAACCTTCTCTTAAATATGAACAAAAGGAGGCAATAGACTAGAAGGCCTTAGAGAATTCAGTAACTTTTCTGTCAGTGAAGCTCTAATCTCCACAGTGTTTCCTACTGCTCATGGGTGATCCTTGTATTTTTCTTCCTTTGTAGTCCCAGAATGGATGATGAACTAATCATCCTGGTCGTTATGACTGCCAGTTTCTCTCTGCTGTGTAGCTAGCGGTAGGAGAACGAAGACTCTCTTCTGAATGATTGCAAAGTGTGGAATGGTCTGAGGAAGTTAACATAGCAATGTAAATCCTTTCTTGAACAAGGATACATATAAATCTAGAAAAAAAGTAACATATATTTTTCTGCTTACATGATTCCTTTTTAGCTCATTAGCAAATTATTTTCCTTCTGTTTCTGCAGTCTACTTCAAAGAGCTTTAAGCATGTCCAAAGACTGAAGAAAGTTATTTTAATTTCACTTTTGATTTAATTTTGTTTTGGTTTAAAAATAAACTAAAAATTCCCCAGATCCCATTATCTTCTACTGAAATCCAAGGGTAGATTTCTACCTAGCTGCAGGAGTTGGCTTAAAGGTAGAAACTGTGGGAATTCTCTGAAATTAAAACTATATATTTGTTAGAACAAAACATGTAATTTAATAGATTAAACATAAATTCTCAGGACTTATTTTAATTGATACCAATTAAAGTTTTACTAGAGTCTAAGGAAGTTATATTCTGCCATCTTCTGGATTTGATGCTTGCATATTGTCATAAGATACACTGAATTCACTGTGACTTAGGTTTCACACAGTTTTTTAAAAAATTGTTTCAGGCTCACGCATTGGCATGAATAAAAGTTTATTTTCCATTGTGCTGTACTATCTGTGGAATGAAAATAGTAAGAACAAGGTGGTTTTTATGTGCCACTTTGAAGGAACTCTTGTATTTTGCCCATTTTTAAGGAATATGTGATACTTGCGTGTTGTCATATTCGAAAATGAGTAGTCTCTACTTTATTTCTTTTCTCCTCAGTACCTTGCTGCATTTGCCATTAATTTTCATAGATATTTAAAGCTTTGTATGAGTAGTTTGTTTGGAAAATTTACTTGTTAACTTCTGTCAAAAAAGAAAAGTGTTTTTTCTGGCAGTAGATCCAACATTTTAATTTGTCCTTATTCCCTGCTGGGTATATTGGACCTCTCCTAGCTTTATCCAATTTTATTACTCACCCAGAATTTGAAAGCATGTATAAAAAGGGCTTTACTGAACCTATGGGTAAATTAACAGAAGTTCATAGCAAAAATTAGTTAAGTAATAGATCTATGTTTTCAACTGTGCTATATTTTTCATTTATGTAGCTTATTAAAACATATAACATATAGCACCAAAATAAGCTAGCCTCAGTGAAGGTGTCTTGAATATATCTGTTCTGTGTGTTGTGTTGGCACAGTTCAAAACAGTTCTGATTTGTAGCTTATTCAGTGCTACACATGTCTGTGGGTCTTCAGTGTGGCAGTTAGATTCAGTGTCTTTTCACAGCTTGTATGAGGAATCTATCTGTCCTGTTCCCAGAGTAGCTATCTACATGATTGCTATTATTTCTTGTGATAAGCTTATCCAGGCATAAAACATATCAGTAGCATGTCTAAAAATCTTTGATGTTGAAAGATGGTGTGGTGAGGGAGAGAAAGGGTAGGGGAAGTTTTTACTTGTACATTTTTTTCCAGGTTATCAAAATTTAACATTTTACAAATAATTTAGCGATGATTGAATGAGAAAGGTGAAGAAAAGAAGTCTATATAAACCTGTTTCTCAGTACAAAGAAAAAAAAAAAAAAGTAAGATATTAAATAAGATGTGAGAGAACAGGAAATACTATGACCCACCTTTTCCCACTTCAGATTATTAGAAAGATAACTAGGAAGTACTTTATCTAACATAAATATCTTCTACTTTCAGAGCCAATGGAACAAAGCTGCAAATGACTGCGTATGGCTTTTTTTTCCATTTGAATGCTCTAATAAAAAACCCCCAACACTAATTCAAAAGAAATTGATATTGTTCTCTTAATAACTAATACCCCGTAATGATCTTTATTAGTGTGAATCTATAAATGTTAAATCAGTTTCTAATGCCTTATATCTACTATTTTGATTATGTCTAATAAATTAATAATCTAATATACCTAATAATATCTATTTAAAGGTGGTTGTATAATTAGTGTAAACTTTTTCACATACCATCTGTTTTTCACTGTCCTGTATGATCTGTTGCACTTTACAGAATCAGGGCTGTGTATATATGTGTTGGAATGGAAATTATTTAAAATAAGTAGCCATTTTTTTTGTGCACTCGAATTAGCTTCATTTTGGTTGGCAAGAGACTTGCGCAGTTATAAAGGGTGTCTTTATTAATGTTTGCTTTATGCTTATTTATCAATTTTCTTGTAGGGAACAAATGGCCACAGAAATGTCAGAAATATTGTCTAGGTAGGTGAGAAGACGACACCAAATGAATCAATCATTTTATAAAAACAAATCAAACACGAAATGGGTTGTATTATTATGGAGTGGAAATTAATGGAATCTGGTTCTTTTTAAATGCTAAGCAGATAAGGAAATTTCTTTCAGATAAATTTCCTTTATCCACACTGTTTTTCAGC
Organism: Athene cunicularia; assembly: GCF_003259725.1. Lineage (NCBI taxonomy): Eukaryota > Metazoa > Chordata > Aves > Strigiformes > Strigidae > Athene > Athene cunicularia. Next base: position 34,781,538 of record NW_020799097.1, read on the forward strand.
AATTATTTTTCTGCTATTTTAATTGATTATATAAAAAAGGAACAAGAATAGCTCACTACCGTGGTATTTTATGTAATTTTGATAATATTCCGCCAGCTCACTTATCTTTTCACCTTTCTTATAACAATAATAGAAAACTAGGCTCTACATCTTTCAAAGAAGTATTTCTCCAGATTTAACATAGAGTTCATGAAGCTATTTAATGTTAATGTAACAGTGTTTTTAGTAAGAAAAATATTCTAGTTATAATTCCCTGCAAATAACAGCATTTTTAAAAATTACCATATTAAAATTATTTTAAAACTTCCCTTAAGACATCTAAACAAAATCTCCTTCTGAGATTTCTTGAATGCTAATGCAAGATTTTATGTACAGTGCAGAGGGAAAGGAGAATGCAGGTTTAGATCTGAATACAATTCTACTGGAACAGTCTTGTAGTGGTTTGTGTTAGAATACTAATTCTCTCTTGAAAGAAATTGTCATAATGTCCTCCATATCAATGAGACATTAAAAAGTGTTTTGTGTGACTTGAGGACAGAAATAACCTTTTGACATTGATTTTCTGAAGCTTACATAGGAAGCAAAATTGTTTAGAGTTTTAAAAAGTGAATCTGTTGTTAAACAAGCTACAATGCTGTATATATATAGTCAGAAGATTATTGGTATTGCATGATTGATGGCTTTTCTAGTTGTAGCCTTGATAATTGAGAATGCAGCTGTTAACTAGATTTGTTTCTTGCAGTGGTATTTTAAGAATAGGAATAAACAATGTTGTGTGTAATTAAGTTAGCATGTGAATTTAGATAGCTAGAGTGTATATTGCATATATTGATGTAGTTCCAATGACAATGGCCAATTCTTAATGTGCCAAAAAATCATGAAACTCTGGGGCAAAATAGGAGGCTTTGTGTTTTGATTGAATTAGAAATGCAATACTTCTTATTGCATGCTTGTTTAATTAAATTTTTTTCACTTTTCATTTACTTGAAATTTTTGACTTGAGGTCGATTTTTTTTTTTTTTTTTTTTTAAAGTCTGAAAGTGTTTGATACATAACTTTGTCCAGTTTAGCGGTGAAGACTGATTGTCAAGTATGATGTTGCTCTTACTGCCACGATGTCGTGCTTAAAGTCATGTAGAAAACAAAAGCGTGATCTGCAGAGTGCAGAGCAGTACTGTAACAAAAAGACTAAGCTGTTCAATTGGATTAGCATTCTTAAAGATTACTAGTTTAACCAGAGATCTTACAGCCTAGTTCTGCTACTATAAATTATGTAACAAACTCTTAGAGTGGTGAGTAGTGTTGCTAATTAAGGAAAATCCTTAGGATTTGTCAAATTAGGTTCAAGGAGGTTAGACACCAGGCAGGGGAAATTACATGTAGCAGCAATCCTTTAATGTCCTACAGGTATGCCAGTGATAAAAAAATACTAAAATATATATTCTGAAGGAGACTCTTTGTCTAATGATTAATTTTATACTTAAAGTAGTGGTAAGGGTGAGGAAAAGTTCCCGTCCCTCAGCTATGTACTGATTAAAAGTCAGACTTCTCACATACCATAACAGGAAGCTGTGTGTTGACTAGGATTAGTAGTATGAGTAGGTATAATTAAGCTGATACTGTAAGAAACAGTACGATTCTGTAGTTTTAATTACATTTGAAGAGATGGTTCAGTTACTATTAAGAACAACATTTAGTTAAACATTGTTTTATTTTATGAAACTTGCATTTGTTATTTCTGCTTTCAAAACTGCTATATCTGTATAGAGGAATTTTTCACATAAAATGTATTTATAACCTGTTAACTAAAAAGGGAAAGTAAACAATATAAAACTTCATAGTACCACATGAGACCTTTATGGAAAAATAAACTTTAATATTCACTGTATACACTAATAAGTACTGTAATAATGTAAGAGTCCCACAAAGATATTGCTGCACAAACAGCCTTCAAATGATAAGGCCTCGTTTCTTGTGTTTTTCATGCTGTTAATTTTTCCTGTGACATAGTGCAATTGAGCATTTTGCTACCCTGTTAAAGTCTAGTTTCTTCTGAACAAATCCTCTCAGATCCTGAAAGATAATTCAGTTTGCCTCATGTTCTTAGTCATGGGCATTAGCAGAGTTTGATAAAAAATTATGTGTCTGGTCTTGAATTCCTTAGAGTTTAAAAAGTATTCTGACTGTCACTGTATGTAAGCATTTTGAATTTAGTTTATGTGCGAATAATCCATGAGAGGTTTACTGTTCTTGAGGGAGAAGTCTTCCACCACTTATCCATGCAATTTTTAAGAAAAACGAAAAATACTTCAGATTTATCTTTATACCTATACATATGTTTGTTTATTACATGGATAACCTTGTACATACTGTTAATGATGATGGAGATGTTAGTAACAATTTGTCATTTGCATTTGCTGTTGACTTTATTGCATACTACATACATGACTGATACTTTTTACCTTTGAAAAACACTGTTTCTGTACAAGTCTTTCTATATTGGCCAGCTGTTTTTTCTGAGTGTCTTTTTTTCCTTGGTATCTCTTGTTTCTCCCCCCCCCCCAAATAAATATTCCTGTTCTCAGACAGCTACTACACAATTTATATAGAATTAATTTGATTTATTTCTCTCATTAGACTTTTGTCAGACATGAAATATTTTTTCTAGTCTAGGAACAAGGATTTTTTCCTTATCCAGTTTTAAACAGCAGAGGAAATGCCTTTTCTTCTTTCTTATCTACTTCAGAAATATTTTTCCTCATCTGTTTTTCAAATGGAACTAAAAGTGTATATGGCCGCTCTTTGTTGTCTGCTGCATCTTGACTAGTACTAAGAATAATATTCACCAGCGTGGGGTGAGGTATACATAAATAGAATATGCATCTTTTCACACATAAGTCCTAACTATTAATGACAATTCCTTTTAATCTGTAGGCAGTCAATCAAATTACTATAGGATTTTTAGACATAAAAGATGCTTTCACTTTCTCTCAATCATTTAAGCATCTTGAAAACAATATGGTACTTTGCCTTTGAATTCAGTCCCTCTGTTGCTGATTTTCATTGTAATAAGCATGCTGCAGTGTTGATTGGGGGATCTGTTCCCTCGTTTTGTAACAATTACTGTTTTATACTTGAAAAGACACCTTTTTTTTAAAAAAAAAAAATTGTAGGGGTCCTTCAGTTCAAGCCACAAAAGCTGCTGCTGGTACTAAGAAGCATGATCTCAGCAAGTGGAAATATGCAGAGCTTCGTGATACAATCAATACATCCTGTGGTAAGTTGTTTGGTTTTTCTATTTCTGATTTGAGAAAGAAGCCAAGTTGTAGTTCTGCTAAAGGTGTTACTTTCTTCCTATGGCAAAGATAAAAACTTGCTCATTAATTTATTCAGGTCTGAATGAATGTGAGATTAATTTTAAAAGTTTCTATTACCCCAAAGAGAACAGAAAACTAAACTATTTCCATATTGAGAAAACAGAATTTTCTTTGTTACCTCCTTTACTGATTATCTATTTATTATGTTAAGCTGCTTGGGCTGTAAAACACGTGTTATAATTTCTTAATTAAATTGTCTCAGTTTTATGTATTTCCTCAAAAGGAATAATAGTTGTTGTGCTTTACGCAGAGTTTGTGTGTTCTAAGAAATTTTTGGTATCAATTCTCACTGTCACAAGAATCACAAAATGACAAAAAAGTAAATAAGTCATGTAAAGCACAGTGTAAAATATTTTCTGTCTTAGATGTTCAGACTATTCTCTAAATTTCAAAATGTGTAACTTCATTTGGGAAGCTCACAGTTGTAACATTAATTACTTTTCCCCTGATGTTACGAAGATAGAAACAGATAAGAATTATTCCTTTATTAAATATAACTGTTTGTTCCTGCTTCTGACTGAAAGCAGTTTGTTAATTTCTGATTTAAGATAACTCAGAATTTCTCCCTGGATGTAGAAATGGGAAACAAACCCATTCTCTCTATTTAAATCCCAAAGTTAGCTCCAAAACCGAACTGTGTCTCTGCGTTTTAACATGTGCAAGACTGGAGCAGTGTTTTTGGCTAAATAGGTGGAGCAGTAATACGTGGTGCTAATGAGTGTTCATCCTTAGTGAAGCCAGTTTGAATAGTCTTAAGTGACTAATGAAAAAGCCTTGCAGTCATTCAGTCTCTTAGTATCATGAAATTCAGCAAAATTAAAATATATTTAATAAAGTAGAAAAAGAACCTAGATCTGCGCAGTCAAATTTCTGATTTTGGTTTTTTCAGTTGCAGAAATAAAGTTCAGCGAAATTTTATCTGTTTCTGTACTACTTGGCTTGTGGTAATGTCAACGGGAAAATTTAGTGAAATTAAAATTTTATTTGTAGCATTTCACTGCTCTAAATCTCAGAAGAACACACTTTAGGGACTGCCATTACTTTAAAGGAGAAAAGTATATATAGCACTCCAGGGGACTTTCTGGGCCATAAAATACAGGCCCTGTTGCTGCAGAGAATGAGGGTTTATTATATTATACTGTAACATATTAACATTACAATGTGATCTGAAATACAGAAAAGCATTTCATAAATAATTTTTCTGATTTTTCTCACTCATCCCTTCCTTCCTCATTTTTGAGCCAGATATTGAACTATTGGCAGCTTGCAGAGAAGAGTTTCACAGGAGGCTAAAGGTATATCATGCTTGGAAATCCAAGAATAAGAAACGCAATGCAGAAACAGAACAGCGTGCTCCGAAATCAGTCACAGACTATGGTGAGGAGAGATATGTTTGTGTTTATAATAATTTTGGTGACAGTATTCTAAAGAAAACATTTCTAGAATCAATTTTTGGTTTTGCTAGGTTGAAGGAAATTCTTGGGTTTTTAAAGAGTATTTTTATATTGATGTAAGGTAAATATTTTTAACAGATTGGAACTGGCAAATACTTTGCAGAAAGTAGAATATTTATTAGGAGACCCAGATACATGTACTGAATAGATCTCCCTAAAACCTTTCCTCATACCAACTCATCTGTTAAAATAGTTCTTGATTTGCTGTTGCAGTTGTAGGTGTTTTTGCTAAATGTTTATTGCTGTGCTACTTAAGATTTAGAAAGATTGTTTTCCATTAATGAAACTGTGGTTTGCATTTTGAGACTTCTGAGACTTTGTTTATAAGGTTGCTCATACTAGTTCTGACCTCTGTAAGTATAAATGTTGCTTTCTGAGAGTATTTAGTGATAGTTCAGAACAGATAATTAGACATAGGGATAGAATAGAGATTCTAAAAATAGTTTAATTGAATCATTTGGGTTGGAGAAGAACTTTAAGATTGAGTCCAGCTGTTAGCCTAACACTGCCAAGTCAACCGCTAAACCATGTCTCGAAGCACCACATCTGCACATCGTTTAAACCCCTTCAGGGATGCTGACTCCACGACTTCCCTGGGCAGCCTATTCCAATGCTTAACCACCCTTTTGGTGGAGAAATTTTTCCTAATATCCAGTCTAAACCTCCCCTATCACAACTTGAGGCCATTTCTTCTTGTCCTATTGCTTGTTACTTGGGAAAAGAGACCAACAACCTTGCCACAACCTCCTTTCAGGTATTTGTAGAGACAGGGATAAGGTCTACCCTGAACCTCCTTTTCTCACAGCTAAACAACCCCAGTTCCCTCAGGCACTTCTCGTAAGACTTGTAGTCTAAACCCTTCACCAGCTTTGTTGCCCTTCTCTGGACACACTTGAGTAATTCAATGTCCTTTTTGGAGTGAGGGGCCCAAAACTGAACACAGGAATCGAGGTGCGGCCTCACCAGTGCCACAGGGTTAGATCCCTTCCCTGTCCCTGCTGGCCACGCTATTGCTGACACAAGCCAGGATGCCATTGGCCTTCTTGGCCACCTGAGCACACTGCTGGCAACCCTTCAGCCGGCTGTCAACCAGCATCCAGGTCCTTTTCCACCGGGCAGTCTTCCAGCCACTCTTCCCCAAGCCTGCAGTGTTGCATGGGGTTGTTGTGACCCTGTTGCAGGACCTGGCACTGAGCCTTGTACAATTGGCCTCAGCCCATTGATCCAGCCTGTCCAGACCCCTCTGTAGAGCCTTGCTTCCCTCAAGCAGATCAACACTCCCACCCAGTTTGGTGTTGTCTGCATACTTACTGAGGGTGCACTCGATCCCCTTGTCCAGATCATTGATAAAGATATTAACAGAACTGGCCTCAGTACTGAGCTCTGGGGAACACCACTTGTGACCATTCTCAAATAGTCCATCTATCAGAGAATTGCATGTCTTTTTTTTTTTCTGATTTTTTTTTTTCTGTTGTAAAAAGCAAGATTTGAAGGAATCATGCTCTGTTATGTAATTCACTATTACATTTGGGGTCCAGACAAAACAAAAAGTATTGGTGATAAGGGTGTTTTTTTTCTCATGCTTTTATTGTTTGGTAGGATATAAGTATATAGACTTCTAAAAGGTGCTAATGATTTCTTCATTTACATCAGTGTAAACCTTAGATACTTCAGGTTACATTCTGTCTTTAAAAATTCTGTGAGTGTTGACATTGCAATTTTTATGGGATGACAAATTTTGCATAGTCCCTGCTTTCTTATTAGACTGTCATTCTTCTGATTTCACAGATGGGTGTTGATTGTCAAAGTGATGTGCTAATGACAGTAAGTGACTACCTTCTAAATTCACAGGAAGGTGTAGGACTTCCCATGTTTTAACACTGCCGGACCTGAAAATCAGGTGCCCAGTTTCTGGAGTGATATTTGCAGAGTGGATTGTTACTCTTTTTCTCACCACCCCATCCCCCCCAAGTCCAGTGATTGTCTGTTATAAAAGGAATCTAAGAAATTAAGAGAATCACAGCAAATAATTGTCAGCTCTTTCCTGCTGTCTTGTGGTTCCATGATTCTTCTGTTCCTTGGCACACAGTTAATGGGAGAGGAAGAAGAAGGGGGAGATGGGGAGAGGATGCTCTCCCCAAAGTCACATTGGCCTGGGATTAGAGCATTGTCCTGGGACATGGTGGATACAGATCCCAGGGTATGCAGGTGCCCTACTTTCAGTGTTGGTGTTTATACAAAAGTGTCTCCTTCGCCTTGATTCATTTACTGAGTTATGCAGTGCTTGACCGTTACCTGAGAATTTGAGCTTTTCAGGGAACTTTGGTACACATACATGGCAGGTGAAATCTGGACCCCTAGAAAAGGTGTTATCAAAGAATGGGTCCTTGTGGCCATGCCTAGTAACGTGGGTTTAAGTGCTTAAGAAAGCTTATAGCTGAAACAGCAGGAAAAGGCGTTTGAAGCACTTCTGCAAAGTGGTAGGTTGATTTGAATTTGAGCTTGCAAGTTCTGTCTGGAGCTAAATGGGTAAAATAAATATTCATGCTCAGTATTGCTGATGGGAAGTATCAAAAAGCAGAAAATCTTTGGGTTTGTGCAAATAAAGCTTGGAATATTCATGATCTCATCACATTTAGTTAGACATTTACAGCATTCTTTTCAATATTTTTCATTGCATTTTTTTTACTTTTCTTGAAATATGGCTTCATATATCTGAGGAAAAGTTAGAACATTGCAGTTCAGAAGAAAGTCACTGATGGCAACCTTTAGAGACTCTCATTAATGTCAGAAGTAATTCTTCCTTTTGTAATTACACTATATGGGCATTTCACATTTATGTATTATAATGATTTGAGAAGGTAGTAAAAAGAAAAAACTCTGTTTTCTTTATGTTTAAGCTAAACATTGTCCAGGTGTCAGTGGATGTGTGCTTCAGATGATGTAGTTTCTTCTTTCCATCTTCTCACTGATGTGATAATTTTACAGTTATCCTTTATTTAAATTAATATATTCAGTATAGAAGCTAAACACTGGTTTGTGTATTATTACTGGAATGGACAGATTTGGTATTAATAAAGGTCTGAAAATTTCTTCCTAGCAGAAATGTCAAAAATTAAAAGTCCTACGTTAATTAACTAACAGATTTGTTATGGCAATCTGTGCTTAGCATGTATGCAACCAAAGTTTTGTAACAGCTATCACAAATAATTGAAGTAATCAATTTCAAAATTAAATCCTGATGAAAATAGTTGTGGGAAATCTATGAAATTTGAGGAAAGGAGATGTTTTATATATGTCAGTGAGCAGAAAATGAATAGAAATACTTAGCCCAACATCTGTGTTTATCTTGTAACTAGAATTTCCGTTTGTCTATCATGAGCATTGGTGAAAAATGTTGAGGTAATGAAACTATAACTTATAAAGGATCAGCACTTTTATGTTTTGCTCAACATGTAATGTTTGTTCACAGATTTTGCACCATTTTTGAGCAACTCACGTAAGTGGGGAGGTGGTTATTTAAGCTAACTTTGAAGAATAGGAACACTTGAGAGCTCTATACTAACATTAATTAATCCAGTGTTTTGCTACATGTATACATAGAATCTGATTGTTCAAAAAAATTATAGAATCTGATTGTTCAAAAAAATTATTTTACAATTTGGCAATGTTATTCAACTGATGATAATTATATGTTCTAGTAATTTACGAATGTATTTTACTGCTTATCTTCATGAGATCCTACCCATTTGAGCAGTCATGGGGAGAATGAAATAACCTTTCCATAACCTTTAACCTTTATTTGATGGTATACATTTCTATTTTTTTCTCTTTTTTAGCCCTCCCCCCCCC
>NW_020799097.1:34790270-34846810 GCF_003259725.1 Athene cunicularia
CCCCCCCCCCCCCCCCCCAATAAATGACATGCTTCTTCTAGCATTTTTTTACTGTTGTGCATAGATTTCTGTTGTAGCAAAACTCTGGAATCAACTTCATATAACAACGATTTTCCTAGCACACAAACTAACATTCAGGTGATGGTTTCTTTTGAATTAAGAACTACGATTCCATAGCACTGAAAAGTAGAGGCTATATTGGCTGCTTAGCATTCCTGCTCTTTATATTCCTCTTGGATTTAGGTATGCACAGAGGTAGAAGTAAGCTTTAGCAATTCCATTGCAGTGCAAAAAGTGTTTGATAATACTAAAGCACTGATCTGCTGTGATAGAAGTTAAGACAATTTGCAGAAAATAGAATTGATTTCTTATAAGCTGTAAATTGTATCTCCCTGTAAAATACATGCTTTATCAGAATTGATGTATAAAAGTAGCATTCACCTATTAAAATGTGCTTTGTTTTTCTTCTCTTTATTTATGTAGGCATGGAAAAAAAGTATTATTTGTGTAGTACATATATATATATATATTTTTTTTTAAGATTCTGCTCTTCACATTTAGAAAAACTATTCTCGGTTGAATCTTAAGTGGAAGAAAATTCAAGATGCAGTTGCTAGGCTATTAGTCTTAACTAAAGATACATTGTTAGAAGTGATTGACGTTTTTAATTTTATTAAATTTTAGCTCAGAAATTAGCTTTGCTGATTAATAGACAATGGATAAAAAAGGAATTTACTTTTAATTATTACCTTTATGCTGAAACATGGAAATGTGAATACTGATTTTCTTTTGTAGAGATGGCTTAAATTCACATTCAGAATTTCTTAAACAGGGTATTTTTAACAGTGGTGGTGTAAATCACTAGAACAAGATCAGTAATAAACTTCTGCAAGAGGCAATTATTAAGGGAAATATTTTACTATTTAAAACTGATTATGATGATATATACATAACATAAAGATCGATCAGTTGATGAGTTAACATAGTGAGTGTTTGCTTTTATTCAAAACAAAGTCTCTCTCTGAAGTCGAAAATGTGTGGGACAGAGTGCAAAAATGCACGGGGGAAATATTTAACAAAAATACATATGAAGCTTTAAAAGATTTTATAAATATAACTATCTTCTCTAGATGTTTGGTCTGTTGATCTTAACAATTTATTTGAAAAGCAAAGCAGCCAGAGAGTAGTTCTAATGCTAGAGTTTGGTACATCAAGGCAGAAAGTTATGTTTGGTGGCAGCTTTGTAACAAGCAGTATTTATTGTCAGCATTTCTAATAACAAATTAGTAATTTCTAACAGTATTACACATCATTCTGCATTGACTGTCAAAAATCTTCAAGTGGTGCTTTGTATTTTTGTAAGTGAAAATGCTTCTTTGCACTGTGACCTTGTTTTATAAAGAAGTGGACTGAACTAGAACAGTTACTGATTAATGTTCCTGGTTGGTAAGAAATTTTGTATAGGAAGTTTTACCTCAAATACTGATTTAAAGCAGAATATGTTATTTTACTCATTTTGTTTTATCTAAACATACCTGATGCCATTGAGCAACCTATAGATACAATAGTTAATATGATCCTTTCCTTACCAGTGTAGCGATTAAATGAATGCCTGTTGTATGAGATGGGAGTACTTTTTAGGTTTGATAAGACTTCAGAAGACATATTCAGAGAGAATATCTCAGGTCTTTTGGGATTTGTTTTGGGTTTTTTGTGTTTTGTTTGTTTGGGGGTTTGGTTTTTCTTTTTTTTTTTTTTTTTTCTTTGCCAATTAATCAAGCAAATCATAATATAGCTTTCTTCATTTTTTTTGTTTTGTTTGTTTGCTTGGATTTGGTTTTGGGTTTTTTTTGTACAATAGCTCAACAGAACCCAACAACCCAGCTACCAGCCAGACAAAAAGAGATTGAAATAAACAGACAACAGCGTTACTTCCGCATTCCCTTCATCCGTCCTGCTGACCAGTACAAAGATCCCCAGAACAAGAAGAAGGGTTGGTGGTATGCGCATTTTGATGGGCCATGGATTGCTCGACAAATGGAACTTCACCCTGACAAGGCACCCATTCTCCTTGTAGCAGGTTGGTATTGAAAGCAAAATTCAAATATTGAAAAGATTCAGAGCCAATAACATCAGAAAAAGAGGCTGATGATGCAGGTTTGCCAAGTGGTATCCTCTTCTTTTTTTCATCAGCAGTTCTTGTCTGGGCAGAATTTGAGGATTTGGGACTGCTCTGGTGGTGGCCAAATGTTATGGAATATCACTTGGAGATGTAACTGGTCACATGTTTTATTTATACGTGTACTTTAATCTGGAAAATCATAGAGTGGAAATCCAAATGTAAATGGTTTTATTATTAAGTACCCTCAGATCATTTACTGAACTGGAGACAGTGTGAAGATAAAACATCACAATTTATCTGGGAAAGTTGTACTTATAATTTTATTGGTTTTTAGTTAACTTTGAAAAATAACATCAGTTTGTATCAAAACAATGTGTGCATATGATATATTGTCTTTCCATAGTATGGTGCTAATAGCAAACTGAAACTTTTACCATATGTATGCTGTGTAGTATGGGAGAATAACTTTTAAAAACTGTGGTTTTACATATTTAGTAATAGATACATAGAGATTTATCTGTCAGTGAAATGTATACTTGTTTTCTGGCAGATAATCGAAGGGAGAGAAAACACTGGAGAAATTTTTTTTACAGTTCTGTGGTTTGAATTTTTGTATGTAACTTGGGGACTGAGGGAAAGGCCATAACCAGTTTATTTAACTTCAGAATTGTAGTTTACTAACTAATTTTTCTGCTAATTATTTTGAATAGAATTCCTTATACCAACTGTTGCCCTTAGCATGAGTGTCAAAGCCCATAGGTAAAAACAGCATTGCTGTCATGAATACCACATTCAGTGGATCACCTATGAAAAATAAGATTAAAATATAGTGAGTAAGCTATACTTACTGTTCACTGGATTCCCTGTGTCGGTCCCATCTAGTAAACACTGTTTAGCATGGGAGGCTGACAGATTAAGAATACTAGTTACTTGATCAAAAGTCTCAGCTTCTTAGTTGCTTTGCTATCTTTAAACAAATGAAATAATAACAGAAATTCACTGTAAAACTGAAAGTATTTGTAAAACAGGTGCGACTGTGATCCTGTAATGGATTTCAGGAGATATATCAAGATGGTGATCCTTTGAGCTTCTTTCTTGTGTTCCTTTTTGCTCACTTTTTAAGCACAATATTGTCAGTTGTAGCATCTGATATGAGTTTCAACTGATTCAACTGATATGATATTCTGATATGGCTTTTTGTTCTGTGTGTAAGAAAATAAATAAATAAATACCTGTGCCTGAGGACTGATATCCCCATAAGCTCTGAAGTCTATTAACAAACTAGAGCTTGAGAGAGGAAATCCAGTTAACAAAAGGCCTAATCTTTGTTGATGGGACCTTTGAATGATGTAAAAGCTTTATAAAGATTTTCTTTTTTCCTTTACCACTTCAGGTAAGGATGATATGGATATGTGTGAGCTTAATCTTGAAGAGACTGGCTTAACTCGAAAGCGAGGTGCTGAAATTTTGCCGAGACAGTTTGAAGAAATTTGGGAGCGCTGTGGAGGTATCCAGTATCTTCAAAATGCAATTGAAAGCAGACAAGCTCGTCCTACATATGCTACAGCGATGCTGCAGAACCTATTGAAATAAATGGTCATTTTGCACAGTAGTATTTGAGATGAGAACCCTTGCCCATGATACAAAGGGAAGAGTTCCTCTGTGCAACAGAGGATGTAAACATTCTATGATCATATTAGAGATGTTTAATATAAAGTGAACAGATTTTATTAATCATGTGGCTTGTTAATTTGTACTTTATGATGTTTAATTTGTGTAGTGAACTTTACTAGGTATGAGGTCCTTGAAGAAACTCCAGTCAGTGTAGCTTGTTGCATTTTGTTTATATGTTGCATTTTCTTTAACAGTTTCTGTTGTAACTCTTAAGACTTTTAAGCAATCTGTACTTGGGTACATATTACAAAGAACTACACTGAAACTAACTTGTTATAAAATCCCCTCTTTAAGACACTGAATAGTTGTCTTCAACTTGTGGCCTAGTAAAGAGGATATGCTGTTTCTAATAACTGGAATTGTGAGGCCTTAGCTTTGACTTCTGTTCCAGAGAAGTTGGAGTATAATTTTATATAATCTGAGATATTTTATGTCCTGATTTGAAAACTGGTTAGTGTCTGTATGTACTTTTTCAGAGACTGATGGGAAATCCTCCTAAACATGGGACCCATAAATTCCTATTTAATGCATTCTCTGTCATGTTTTAAGAGGAATGGCTTTCTGTACATTCTGAGAAGAGCATTCATATATGTCAATATTGTGTAATATTGGAGGTACTCAAAGAATGTACCCCTCATTAAGTCTCATACCACTTCTCTCTTAGCTTCTTTTTCTGTTTTCTCTTTAAGTACAAATTTCCTTTAGACTTTTATTTTTCTGACCAAATTTTCAGTAGGAATTCTTGGAGAGTTTGTTTGTCCAGGTGGTGTAACTTCAGTATATTCAAAATTGTCCAAGACTTGTATTGGGAGGCATATAAGAGTATGGATAGCATAAGGGAACTATGTTCAGCTTTTTGGTGGCAGTATAGCGTAACGGTATAGGGAGGCCTGAGTCTCAGACATTCTGTTTATTTTAATTATAATGAGATGCACAAGGTCTGTACCTTTTGCTAGATGTTTAAAAATTTGGTCCAATAACATAATGCATCGTTTAAATACTATGTGCTGATGAAATAGCTACAATTTTTAGTATACTGGAACATCATAGTGATTTGGACACTGACCTTTATCTTCCTATCTTCTGTCAAATTTCATAGCTTGTAACAGTTCCCTTATTAAGCAGTTCATTTCAGAAGTTTCTGTGGGTGGGAGTTATTAATTTCATATGGTTTTAAAATTCATCTTGTTCACTTATGTAAACATTATTGTTTCACCATGCTGGCCATTATTTCAACAAGTTACACTTGATTATTTATTATCTCTCTGATAGAAATTTGAAATATAAGTAGCTTTATGTCCAATTACTTATTCAACCTGATTTAAAAATGAAGTTTTACTCTATTAATTAACAAAGTTTGCTTACACTATAAAATAATTCCCTCACTGTTTACCTCTTGGAAACTTTAGTTTTTAAATGCATAAATATAATTAATAACTTTCAAGATGTACAGTTCTGTAGCACAGAGAAAAAAGCTCCTGATGCATACATCCTTGCTGACCTTAGATTGTGCTTGCATGCTGCAGTCTGCCGCTTGTTATAAATGCCCTCCTCACTGTAATGCATGTGGAGATATTTGAGTAATACATTAACTCTGTCTGAATCTGCTGCACCAGGGAATCTCAGCTTCCACTGCATACACACTCTGCTTTTTGGTCATGTGATTGAAAACGAGAAAATATTTTCATTTTACCCAAATTCTTCACTAAGCAGTAATTTTTGTCTGGAAGATGAAAGGAAAAATGCATCAGGCTGCTGACTAGCAAGTTGTGTACAAACCTGTACAGTGTTGCATGTGTTTAGAGGTGCTGCTGATGAAATTTAGGTTACTGGTTTAATATGTTACTGATTTGGAACCAAAGTTTCAGAACTTCCAGTCTCCGGAAACAGCTCTGTAAGAAGCTGTGATTGTTCATGCGATACAAGGAGGAAAAGTCACTGAGCTGATAGGGCTGAGATGCCCTATCCTGTATTTATGACTATCTGGATTTAGCTTCTTGACTTAACACTTTCAGTCTCAGTATATATATAAAATATATATACACACAAAAATGGATCTTAAGAGGCTGAACATGGTAAGCAAAGAACTTCAGTACTTAAGTGTGTGTATATGTATATACACATATATATGCTTAAATATTTTAATATATATATGTGTAAACATACTTTGGGGAACTTAAATAAAATTAACTGAATTTTTCCATTCTGTTCCTTTGATTATGCCAGGATTTCCTTGACTGGCATAAGAAAGAAAATTTATTATTTGGAATGGACTGCATGGGAATTCTTAACTAAATGACTAAAAAATATGAGCTATCAGGAAAACAAAATTGACTTTGAAAAATATGAACCGGTGGCTGGATGTTCTCAACTAAGATGTTCCCTCCTCGTTGCATTGCCTCAGCAGTATGCCTGAGGCAGACAGAAAATGCATTCCAAAAATCACAGTAGAGGCTTTTTTTTTTTTTTTTTTTTTTTCTTTCCCCTGCACCAAAACCAGCACCTGCTTTTAGTTTTACTGATCTTTTTGTGCAACAAAGTTAATTTCATTAAATTCAGATTTATTTATTATTTTTGTTTTACATCAGGCAATATTCAGCTGCTTACCAATTGTTTCTGTAGTCCCATCTACTGTGTCAGATAATATACTGTTGGTTGATTTGGAGAGGAAATAAAAAAGCTTGGGAGGGGGTTGATCTGTAGGATTGTCGTATTACCTAATGCCCTTCTGATCTATGGTTATAGAGAAAAATTTAATTTGCTTTTTAAAGCAAAATGTTGGCTTGGTTCTGTGTGTTTGATTTAAAAAAAAAAAAAATTTATTCCTGCCTCTCAGTAAAGCTGTCCATTATAGTTGAGATCTTCTGCATGAAACACTCCACAAAACAAAGGAGAGGAAGAGAATTGCCATGCTAGGCTATATTCCTGAATAGGTGACCTAGGAATATGAATTTTCTAGAGAAAGCTACTTTGACGATCATAGGGTCATTAAATACTTGTCTGTCATCTGCTGACAAGATTGTTTTTCTTTACCTAGTTGAATCCTTTGTTTTTTTTTTCTCCAAAATCTTTAAATAAAGTATTTAAATGACCTAATACTGTACTGAAAATTAAAAAAAAATAAATACATTCCATGTTGAAATCTCAGTTGTATCTCTCTTACCATTTTGTCTTTAAAGTTTTAAAGCAGAATAAGTAAGGGTAAATTAAGTTATGAAAGGATAAAAAGATTTCTGTGCTGGGACTGCCTGCTGCTTTTCTTTCAGATGGTGCCTATGGTGCTTAAAGCTACTCTAGTAATGATTTTGTCTTTACTTTCTAAGTTAAGTGTTCCTCTAAAAGAACATTCTGCTATTAAAAATTTTTTATTTTTTTATGTCAAATACCTCATTTCTTAGTATTTGTTGAAATCAGTATATTTTTACTTTTACTATTTTTTTAACCTTTATTGCTATCACTTCAAACATATTTATCATTTGTTATGCTGTGTACTGTTTGCATTTTTTTCGTTTTAGATCATGACAATCAGTGATGAGTGAAACCACTTAAAAGGCTATCAGGTTTTTTTTTTTTACAGGAAAAGCTTTATGTTTGGGGTGGAGATGTGTTGCATTTGTTTGTTTGGGTTGTTTTGTTTTTTGTTTTTTGGGGGTTTTTTTATAAAGTGTTATCAAACTTTCCTGTCTTAAGGGCCAAATCAGAGTGGTATTTTTTAATTTAAGAAGATTGAAGTAATTCAGACTTTGATATCTAGGAAACATGATTTTGTTTCATTTTCCTTATGACTTTCATCTCCAGCCGTAGCCTTACATCGGTTTTAAGATAACATGATGTGTTTTAGTGTGAGATTAAGTACCAATTCTGTTCTCTGTGAAATTTTCAAGTAAATAGTTTTATTATATTTTATTGAAATACAAAAGGTTTACATCCAGCAAATATATTTGGTAATTAATAGTTGAGTGTTAAATACAATCATGAATAATCATTATTAAAATACACATTTTAAAATTACTTGATTTTTTAAAATCAGACTAGTGATAACTAGTATGAATTGAAATACACTAAACACATACAAAAATACATCTGTAATGGAAAAAAAGGAATGCTTTCAGCATTCTTAGCTTACATGAGCAATAGTGAAAAGCTAACATTTGTTGGCAGGGATGACTTCCAGTGCCCTGCGAGAAGTATTTTAAAAGTACAGTTTTATTCTGAAGTGTTACTGTGTAAAACCACATCTTAGGTTTCTTTTTTTTTTTTTTTTTTTTCCTCCTAGTTAAATAAGTAAAAATACTCTTTCAGCTGTAGAAACTCAACTTTGTATTCTTGGTGCATTGCCTTCATTTGTACACAATCACCAGCTTTGGTGGTTTTGCCAGCAAATCTGTGCAGTTAAGTGTTTGGAATTCGTAAACAGTTCTTTTGAGCATACCTAATAAGGTAAACTAAAGTTCGTTCTTTGCTATGGTAACTGTGTGGTACGAAGTAAAAAGAATTGTCACTAAAATCAGCTGCTATCCCAAATCCATGAAAGTTCCACATCTGAATGAGGAGCTGTCATCCAGTATAGTCACGAACTTTGTAGAAGCTCAGTTTGAGCTGTAAGTACGACTTCTGATACGCACCAAGCAGCAAATAGCGCCTGGATATTATACAACACTGGTGCGGCATATAAATACAGATCTACTCAAGAAAAAGATATTGAAGGTAAGGTAATGCTCATACTTGAATCAGGACTGTGGATCCATAGAGCATAGATTACTACGCCTATAAAATACTTAATGGCCACCCATTATCTGCTTAGATTTCTTCTGCAAAAACTAATAGTAACTTGTAAAAATTATTTATGTGTATACTGAGTTTAAAGTGCATACACTTATGTGCAACTCTGTAATCTACTTGCTACAGTGAGGATGCTTGTGAATATAAACTTAATGTTCTGAAAAGATAAAACTGCAGGTATTGCACCTCAGTGAAAAGATGGAAGTCTTAGGATAACCCGACAGTTTGTAACTGCCACCAGAAATTAAGCAATGAAGTGTATATGTACATAGAGATACACAATGTGTTTATTAGCAGAAAATAGGAATCTGATGTTCATAGAAACCATTAAAAAAATCCCAACTTCTGTGTGATTTGCAATGTAAGCGTTGCAGGGAGAGAATGACAAAGTTCCTAAATGCTTTTAATGTGGCCTTTGGTCAATGACAGCTCTTATTTCTGTGTTTGCCACTTACATAGGGTAGGTAAGAAAGGTCAATAAAATGTATAGAAATGTGGTAAAGTTTTATCGACATTTTTACCAGAATATTTGTGATCTACACTATTGAAAAAAGTCACTTCTCAGCAAAATCTTTCTAGTACTCGGCTCTTAAAATATAGTTAAGATGTGTAAGTACTGGAAGCTTAATGCATGCATCTTAACACTGGCGACTTTTTCCTAGTCAAATTTTAGACATGGTCAAATAGTTGGTCAACTCGGTCATGTTGTTTTTCTTTAATAAAACATGTTTTAAGTGTGTGCTGATTTTAGAGCCAAAATGTTATATCTTTAGGAATCCTTGAATTTTTTTCATATGCTTAATCAACCTGAAGTCCATTCTTGAATAATGCAGACCACCTTTTTTGAATACCTGAAAGAGAAACTCTCATAAGACACTTGAAAAACACTTTAAAATTTGAAAATATACTATTTATTTATTGTTAATAGGCAAGGTCTCACTAAAATCTGTTTAAGATAATCTCCAGTTCATTGTAAGGAGAAGTGAGTTAACCCTGAAGTTATTTTTTACATACTAAGTCATTTAACTCAGAGTAAAATTATTTTTCCTCCCTGATATAACAACGGTGCCCTTCTATATGAAATAACAAACAAATACCACCTATTTCATTGTAATCTAAAGAACATATTTTTGACTGTAAAACAATTAGAATGCAACATGCTACAAAAGAAGCTCTATCTGAAGTATCTACAAGATTCAGTTACAGCAGATCTGGGATAAAATTATCTTTGGGACATCCAGCTTCTATGCATAGTTTTAAGTGTAAGAGGGCAGTTGTGCCGTGAAAACTTGTGAATTTGTAAAACTTGATGCCTGCTGTTCTCAAACTAAGAGCACAGCTCTTCCATCTCTGTATGGTATTTTAGGTCTTCTTTCCCCTGTGATTCTGATAATGAAACACTAAATCTCTGATACTGGCAGGGGAGATCTAACAGGCCAACTTGTATTGTTGTGTTGTTTTAATCCAAAATAGTGTTTGCTTGATGATCCAAGTGACTGACATGAGGATGAAACAAATGGCAGTCTGTTTTCGCCTCAAATTTAATTTCAGTTGTCCTTGATGGCTGAGAGTTGGTTTGTCAGAGTATTGTGCTAGTGTCAGTTACTGGTTTTGATGAGCAAAGAATGATATAACATATTTCTTAGGGAGAATCTGTAATGACTTTTAGGCTTCATCTGAACTGCATCAAATGAAGTGGACTTTGTCCATGCTGAGTAGGTTCAGCATTATGAAACAAGTTATTCTACCATCCTCTTATCTAGTGCTTCATTTCCAATGCTTCTGGGCTATTCTGTGTCAAATATTTCTGGATCCTCTAAGGTTTTATCTAAGTTTGTTAAAACTGATTTTCTGTAGTATCTGTTGCAGCACAATTCTTATGCAAGCTTAGAAAACTTTGTGAAAACTCCTTAGATGAGATCCTTTTTCTTTTAAAGGGTTAGATCCATTACTGAATTTTGCCAGATACCATCTTGAAAAAGAAGCCTACTCACCCATGCCATGGACAAGCACAAATAAATGAGTTTATAGAATCACATGCATTAGATCAGCTAAAAAATAAAAAGGCTTTATGGATAGCTTGATGGAAGACCCTTACAACTGAAAAGCAATGCTTTTATTTTCAGAATTTTTTTCACTGACCAGAGAACATCTAGCACACTCACTAATATGGACAACAGATATTACAAGAGAACGGTTGCATTTTGAAATGAGGTCTTCATCTTTCATCTCAAAGGAGCAAAGAGCACATGTGTAGGTGAGGTAGGCAGCAGAGAGCCAGATCAGCAGGATCATTATTGGAGAACTTTGAGTTAGAGTTAGACTAACTATAGTTAAACTCAGCCGTAGTAGGCCAACTGGATGTGGACTTGTTGGCCTTGTGGCTCAGTTTGAATGAGCTGATCCATCTGAATGTGTAAATTCCAGTTCACTCACACATTTTGCTTTGGCCCCCAAAAAAGATGATTCTCATAGTCATTTTATTCCTCATGTTATACTATTTGTGGAGCAAGACACACCAAGTTCCCAGAGACCTAACTATGTCGAGGTAGCTGTGGTTTTCAGCTGCTTGCAAGAACTTGTGTTTTCTACTGAGCTCAGAGAGAAGGAAGAGCAAGTTTACCTGGATGTGAAACCTGTTTGTTAGTTCCTGGATGACTAATTGGGTAGAAACCCAACCAAACAAAACCCCTCTGATAACCAAGTTTTGCAGTAGTTTTCCATGTAGTGACCCTCTAACTATACTGCAGACATCTTTTATGCTTAGGAAGGAATTGAAGGTTGTTTTAACTTCTACTAGAATTTTATGCTTATTTTCATATACGCCTTTATAAATACAGAGCTGTACTTAACTGTTAGATAATATGTCCTACAAAGCTGTCACTGCTGTTATTACCATTGCAAAACAGAATTTAAAGACTGGAATTTTCAATTTGGCCTAAGAGTTCTAGATATCCACCTCCTCCTGAAAATTCAAGTGCCATATTCTGTTTTAAAAATCCTTGCCCTAAAGGAGTTTTCTAGATGATGATATGGAAGTGACACTTTTAGTTTCAGCTATCATACATAAATTTTTCTTCATCTATTATTTTCAGATAGTTGAAAATGTGTTCAACATAAGGGGTCTGAGGTAAACACTCAGTTTAAATGTAAGTAATGGTGAAAAATGACCAAAAACACGTGGTAGGTTTTTTTTGGTCTTGTGTTTTTTTTTTTTTTTTAAATTTCTATTTTGTGGTTGCCTCACTTTTCACTAAATTAATTTGCTTAACTAGGTCTTGAGAGCAGCTCTGTCAGTATACTTTTGACAATTCAAATAGAGTCTCGATGACACAGGCCTGGTTTTCTCCCACAGATGTCCCATTTTATTCCTTTAATAAAATAAATTTAATGCTTTTGTCAGTAGCAATTTTAAGTAGTTCAGCTGATGTGAAAGCTTACTGGTCTACAATTACCCACAGACACATTTTTTTAAGATGAGTTTAAAGTACTAATTGCAACGGCTGTGCTTTTTTTTTTTTTTTTTTTTTCTTGTCAGTCTCTATCCCTTCATTCAGTCCCCTCTATCACCAGTGGCTGAGTCTGTAACTGTGACCAGGGCTACTTGAAGAGACCAGACCTGGGTATGATGAAGATCAGTGAAAAGAAATCTTTCTATATTGTTTCATTACTCGTTCCTTCATTTACATAACAATGTACTAGCTCAAGCCAAAGATTCATGTGGCCTGGTATCCTGTCTCCTGTAGTATAGAGCTGGTGCCACGACAGACTTGTACTGAGATTCCCCTCACTAATAATGGGTACTAACAGCTACAGTAAAACCTTTTTGTTCCTAATTGGGCTGTGATTCAGAAAAATGAAAATGGCAAAGTAAAAGCTTTTTGTCTACCTTTCGAGAGAGCATACTCAGATACATCAGAAGTAAGAGACAGTCTGGCAATTTTAGAAAATTTTTTGACTCTGCTTTTCTCCTTTCTGTCTTTTCTCCCCCCACCAAAGATACAAGACATTTCAAGTTGCAAAACTTTAAATAATGTTTGAGATATGAGCAGTATTCTGCTCAAATTAGAATTCCTACTTGTTCAAACTCTGTGTAGCTTAAACAGGCACAAGTTATTTTTAAACGATCTGTTACTGCTATTTAAAACCTCCCCTTTGGTTTGCATTTTGTGTTGCTTTGTCATTTTAGATAATCTTTCTTCCTTCATGCCACATTTGCAAATGGGTATACAGAATGGAACTTTGTCACATAAAAGCACTTAAGAAAGGATTAAAACCCCAAGGTTTTCTTTGTATGGAATTAGTACAAAGAAGCTTCCTGGTAACATTGACAAACAGGGAAACTCAACAGATTTTTTAAAGCTCATGAAAATAGTCACAAACCTTGATTTTCTGGCTGATGCTGGAAATGAAGAATTTCAGAGACTAACTTGTCAGTCTTGGTTTTGTAAGCTCATCTGGTGACCTACAACAGTTAAAAAAAAAAAAAAATCAAAATACTGTATTAATTATTCCACTAAATCACAAAAAGCACTTGGATAGGATGGACCACCAAAGCCATGCAAGAGAGCTGTAAGGACAACAGTTCTATAGTCCTGTTATGAAAGCTACACAGCAGTAAATGTGAAAAGCAAATAAACGAATTAGTATTTTTAGTTCTGCAATTGCCAAGCAAGAGTTTAGAATCAAATTTGATTTAGTTGTAAATACATGAAGATGGATGTGTTACTTGAGGTGGGGCTGTTTGTTGAGGGGTAAGAAAAGGATTTCCATGCATTTTACCTCCATGCTGAATTGTGTTTTCAAGTTCGTGTAATGTTTCGTGATCAGCGATCTCTGAGGAACTGACACAAGCACTTACACTACAAGCCGTATAACAAAAGCCAGTTATGGGTTCGTCATGTTCAAAAGCAGGATTAATCCTTACAGCATTTTCTGAATTGCAGCTGTTGAGAGTAGGACTTCTACAATGTAGAACATTTTTGTTTTGGTAAGATTTTAAATTGAAAAAAAAAAAAAGGAATATTTTGTAATGTGAAGAAAAAGATCATGAACAGCTTACTGCAAAATAGAGTTTCTTTTGCTTTTTCTTCTTAACTTAATAATTAAAATGATGAAAAGAAAAACGAGGCTTAGTAAGCCAAGAATGAGAGGTTTAAAAATGAAGGGTTGTATGGGTTCTGGAGAAAATTTTGCACAGCGCTGTCCTTGGTAAAGCTCGTGTCTACGTACAGGGCATCTAAAACAGGGAGAGGAAGAAAAAAATGTACAGAACTCGAAGGCAGAAAATATGGAGTACCTCAAATGAAAACAAAGGAATATCTGTAATTAAATATAAGCCCAGTATTCCCAAAGCAATTAATTGTTATGTGTCTGTATGAAATAATGTGCTTGATAATAGATCATGAGAGTGTTAAAAAACACTGATACATTCTTTGCCAACCTACAAATTATAAGGAAATTAGGCATTTGGAGCATCTCTCATAAATTTCTAGCCCCACAGGTGAAGTTGAAGTAACATTTGTGGTTTAGAACCTTAGAAGTTGAGGTGTGTTTTGGAGTAATGTCTAAACACGTCTTTGAAGCCTACATCCTGTTTATCAGTGATTTTAATCGAAGTAGAAAGTCTGATGTAAAAGTTCTACTACAAATAGCTCCCTTTAAAGCAAGGGAGAAGATTGCCATATTTTATATGAGAACACAGGCGTTCCAGTTAGTGGAAAAATTAACGTGGTCAATTCTGAGTAAATTCACAAGCAAAACAAGTGCTTGACTAAAGGAAGTAATAGGCCATAATTTTCTCTCTGCAGACTGTTCAAGTTTCCACAAGCTGTCAGTCTGAGACTGGCAGTAAACTTGTGTGTTTGTAACTTGCTGTAATTCACAAGATGTTTGATTTATTATTTTTAATATTTTATCATTTTAAGTGATGGTTTAGTTACTATTGTACATCAAGTCAGGGCTTTTCTGGAGTGGAAATGTGTTTTTTTCCTTAGTGCATTGGTCATGGAGGAGTAGGCTATGCCCGTTGCTCCTTCACTACAGTTTTGAAAAGGACCTCTTTAGCTCACAGGCTGATTTCTAGTACAAAATACTGTGACTGAAAGTCAGGAATTTAGCAGAAACTGGGGTGAAATCAATATAATAATTATTATTTCTGTGACACTCACAGCAGAAAATGAGTGACAGTTACGTTGTTAGTGACATTATCATATGAATGATTTGCTCAGTAGTCTTATTTTTTTGACATTAATCCTAAATACACTAAAAGACATATCTTTAACCTTTTAAAGTCAATATTAAGAGAGAACAGACAAGTACAAACATTGTAACTTGGTTTTTGCTCATACACGTGGCTGGTCAACTACTGTATGCCAGTCTAATATACAATTTCACATAATGCTCTGGATCGTCTAGTCTATGAGATGAAACTTGATACTTTAAAAAGACTTAAAGCGTTCAAGTACTGTGGTAGTTCTCAATATTGGCTTAACATCATTTCATGTAAAAATCCTTATGGAATGTGTTTGCAGTTAGGAGGAGCTGCTGATCTTCAAGTCTCTCCCATAAAGACCCGAAAGCAGCCTCAACCTTCATGTGCTTTCTTGGGTGGTCTGGAATCAGAGTAGTTTATAAGAATATAGATTTCCTTTTTAATGCATCTTAGAAAGCAGTATTTTAAGAAATTATGTTTATGTAATCCATAGCAAAACCAGGAATGTGTTATTTCATTTTTCCAAGATGTACTTGGAAATCTGAAAAGAATGCAGCTTTGTCATCCCTGCTAATGATGCTGAATTTCTAATACGTTTCTAAAGGATCTCTAAAAAATAACTAGATTGTGTGTCCTAACAGGCAGAAATAGATTTATCCATAGTGTGACTTTTTATACTGAAGCAGGATTTTGTACCTTAAAGTGTCTGAATGTTGAGGTCTTGGCTTATTAGCATAGTTTATGCTGTTGAAAAGTAGATACTCAGCCCTGCTTGTTCATGCAATAGACATATCAGGGATCCGTCACAGAATTCATGTTAAGCACCATTTATTTACCTGCAGACAGCTCCTCTTCCTGGAACTAACTCACATTTCCCACCATTGATGCAGAGATGTGGTTCCAACTCACACAGGCTCTGACAGGGTAATCCATCTTGGCTTGCGTAACCAGCTTTACAAAGGCAGTCAGCCTCTTTTGTCCACTTGTTCATTACACATTCGGAAAACTCGTCACATGCCATGAATTTGCATGGGTCTGCCTGATCAGCTGTAAGGGATGGGTAAATCATTAATTGATGCATTACCCGAAAGTAACTTGGCAGGCTTTGTGGCAGCTAGAGAAAACAATTCACATTCACTGGCCTGCTACTTGGGCATGTTAATAGGAGGATGTAGTCTGGCATAAAATGACACACATCCTTCCTTCTGTAGATGACACAGCGAGCATGCAAGCTTCCATTTACTTCTACATTTGTTTACCCCATCACTATTAAGCTGTGATTTTATTTTCATCTCACTGACAAGGATTTTCACATTTGGATATTTTTATCCCTTTTTTACTGTAATAAACTGCTAGTTTTATACTCATGGATACTATGCTACAGCCTTGCATATGTGTAAGAAGTAGTTTTGGCTGTAATGACCTTAAACACATAATTTAGAAGATGACGAGGTGAGGGTATTATATTATTGAATATTGCACAATACTCTGAGGAATGCAACCTAGAAATACTGGCACCATCTAGAGAAAACATGTGCTTGCAGGTCTTTTTTCTTAAAATTATGTGTTAGCATTGGGAAAACTTGCTGGATTTTTTGTTTTGTTTTTTAAATATTAGTAAGGGATGCCTCTGTGAGATAAAGGGGGTAAGAGAGCCTGGTGGTGTTCATAGGAAGTCTCAAATCAGAGACAGCTTGAAGTCCTAACTTCAGCTGTCACACAAGTTTAAATCTCCTTGCCCATTCTCTACTTCTTACTAGAAACAAAAAAATGTCCCAGAAGGAATAATTTTAACCCAGTGCTCAGCCCAGATGAGGAGGGGGGTGTGCATCCACCAATTTTGTCTTATTGGAGGCAGTTTCCTGCGTACTGTGGGGTAAAGCCCTTAGAAAGGCAAAAGATGAAAAGCAGACCAGGGAATACAAATTCTGTTCTTGCCAGCAAACGGTTTCAATAAGATGTGTGAATCCAGGGGAAAAAAAAAAAAAAAAGTACAAAACCGAAAAAAAGAGAGCGTGGAGAAGGAAATGAGAGCAGATACACAGATATGAACTGGGCTATGTGACCCTTTGAAGTTATGTGGGTTTAAAATTTATTAAGAAGAAAAATCTGTAGTTTAGAAAGGGGATTCATTCTGGATATTGCAGCTAGTACCTGTAGGTACTAAATGGTCTTGAGAATATTTTTCAGGAGCCACTTTGTGCTCCATACTAGATGCTCAGTAATACTAATTCCAATGAAAAAATGAGCATTGCATTCTTTATAGTGGTACTGGAAATCTCAGACGCACACTAGGATAAGCTTAACTGGTACAAATTAATCCAGCAGAGCTCTTCACTTTTAACTCCTCTATAATTCTATGGCTAGTTGCTTGCTTTTTTTTTTTTTTTTTAAATAATTTTAGACTAGTAAATTTTAGCATGCACAATTTCCCTTTGCTATATACAATGTACATGTTGATTTGGGATCTACTTTGTTCCTGAACTGTAAATGTATTCACATGTAAACTCTAACAACTGGGCATCAAAGTAATACAATAAATTACAAAGTAACTTTATTGTTAGGCAAACCCTTGATTATATGTATATAAAAAAAAATCAAAACAAACAAACCCCAACACAACAAAAAACCCAAGCAAAAAATATTCCAAGTACTTTGCTCTGGTCATTGAGACTACTGATTGTGAATTGCAGAGTTTACTCTCTAATGAAACAAGAGCAGCTGGCAAATCAAAAGGGGATATTAATTCTTACAGACTATACTCTTACCCCACACAGAATTGCACGCTGAGCAAATATAGACCACTTCCAAAGGAAGCATCGTTAATAAAAGAGCTTGTATATTTGAGAACTTGATTAGAACAGTAACAGCTGCATTAACTGCATGTCTCCTGTAAGTCCCTCTCCAGTTTTGATGGTCACAGTTTACCTTTGTAGTTGTGGAAATAAAGGTTGATACTGCCAGTAAGGAGACTCTGTCTAAGCATTACCCAGGGTTGTGTGCTACAGCCCTGTATTTTTGTCAGCTGAAAGGTTTCAGAGTCTTTCTATTTGACAAGTAGAGCTTGGCATGAGCATTTCTCTGGGTTAGAGGGTCATTTTTTGTGATAATGTTTCATTTTCCTTAAAGTGTTGGGCAATGTACCTGCCATACTTTGTCATCTTTTCTGTGTTTTCACTTTATTTAGGTTACAAAAGTAATGCATACATGGATTTTTAAAAGCCCACTATGTTATTGTTTATGGTATTATTTGTGACCAATGCAGTCAGCCCTTTGCAGCTGCTGAGTCTTGATAGGTATTTTGGACTGTCAGTTCCATCAGTTTCAATTTGATATGACATTATCACCACTAGATGGCTCTTACTTTCACAATAAATAGGACTTTGCTTAAATTACGTTAATTTACTTAACAGGTTGGGGTGGGTTGGTTTGTTTGTTTGTTTTTGCTGAAAAGACAGTAGGGCTTTGAAGCACCTGTATGGTGTTTATATACTGGCTTTTAAAACATAATTTCTTCTATTTTGACATTGTACTACTGTTCATAAGCCTTGAAACAACAGCTCCCAGCAAACTCATTGTGATATTGTTTTCCTGAATTAATGGTAAAACATCAGAAAAGCAGCTGATAGGGATGGAGATGAAAGATTTTTAAATTTCTCTGTGTTTGTATTTTAATTTTTATTTAAAGAAAATTTGCTACCAAAGCAGAGAACATGGGATAGCCCAAAGTTTTCTCTTTCTAGTGAACTTATTTAGTACTTTATTGAACAAAATATCAGTTTATCATGGCAGCATTTGTAAGTTTGAATACTGTGATTTTGTTAACTTTCTTTACCACACACTCTACCTACGCTCTTAGTGGCCACAAGGAGATACGTAAAATGAAAACAGATTAGAAACTATCTGCATGAATTGTAAATGGATTTTTTGTTCTGGAATTGTCAGAGTTCTATACATAAAAAGGCAGCTTAACCAAAACTGCTGAAGGCATCTGCATGCTGAGATATTGATATTATTCTTTTTCATGCCAGATGAAATTATTTCAGCCATGAAATAATTACCAGAACCTGAAAATAGGTCCAGACCGCAATTTTATAAAACAATATAGTTTTTGAAAACTTTAAGCTTTTGACATTACTATAGTGTCCAGATATGTTGTTATCTGACTTTCTACTGTTTAACAAAGATTACAGACTTATTTGAAAGATATTAAATTAGGAGAGATTCTGGAATTAGAAATCTATAAAGTGCTACATATAGTCATGCTCTGGTCAGTGAGTATCTGTAGAATCCAATTATTCCTAGAAATTGTCTCCTGTCTTAAACTGTAGCCCCTTAAAAATAGATTTAATGATGTCTAAACTATGGTTTGCTTACAACATTGCAAAAATAATCAGAAATTATTTTTACATACTCGGGTGCAAGATTTGCATAAGTCACTTCTGTATGGTGCATATGGGCATTCTTTATGACCATCTTTGCCCAGCCCTTATTCTAGAGTTTTTAGTTCATTGTCTTTGGCTCTTAAAAGCAGTTGCCGTACATGCAGAGACCAACACCATCACCCATCATTTCATTACAGTATGAAAATATGCCTGCAGATGCTTTGCAACATCTTGCATTTTTTTATTACTCCTGGTCATGGGGAGGTTATTGCTAATATTGTTATTTCCAAAGCAGTAATACTTCTGAAGTTGTAACAATCCAGAAAAGATTATCTGCTTAGTGTTGTTTTTTTCACATAGATTAGTAACACCGTCTTACCTGGCTCAATATCCAGGGAATAACTGTCAATCTCCAAATTGAGGTGTTGGGCTGCAGCATCACAGAAATCTTCCAAAACACAGTGTACTGCTTCTGTGATATTGTATGGCACTGTCTTGGCAAATTTCATTTTACTATTCACAATCACGCTTCCGTTCCTGAAGTTAAGTATTTCCAGGTGCTTAAAACCTGTAAGGTTGGACTGAAGGTACGGAAGTAGCTGCAAAACAGAAATTTGCCTTTATTTTAACTTACTGTCAATGTCTACCTGCTATTAATTTCTCGTATAGTCACTTTTCATTATCAAGTACACGCATCACACGCTTATTTCTCTGAATTTAACACAACTGTTAAACTCCACCCCCAAATTCACTTTTCTGTTTGCGCTATCTTCTTCTGGACTTTTGCATCATTCTCAATCATATATTGAGATGGATGGGCAGCAGTTTCCCCTGTAATGAAATGCACAGCAGCTGGGGAGTTTATTCATCTGGAAGAGAAAAAATCACCTCACTCAAAAGCCAACTTCAATTATTTTCAAACGTTCAATCCAGGCAGGTTAGGGCATAGCATAATAGACATGTTACTGAGCTGACCTGCTGCCCTATTGTACCCATAGAGAAAATCCATATCTAATCACATTCCCCCTACTAAGCTATGATATATTTTAAAAGGCCTATTTTTAAATCCAGCGTGTAGACACAAGCCTTAGATGCAATCAGTAGTGTTATGCTGTTGACGTGACTCTCAGAAAAAGTCAAATAAATTACATGCCAGGCATATATCTGGAGTCTCTTGAAGAAGTAAAACCTTCTATCACTGACTTCCTAAACTGTTTCTTCATACCCTGAGAGCATCCCAGGTTTATGGCTCCTTTAAAAATACAGCTTATCAGACTGAATTATACTAGGGTCTGATACTGTTAAAATACCGTGCTCTTTAGTATATTGCTTTAAACAATGCCCGACTATTGCATGTGGTGTTGAAGTTGATTTGCACCCACCAGTTGCACGAACTGTTGTTCTAGTGCTTTGTATTCTGGCGAACTCCTATTGAAGAGGTCATCAGAAAAGTGCATGTTGGTTACCCTCAGGCTGAAGAAAACCACTAGCTCTTTGCCTTTGGCTGCGGTTGTCATGGAGCTGGTAGTTACATACTTCAGCGTAGGAGCGGGGGTGGCTTCTGCAGGCTCAGCTGTCAGCAGTGAGATAAAACTGCTGCTGTGCTCCACTTCATCCAGTGCTGCTGTGCTCATCACACCAACATGACCTAACTCGCCAGAAGCATCCTGCGCTCCTGTCCGGGTGCCATCAGGAGGAATGCTCTCAGATGTGGGCACTGAGGAATCTGGTACTTCAAGGGACTGTTTGATGATCTCAGAGTGGCTGGAGGATGGAGTGGTCGCTGCAGGTAGAGGTGCTGTTGGGTCTGATGGTAGCACATCTGTAATAACAGCTTCAGGCTGTGTGGTAGAGAGATCACTTGAACCAATAAAGAAAGGCAATGTTTTGTAAGTGCTGCTTGTAACTAAAATGTTATCGCCTGAAGATTCTGGTTCATCCGTGATCTTAACTGCTGCAGAAAAACAGGGGAAAAACAAATAGTTATTTTGAAAAGCAAGCATAACAAACACCAAACATGGGGAACAACATGTATATTCTATTTCCACTGAAGCATTTTTAAAAACAAGATTTAACACTAAACATGAAAATGTTTCTATCATCAAGGTAGGACTACTGGAATAAAACACCTCACCCACACGTTTGAGTGATGAGTTTTCGGTGGGTGCTCTTTTTAAATAATAATTACACTTGGTAACTGTAATTATTATTTAAATGTAATATTTCCTGAGCCATTTCAAAGTACAATCCAGTTTTGAAGGTACATAATCACACTGTCAGGTTATATTGACTGAAAGACTAGATCACAGCTTTGAGCTGTCTGCTTGGATCAGTTGTATGCCAGAGTCATTCTGTTCCCCTCTGCAAGAGGTTAGAGCTATTATTTGCTAGTAATCATAAAATGTGGTAATGAAAAACTATACAGCCTCTTCAGATGCAAACTCTGTCAGTTTACTTAAAAGACAACAGCTCCAGTGAAAATAGCTTCAAACCTTAAGAAATCATCTGCTGCACCTGAAGCATCCATTTGATCCAGATGCTGAAGGTCCCTGTTTGAGACTTGGCATGGATCTAGGATGTGTGATAGCTGTAGCTGAAATCCAAATCTAAAGTGTGATGAATGAGACCCTTCGAATGACTTCACAGAAAATGCTGGCGTCTGTGCAACAACCATCTAAGCAAGCTGACAACTTTGTCCTTTTCCAGTGATATGTGGACTCTTTGCATAGGACTTATAGCAGTCCCCCGCAGGCAAAAATCACTTACCAGCTGGTAGGAAAGAAGTTTCTTTCCAATTGATGGACTCTTCCATTCCCTACACACTGGTCTCCTCCCAGTGGCCAACGAAAGTACTAAAGGAGAGCAAATTTTTGCATTGGGAATAACTTCAACTGAAGGAGGTGGCAACTATCTTGTCTATGGCAGAGGAGTTGCCCATAGAGCATGCCCATGCTTTTAAATGAATAAGACCCAATCTTCTGCTTATTGTATTGCTGGTTTTGTGAAAAGCTTAGGATGAGATAGCCGTCTGTTTTCTTGACACTGCTAATTTAATAGCATGTACTAGCTCTTTGGTTCCTCCCTGCAGATACAATGCCTTGGTCTAATGTGGATTATTTTCTATATAGCCATATATAGCCCCATTCTGCTAAGCCAACCCCACTTCTCAAAACAGCGAAGAATTGTTCTAAGACACCATATGTGGTTTTACTAGAATTAGATGTTTAAAAAGAATTTTCTCCCATCCAGTTACCACTTTGCATAAACTTATATTAAGAGCTGCTACATTTTTTTTTCTCCTTTGTTTTAATATGTATTTATATATGGTGATTCAGTGATAGTCATGTAAAGAGATAAATAAAACATATGCTAATAAAATAAGTTAATAATATAAAAACATAGTGTAATATAAAAAAGATTAATATATAAAATAAGAAATATTATCAATAGTAATAAAATAAGTAAACCAGATAATAGACTGACCAGTGGTTAAACTTTTGGGGTAGGCTGTGAGAGAACTAGATTTACTTTTTGGTTCTGCTTCAAACTCCTCAGGAGTCTTAAGAATATGCCTTTGTGTGGTATTGATCTCACTTCTAGGAGGCATTTAATAGTGAGATGTATCCTTTAAGCCAGTCAGCTTTGCTCCCTTTTTAGTCAATACAGAGAAATTTATCTCACTTGAACAAAACCATCTAAACATATGCTGGATCTTTTGAAGTGCCTATATCTTTCCGCTGACATACAGAACAAATATAAAACAAATTTATGTGAGATGTCTGGTTTTCCCCTTACACAGTTTTTGTTATCTAAATCAATCCTTTCAGCTCCTTGTAGCGTGACTGAGGTTCATGGCTTTCCCTGAGATTCTCAAGTATTGGACTGATAAGGACTATTAAAGTTTTTTGAAAAAGGGAAACACTTTCTGTTGTGACATAGTTTGATGCTACCAGCAGGGCAGAGTGGGTCTGGCTCTGGTGAAGGGTCAGTGAATTTTACTCTGGAATACCAGTAACATGGTGTTACTGGAGTGTTCTTCCCACTCTCAGTTCTAAAGTTTTCCATTTGTTTCAAGTGTTTCATGTGCCTTGGCTAATGGAAGAACTAGATTTTTTTTTTTTTTTTTTTTTTTTTGTCTGTGCTGTGGGGAAGTGAACTTCTAGAAGCAGTTTCCAAAAATAACCTGGATACTCTTAAGCACAACTCTTCAGATAAAGCAGCCTAGAGGGATCATTACTGCATCCGCTTCTATTTATGCAGTCACTACATCAGTAACTAGTTCAAATGTTATTCTGGTACAAAGAAACCCATCTGAAAGCACAATGTGAAAGCACAAATTAATGACTGTTTTTAAAAGGTAAGATCACTCATCTCTGTCAATATTTAGTATCCCTTTCCCATATTGGACATGGCAGAATTTTATAGTCAGTTTTGTTGCTTTCATCTGCATGCATGAAAATGTCTTCCACCAGTGTGCATCATCTTAACTGGTAAAATATTTGGAAACCAGAATGATTTAGATGTCAAAAATTCCCACTTGATAAGAGACTATATTTCACCTATTTTGGGTTTGATATTTAGGACTGAATTCTAATCCCATATTTATCAGCAGTGAACTCACTGAAGTCAATAGAACTGTGGTAGTATAAAACCTGAGCAAGTGAGATCAGGGTACTTGAGGATCAGGAGTGCCCAGTCCTAGGGCCCTTAGGGGAAAAGTTTTCTGCCAGATTATAAAATATTTCCTTAACTTTCACATGATGAGCTCCTCCCACCTCCTTCCCACATCCCCAGTGGCTGTTCATGACTGAAGTGTACAAAATAACAAGCGAGCTTAGAGTACTGCTGATGCTGGAAAAGACTGAAGTACACTACTAATACAAAGCATCTGGGTTGGACGGGTTGCAGGAAAAAACCCAAGACCTACATTCTCCTTTACCTCAAGGCCAGACTCTGGTGATCTGGAAGCACAACAGGACCATGAAATGGGTGCAGCAAATTCCCATTTAAACTAGCACATTTGTACAGTCTCCTTTTCTTTGTTGTGGTATGTAATTGACACTGCTGACAGTGTAAGACACAGACTACAGTCCTAGAGAGCAGGCAAAGAGAATACCAAAGTGCTGCATGGAACGGGGGCTGTGCATGCAGGATGTAACACCATGTGCTGCAGCACAGCTTTGTGCCCTAATACTTCACTGAGAATTTGAGATACTTTTCTCTTATCGTGTGTCCTCATGTTTCTTGTCTAATCAAGAATGGACAGATTAGAAAAACAAAGCCTGGTGATGTTCTCTGTTTACAGAGCTCTCGCTGTTACTTGTTACACTGATAAGGAGTGAGAGTCACTTATTAGTTAAGGGAACTCAAAACAGATTTCTTAGCATTAGTGCCTGAAGGCATTAATGCAGGATAATCTACTGATGGGATGAACCTGCAACTCCACAGAGCAACATTCTCTCAGCGTGACAACATACACTCGAGCATAGGATCGTGATGGTATCTGTTTGGCATGTTATATTTTGAAAAGAGGTAATTACAGGAGAAAGAAGTACTGAAATGGCTTTGAAATTGCAGCAAGTGTGAAGCAGAATAACCATACAAATATTAAAGGTTTGGCATATAGCTGTGTATGTGTGCATATATATACACTATATATAGATGATAAAGGTCTTCTAGTATCCTCTTATTACAAGCAAAGTAACTTAAAAGGCCTTGAGGGCATACCAAGATGATCTCTGTGCACGTATCACCTGTTTTCATAAACTGCCAATTCTTATCAGTTGCTGTCTCCCCTGCTGAGATGGACAGTGACTGACCACAGATGTGGTGTTAGTCCCCTGCAATGTGTAAGGAAATGGGCTCGCCTGAGCACTTGCAGGAGCACAGCACCAGTCCCAAACCCAGGGGTTACTGACCCTGTCTGTTGGTTGCACTTTGTCTAATGTGTCAGGTTACTGCTGCAAGACACGCCTAAACAA
Organism: Athene cunicularia; assembly: GCF_003259725.1. Lineage (NCBI taxonomy): Eukaryota > Metazoa > Chordata > Aves > Strigiformes > Strigidae > Athene > Athene cunicularia. The sequence goes on from NW_020799097.1 coordinate 34,815,429, forward strand.
GTGACTCGTTGAAAGTGGCAGTAAAATGACTTGCACTTGGTTTTGACAAGCTTTTCCCCTGTCCATGTGAGATTTTGATAAAAATCAACCTGATGGGGTTAAAAACTATGGATGAAACAAAGAATGCCTAGACATTTGGAATGAATTTCCATTTAAAATGTTGGATTTATATATAAACACAATACATATTGGTTTTCGGACTAGATGTAAGGAAGAAATTCTTTACTGTGGAGGTGGTGAAACACTGGAACGTGTTGCCCAGAGAAGCTGTAGAAGCCCCATCCCTGGAAACACTCAAGGCCATGGTGGACGAGGCTCTGAGCAACCTGATCTAGTGGAAGGTGTCCCTGCTTGTTGCGGGGGGGTGGGGGTTGGACTAGATGACCTTTAAAGGTGCCTTCCAACCCAAACTATTCTATGATTCTATATGCATATATATATATAATTTTGAAATGGAACACAAAATAGACTTAAACTGGTTCATTATAAAGTAATTATTTTGATACTTCACCCATTTTGCCTTGTAGATGAGATTTTTACAGCAGAAGGCTAGAAAAAGACAATTATTTTATGAAATCTCTAAAAACACAAACACTGAAGATTCAGACATTCTTAGTTCAGCATATTTCATTTCAGCATAAAGTATGGTCTACAATGCTATCATTCAGGTGTAGGGAGCACACAGAGAGCACAAAACAAGATGTAGAACTGAAATATAACTCCAGAGTAACCATACTGAAGATTAAACAATGGCATGGAATTAAAAATGCTGTCAGCAATAAATTACTCTCAGCCACCACTTACCCTCCCACAAAGATGTTCACTGAACTCTCCAGATGTTTTTTTGTATTACATGGACAAGGCAGGACAATCTTACACTGAGGAGAGTTTTATACCTAAAATTAAATTGCTGTTGGCAAAGATTTGTAAACACTAAATTAAGAGGCAATTTCCTAGGCACATTTCTATATTAAATCTTTGTAAAAAGAGTTCTGCATGCAGGCATTTATTCCCAGCTGAGGAAGTAAAATACACAGGTTTGACTTATCAGAAGAAATCAACTGCCATTTCAACAACTTTATTTTGGGTACCTAATTAGTCTTTTTTTTTTTTTTTTAATAAGGAAAACCCTCCTAACTGACCATGAATAAAGAATTATTGTTCGGGAAAGGTCAAATTGTCATGAAAAATTTTTCAACTGGGTTTGTATTAATAAGAAGGCTCAGAAAGTTATACATTAAGAGGCCCTGGCATTTCATTTCGTTCATGAGCTTGATAAGCACTGACATTTCCTATTGGCAACAGACAAATTTTTCCAAGTCCCCTGACAGATATTGTTCTGTATATGAAAGTTACTGTATTACAATGTAAACGTACATATTGGTATACATGCTGGCTGAAGAAAATGACTAACAAAAGAAAAAGTGTGCAGTTAAGAGATTGGTCCATAATGCAGGTACATAATGCGTAATCTCCTTATGGGCAGCTCTGGTGATATAAATACTAGATGGACTGGTACAGCAAGTAGCTGGATTCAAATGTATGTATTTTGTTGGTGCGTAAAATGCCGCAAAACCCTTGGATGCAGGCCTGTTGTATACAAGCAAATTGATAAAGATCCAAATTTGTGTTTGAGGTCTTTCGTTTTTAACTAGGGCACAAGTAAAACAAGGATTAAGAGAATTAAGGGAAGAGGATCATTAACCTAACATGTCACAACACGTATCTTGCAGCACATAATTACTGATTAAGTTCGCCTTTTAAACTGTAAGGCCGAGCCAGAAGAGCCCAAATGGCTGTCATTCTGTCGGTGTAAATGAACCCCCCTGAAGCTGCCTCCAATGTCCAGTGGAACAAACAGAACTCCTCCACTGACTTCTGTGGACCTCATTTAACTGAGAGTAAATCCCATCTCCTCACCATCCCCAGTCCTAAAATTTCTTGTATCTCCTGACTTTTCCTCTTTAGTACCCTGACTGAAACGTTTTGAGCAGTCTAATTTTTCACATATCAACCTGATAGCTGCTACTCTAGCCCCAGTACCATGTAGTGCTCTGTGTAACTTAAGAAGCCTTCAGTTTATTCTGAAAATTTTCCCACCTTGCAGCTTCATCATATCACCAAAGATGCCAATAAATGTAATTCTGACATGATGTCACAAGAGGAGTATTTTGAACCTCAGTAAAATACTACTTAGTAATGGTAATTATTTATCATTATTCTCAGAAAAATTCAGTTCTACCTTACACTCTGAAAACTCTGAGGATAGCATAAAATTTGCAAAATAAAGACCTGAAAAGCTAAAACACTGCAGAATTCAGTGTGTTGAGCAACTAGAGTTTATTAATCTTGTGTATGTTCGTTATGAAAAAAACCTTCCAAAGGGCTTCCTTAGTCAGGTTCCACACACTGGCATCTATTTGGTTACAACTGGACAACCTTGTTTCACAGACTTTCATGCTTAACTGGGTAATGCAACCAGGGCAACAGACTGGGTGCTTGATCTGGGACATGTCTGTTCCCAAACAGAGTTATGACACGGCCCTCACCTCACTTTGGGATCTTTACCATAAAATTCCTTTTTTTGGATGTCGGTAGTATCATATACTTCTGCAATGACTGAAGAAACAACTTAAAAGCAAAGAATTCTTCACTTGTTCTTCAAAGATGCATGAAGATTTAGAGTAAATCATTAAGAAGGCGGCCAAGCCCTGACTCCTTTTACTTCCATATGGAGAAAGAATTCCCTTTATAGAATGTCTGAGGGTTAATATTTTCATTGATCCATCTCTGCTTGGAAAATGCAAGCTCCCTTGGCCTTTAAAGGAAGTCAGTCAGTAGCAAAAGGGAGTCACATATGCACCAATTTCATGATTTGGTCACTGTACCTCTGAGTCCTTCAAAATATCAGTTTCTTGTGCTATTACAAATTAACTTTTCCTCTGATCAACATTTTCACATGCATTGGCCAATGCATGGCCAAAAAATAGTAATTCAGCTTGTCATTTTCTGTCTCACTAAGGACTTTATTTGCTTCAATTAGCTATCTGCTAATAGTTCTCTCATTAAAGATTTTCACATGGTTTTTGAATATTTTTCTTTAAAGCTTTGAAATAATGCAATAAATACAATTAATATATATTCTTTTAAGACTTTTTCAGCTTCGAAGTAGTCATTTAAATACAACAACTGGAAATATAATAGATGCACAATTAATTGGGCAAGCTTACTTTATAGACCTGTGTCAAATTCATATACTGAGAGACTTGACTGTCAAATTTTAATGACTGTCTTTGGCATTCTGATGTTTCAGTGGTTCTAGAGGATTAAGCATTTCAGAAACACCTACGGATTTTGAACAATACAGGTATAGCTGGTGCTTAAAGCATCCTCAGAGCTCTGAGCAGCAGTGTTTGATTTCATTTTGTGCTGAAACTATTCAATGGAAGTGTCTGTGGAAAAGACACTGGTGAGCAGTTAATGATCTGTTAAAACTGGGTCTGGACCATCATTACACTACAATCTCTCCACGGACTTCAAGAGTTACTGCACCTGGTTATGATGTTGGTTCTGCCTCTCCAAGACTTGGAAAAGATGCAGAAACATCCATTTGCCTCATCACTCTTCTGACTGCAGCAGAAGGTAACTCAGTATTTCCATATTAATTGCTTCAGGCAATTAACAGTATACACACTCATAATTAAGGGATTATAAAGTTGGATGTTGAGGCAGTACTCCTGTGTTTTATAACAATACTATACAGACAGGTTTATCATTAGATATCTTGTATGAACAGTAGTTCAGTGCTAGGTTATTTCCATAACATGACAAGTCACTTTTACCATTTACAGAACCTTTACCTCATCTGCTACAGAGATTGCCAGAGGAAATGCCATACTAGTGCTCAAGGGCTCTAAAAGTCAGTTTTCTGATTAAAGTCCTCGCTAAGGAAATGATTCCACTGAGATTAGAATACTCTGTGAAGTAAAGGAATTAGTAAATACATTTATAATTAAAACATGTTAAAAATGCCAGAGGCTGCTGTGACTATTATTTATCCTAAGTTATTTTGTATTGAAGTTCTGCACTACTTGCTACTGTAGTAAAATCATATTAAAATATATCTTAAACAAGTAAGACACCATGCTAAACTGAGAAGTCTGGACTTGGTTAGTATTCACATCAATGACTTCAATAGAGAAGCAAAACTGAGCAGCAGTGAATTTGCAAATATGAACACACATCTACAAAGGAATGGAATGAAAGCTGAATAAGAAACATCTCAGTTTCGGGAGGTTTATCAGTTCTTATTCCCCTTGTTGACTGTTCTACAATTAAATTTGAAAAATTTATTTAATGAGTTTAAAATAATGAAATCCATGTGAAAATGACATAAAGCTTTACAAACACCTGGAAACAGAAAGAAGCATCCATCTAAATGTTGCAAATAATTCTGCATGCCACTGTAAAAAATTTGGAGCACCCCAAATGGAGAACCTGAAATACCATTTTTGATTTATTTTGTTTTAGAATGACTAGAAACAAAATCTGACATGTTACAATACCCGTTGTTCAGAATTGAAAGTACCCTCCAAATCCCTACCCACTTTCTCTATTTTTCTCAACTCTATGACAGGAACAAAATGAGCAAATTTTGTTAGGTAATGGGACCATGAGACAGTTTTGTGGTATGGATGTTTATTAGTTTGCAAGATGGTAAAAACAGAATAGAAGACACACAGTGTAAATTCAAGTAATGTGTGGACCCAAGGACCTAAAAACAGAAAAGACAAACATGAAATTAGAAAGTTAAAACCTGTGACTCTCTTAAAATCTTTTCATAAGATAAGCACTTTAAGACTTGCCAAGAAAAATCAAAAACACTGAATACAGTTTGTGGTTTTTTTTTTGTCATACTACATAGTCACTTGTAAGTGAAAATTATGTAATGAATGGAAGTCACAGAATGAGACCTGTTTTATTCTTCTAATCTGTTGTGCCTTGGATGCGGGTATGCTGATTTTTCTCATAGTTTTGAAATGGAACTTTTCTCAAAACTCATAGTTTTGAAAGTGACTCTGTGAGAGAGAGAGATAGAAGGAGATATTTAACTGTAAAGATCCTACTGTTTTTTTCACAATGTTGCATTGTAAGAATAGATTTCAATTTCAGTGCTTTTGATAATGACTTTGGGCCAGATGGCTTAGTCTGACTTGACAAGTTAAATCTATCCATCACTGCTGGTTTCTGAATTTGAGCAGCTCACAATAGCCAGAGCACTGATGTCAGGGAGCAGTTTAAATATTAAAACCAGCTATAGCTACACAGTAAAGTGGTTCCATACAGCCTTTAGCTGTGTGTTTGCTTTGAAATTCCCTGAGACCTTTGTATAATACTGGGGTGCAGAAGTCTCAAGACATATGCTTGTTTCTCAAAAAATGTCATTTTAATAAATATTTGGGATTGTTCTCAAATAAAACATTTAGATTAAGGTTACATGGACTTCATTTAACTTTTTTAACTGTTGAGTAGCCATGATAATACAAAGATGTAAACTACCCTCCTCCTTCCACATGGAAGAAATATTAAGTATAGCTAATACGAACCTTCCCACAACCGTTTAAAAAGAACTCGTCAAATAAGAGGGGAGAAAAGTGAATTACAGGATTTTTTTTTTTTTTTTGGTAACTGTAGATGATGCTGAGTGTATTCTCTTCTGCCCTGCCATGTACCATCAGTGAAGTTGCCTGTCCTGATGCTTTCAGGCATGTGTTCTCCTCAAGCTATGCTACTTTTTTTCTTTATTAGAGCTTTGTAGTACCATGTAGGCATATTGTGAAGTTCTTCAAGAACTGTTCAGCATAATTTTGATTTTTATTGTTTCACTTCAGAGTGTCTGTTAGTGTCTGATCCTGAAATGGGGAACAAGATATTTAATAGAGATGAGAATGGAAGTTTGGGCTTGTCTTAATCATCTAAGACTAGTTTAGTCAGGTCTTCAGCCACTGCTCTAGGCTACATATACATTTAGGGGAAAGCACTGAAATGTATTACTGATACAGTATTTTTCCAACTTCATTCCTTCTGATCTCTAGAAAAATAAATCAAAACAATGGCAAGTTTTATTAAAAGGTATTGCTTAAGAGCTGAAATCCTCAAGTATGAAGATGCCATTCAGGAATTTTTTTCTCAGTCAGCCCCTGGCAGGTTTTGCTATGCCGACAATACCCTCCTCCCACAATCACCACACAACCACCACACAAACTTCATTAAATTTAGTATAAACATCATTGCAAATTTGCCTTCATTTGAGATTTTAATGTATTTTTGTTTGTTAGTTTTAAATACCATGGCATCTTTCAACCTGAAGAACAATCATCTTAAATTGATATTAGCATCAGTGCCATCTGTGTGAGACATCTCAGGTATGGCTAAGAGAACTAATATTGGAAGGCCAAGCCCCCTCTGTAGATAGAGATATGAAACTCCATCCAGAGATGTGATTTAGAGCACCCAAGTTACAACTTGCCTATAATAGTCTAATGCAGGTTGCATGAGTTATCCCCTAACAAGGAACTAACTATTAAGAATTCCAAGCTGAGCTCAGATGGACTTTCCTATGCTGATAGGATACTGAATCCTCCAAAGAGAGGACTGTAATAATTTTATAAAATAAAATTTTTAGTACCATTTGATCATAACACATTATTTCTTGAAGCCAGCATTTCTAGTAAGAACAAGGATTTTTAATGAGCAAGAAAAATGCATTATTCAGGGAATGTTAGTCTCAGCAGTGCCACTTTACTTGATATTTGTTCTATCTGGACTACATGAAATGCAAACTTCATTAGTTTCATTCATTTATGACCAGGCAAAAGGTTATCTTACACCCCCTGGCTAAAAATCTTTATTATTTCTTTTAAAATATTTTTCTTATTTTACTACTGCATCTGTCACATGTTTTAAAATAATTTTATTAAGGGTATTAATATATTAAAGTTATTTGTGATACCATCTCTTCAAATTCTGAACTTATTTCTGCCTTTTTATATTCCTTTTTTTATCAGAGGATTAGAACTACTGAAGTTGTGTCTGAAGACTGTAAACTTCCTCAAAGAAGTTTTTAGCCCTTTAGCTCTAAAGAGAATTAATTTTCTGGAACAAAGTAGCTGCATGTCCCTCTTGAAGGGAGAGCTCCTTCATGCACAGTAACAAAGCTGAAGAAAAATTGCGGGTGGGTTGGAGAGTTGTCAGGTTTTCAGTGTTATCATGTAGCAAGTACTCCTCCTCTCCTCTTATCAGAGCCTCTATTGTCTTTGTGGTTGCTCCTGTCTTCCTAAGCATCAGGCAAGAGAATTTCCCCATTTTTCAGCTTTAGATCTTGTCTCTGCACACAGGCAGAAAGGTTTTGTTTTAACACAAGATGGGATCTGAGACCGAAATATATGAATGCCTGTGGTATATGTGTTACATCTCACTCATAGTGGAGGGTTACCTGCAACCAGTGAAAAGCTTAAGTTTTGACTATTGGTGTGATTTTAATTCGACAGTATTATGGTGAATTTGGAGGGAGGGAAATTATTTGTTTGGAGTGAAATAGCATCGAACATGGAATGGGACAGTCAATAGGGAAATGCGAATCATAGAAGTCATAGCAATTTTGAAACATGAGGTACTGAAAGTTGGTTAGCTTTGAGAGGCTAAAAGGGTGCATGTGAGGTACATGAGAATTAGCTTCAGGAGCACTGAATTTGACTAACAATATACAGTGATGACTCTGTGAGAGGGAAACCACATGTGTGTGTGTGTAGAATATGAGCATCTGGTCCAGGTGTGCACATGTGGAAACAATGGGACAGCAATGTGTGCCTGTGTCTGGGGGAGAGACTTACGAGTGAAAAGTATGAGTGAACAAGTGGCAGAGCACAGAGGTGTATCTTCCTGCTATCTATAGAGGTGGAGAACGAGGTGTTACATTTCCTCATTATACAAACGCCTTATAAGATTTGCAAATTTTCTTAGAAGAAATCGAAATGGTTTTCTGTACTTCACACAGTAATTTCAATGAGTCATTGGAATTGCCAATTGCACATAAAGTAAATTTTCAAATATTTTGGTTAACGTGCATTTATGTTGCATATTTGGGGGTGTATGAATAAGAAATCATATTTAAAAGAATCAAAGCTTTACCTTAAAGTAAAACTGAAGTGATTGGATAGCTTAATAATTTAAACAGGTGATGTGTTAAATTGGGAAAATAGATAGTACTCTGTTTCTTTCATACCTTTTTGCTTGGGTTAGGAATTTCATTTTAGCATTTTTAAGCATGTTTTGAAGATGTGATGCCGCTTTTGTTCTATTCAGGTTGTTCCTGCTCTTCCCAGCATGCAGATAGCTGAGCAGCAGGCTATCATTAAATTTTGGCCATATGCTAATCATTTACTCTAATATGTTTAGGACTCTTCAGGATACCTGTAGGAACCTGAATATACAGTTCTAACTTTATCACAACAGTGAACATACTATGAACTTTTTCTTAAATCTGATGTATCATAATATGGACCTGTTGAAGCTTTTGCATTCAGCCTTATCTTCAACTCACAGATAACTTTTAGGCTAATCAATATCGTATATAATGCTTGAGAAAATGACACAGTTAGACCTACCTGTTCACTTCCACAAGCATCAGACTAAGGCAGCAGCTCCAGGAAAAGCATTCTTCGCATGTCTGAGGCAGCAAGTGACAAGTGAATCAGAAGCTGATGGGGGAAAATGTTGAGAAAATCCTGTCAGTTTATGGTCAAAGAAAACACAAGAAAAACAGAAAAGCATGTAAGGAAACAGAGGAGTTCTTACCCTGTATAACCATTGATGTGAAAGAAGTGGTGAGCTTTCCTGGCACAAAGAATGGGTGAATTCCAATCCTGGGAACATCCAGAGTGGTTCTTGCAAGAAGCAGTGAGGTTTTCTTTTCCATGACAATGCTGGTTATGCCAAATAGAAAGCTATGCTAAACATAGATGGTGCTTAGGCAGCTGGGGATGAACCAGAGACAGAAAGAATCCCCAGACAGAAAACTGAGTTTTTCTAGAGATTGCTTAGAAATATTAGTGAGTGATGAGTGCACAACTAAATTAACTGTTGGGCAGGAGGAAGATACTAAAGGGAACCACTCACAACAAGGCTGTGTAAACAAGTGAGGAATTACAGAAATTAATGAGGCTTTTATCAGTTACACATACAGATATGTGACCACCATCTAGTCCTCATCCTGTATTTTTTTCTCACAGAAAAACTCCGTGATCCACCCTGAAGAGTCTTTCTTGAGAGCCTGAGGATGATCCAGGCTGGTGAGACTGAGATGTGCTACAACTGAATAGCTGAAGTGTTTTACTGCTGGCTTTATTTTGTCCTGTGCTTCTGGAATAACTTCTCCAGAAATAATGCTTCCTTCATAATGGTGAATAATTCCTTCAGAATTTTGGGATAACCATTTACCTGGAATGTATAATTTGTTAGTAGCTACAATTAAAACAGATACAAATTAAAATTCTTCTGACTGTTTAGGAAGTATATAATTATTATTGTTGCCGACTTAATGAATCCTTTTATCTGTTTATACATTTGTTTATATATGTTTTACTGCTGAAATGTTATTGGTTTTTGAAACAACAACCTGTCTAATACATTTCACAAGTGTATTCCTTACTGAATGGCCATATTGTTTTAGAGTCAAGTCATAGGAAGGCTGCAGAGAGGGTGAAGAAATTTAACCGTACAGAAAAGATATTTATGAATTAACTCCAGAGGGGAAAAATATGAAGAAGGAGGAATGTTAGAGAACAGTGAAGAGGTATCATCTCAGATAGTAGATGAAAGCAGGGGGTTTGCATTGGTTGTAAGTGGAAAATGGAAATACTCTAGATTTTGAAGGTGCTACAGCAGTCAGAACTTTTCAGTAAGAAGTCTGGAAATTTATACCAGAGATTTCTCTTAATTCTATTGTGAAATCCCAAAACAGAATTTGAAATTCAAAGGTTAGACTTACTTTAAAGACAGCTTAGCATATTCCTAGTAGTACTGAGCTGCTTCGAGGGGTGGATTAACTGTCATCACTGTTTGGCCAGCACAGCTGTCTAACCCTCACTGGCCTGCTCTTTACTGCCCACGGACAGCACCACTGTCCAGAATGAGCACAGTACCATACAAAAGGAGCTTCACATCTGCTCCTGGTTCATTCTTCCCGCTGTCTACCCAATCCCATCCTGCATGTCTTAAAAGGACACTTCTTGTTAATTTGAGTCCTCATCCCTCACCAGTTTTTCACTCTCCTTTCCCAAGATGCTTTGTGCAGAACTTTCTGTATATTTTTGTGTGTGAGGCTGAGTTTGATTATCTTTCTGGGAGATGTGAAAAAACTTTTTTTATTACTTTGCTCAGTGACCTCCGGTAGGCACAATTAAATTAGTAGACATAGGTTGTGGAGATTCGATGTTGAGGAGTCTGTGGTAATGTTCAGCCTGTAGTCACACCCATGTGATAACTGGTGTAATAAAATCCATCTGTGAAACACACAGTTGATGGGGATACCTAAACGAATCTCACACTATGTTACTTCTGGTAGCCCGCTCTTCCTTCGTGGTAAAGAAGAGTGAATTTAAAGTTCTAAACATGTGATGAAGAAAATTTGCTCCACCTTCTGGTCTGTATGGTGGGGAAGTGGCTAGAAAATAATGTAGTAGAATTACAGGCAACTCTTTAGACTTTAACCTTCTGTCCAACCTCATACAGTACTGTCTAAGTATTTCCTGCTGTTTTACACCAGCAACAGTTAAAAGTTTGTTTGTTTATTTTTAAAAAAATATTACTAAGAAATGCAGCTATGAAATGAAGCCAGGCACAAAGCATGAAATATTCTGTACTTGCTACTAAGGAATTCTGCTTGCTATATTAATATCACCAACACTGTCGACTTTAATAAGACCTTAGACATCAATGTTGTTAAGTCTGGAATTTCCAGATCAAATTCTATTGGTTCTTAATAAATATGCAACATCTATGGAAATAAAAGAATACAGGGAATGCTGTACACAGGACTGCCAGAACTGAAAAAAAAACTATTAAAAAAGAAAAAGTTTTAAAAAGTATATACTATTTATGCTTTTAAGAGCTTAGTAAATAGCTTTTCAACATCTCTCTTCTGTATGTTTTTTGTACTGTAAGTTTTTAACCAAATACTATAACTACAGCTTTGTGTCATTGCTAACACATCACTCCTTCGTTTTAGACAGGGAACAATTATTTTTCTCCTGCTACTCAGAGATAGTGATGGGATTTTTAAATTCTTGTTTTGGACATAACTTGTGTTCAACAAGGAGGAACAAGATTTTTTTACAGCTTTGGACAGTTTATTTTGTTTTGCAGATTGAGAGGTTCCAACCCAAATGTGCAACAAACAATTACTTAAAGTAGTGTTTAAAGGGTCAGTACCACGTGCTTACAGGATCAAAGCTGCACTTACAGAAGGTCCACATCTCTTTAAGTGCATGTTCTGTGGGCACAGGCAATAATAGCTTTAGGAAGAAGAAAAACCTTTATGTATTATTTTTCCCGAATTTCAAATGATATGAGAAAAATCTGTTGAAGAAATCTGTGCAAGTGGTGAACTTTCCATTTGTATTATCCATCCTAAAAATTCCCTTGGTCCTCCTGTTTGCCTGATGACATTGAAACTCATTAAACTATGCAATATATTGTCTCTGAGGATCATTTAGAAATACTGAATCTAATCTCCATTTTGAGCTGAGGTATCAGAGCCTGTGGGAGAGTGGGATGAACTGTGGTCCTACACTGTCAATGGGGAACAATCAAGCAAGCTCAAACCTTGGGGCCAGAGGGGTCCATCTTCTGTACGCCCCCTCCCATCCAGTGAAAACCAGTTAGGCAGTAACTATAATAAACTGCAATAAACAAATTATTTACAATTTTAGATCTGAAGAAAAAGAATGGAACTAGTGCCTTCAGCATAAGTTGCTCTGCATTTTTGGTGAGTCAATTATCCTCTGCTGCTTCTCTTCAGTCATTTGGAGCGGTTAGGCTACAAGGTTTTTTAGCTATTTAGAAAATCACAAGATAGATATGTGGCTTTATGTGGTTTTTATGACATTAAATCCCCAACCCAATGAGTGAATAGAATGAAAAATGCATATGACTTTTTTTTTTTTTTTTTTCCCCACAAATGTAACTTTTTTCCACAGTTATAATGAATGTTATTTAAAGGTATGCTGTACTGTTATTTGAAGGTATGCTGTGCTTTTATCAGTAGCACTACAAGATTTCACAGCATGTGTTTGAAAATAGTTGTGTTTAACGCTTTTCATCATAAAATTTATTTTCAGGAACATTTGACGATTATTGTAAGAAGTGTTTTTCTAGTCTTTAAGTCACTCTGCTAATCCTAAAGTATTTGCCTTTATCTAACTCAGAACTCTGTGTATGAAGGCAAGAGTATAGAATGGGAAGTTCTTATTCCGTACATAAATTACCAGGTGCAACAGCAGGTCATGGAATATGCTATGCTCTTCCCTTACTGGAGCTAGTTAGAGTATGCTCGCAAGTGGAAGCTTTTATGTTCTTTAAAATGACGATATTGTTATTTACTGGATCCAGAAAGAACACTGTAAGCTGTACTCTACATGTGCATTCCCCCCCCCTCTCATATTTCTGCTGTGTGGGCCCATTGTGAAGGGCGTTATCGCCATGCAGTGGGCTGTTTCTAATCAGCTGTGCAAACATTGCCTGTTTGCCTTATAGGATGAGGCCAGGCAGCAGGGATGAAGGTGCCTTCTTGCTGTTGCTGGGTCAGGAAGAACATCCTGAAAGGGGGAGCAGAGTTCACTATGCTCACTCCAAGAGGCTTCTGGAGTGGATGGTGGGACATGAACGGCCAAGGACTGAGCAAGGAGGGAGCTGGTGGAACAGCGACAGAGCAGAGCCTTCTAAGGGAGCAGGGGACTTTCCTGCAGCAGAGAGCAAACTTACAAGCTTTGAGGATGACATTTTGGGGGATCAAGAAACACTGGGTTTGGTTGTCCAAACTAATGCATATTGTGGGCATTTTGCCCTGAATTTGGTTTTTGTTTGTTTCTGCAGATTTTTTAGTGTTGCTTAGAGACTACATGGGGACTTCAGAGAATCCTGCTGATTCCTGTGAAGTTCTTACGTGCCTTCTGCTTTTCTGTTTAGGCAGTCAAAAATCTGAGACAAAGCACATCTGAATATTCAGCCAGAATAACTGTGGGAAACATGTCTATCATGTATTTTTCATTTTAAAGCTTAAATTATACGGACTTTTCTCCACCTAGACATACGTATGTATATAGTTTTTTTATTTATTATGTTTTTTTTCTCATATATCTTGGTCCCTCTAAAAAACTGTACTGTATGGATAAATCTGAATAAACAAACATGGAAAACAGAAATATCTAAAAGTTTTTCACATTAATCAAACCTGTAGTATGTAAAGTTTTCTGAACCATGATACTCTTTGCTTGGAATAAATTATTTCATGATACTCTTGCTGCCATTATCCACATCTCTCTGTAGAACCCAAAGTAATTTAACTTTCATGTTTTAAATATCAAAATTTTTTGTGTTAGCCTGGGATTTCCTCTTTTTTTTGGTGCTTTCCCACATGGCTTTTTGCTCTACTTTTTTAAATTTTTACCATAATACCCTGTAAAAAGCATGCCTTACCCTTAGGCATTTGTTGTTGGGTTGGGATTTGTTTTTTTCTTGCTTTGACAACCTTGAAGTCAAGTACATTAGGCATTTCCCGTAGTGGGCATCAGAAATGTGAATTTTTCACCTCCGATGGTCCAGAAAAATTTCTTTCACAGCTGAAAGGAATGCTTGCTGTACTTGTACATGACTGTATGTGTAATAACAACTGGATCTCTCCTACTTTCTCTTACGGAAAAATCTTTTGTGTCTTACCTTGTCCAGATGGACTATCCTGGTCAACTTCCTTGAAAGTTGCTTCTGTTATATCCATCAGTTCTTTCTTCTCCTCAGCTTCACTATTCGCATCTCCAGCTTGCAGGAGATTAGGTGGGGTAAAGCTACTTGTGGTATAAAATGCCAGTGTGGTATCCTGCTCCACTGGAGACTCATAGTCACTGGTGACTAAGTCACTGTTAGCAGAATCATCTGTGGAAGGAGGCAAATCGGAATCCTCTGGTTCTGGAGGACTGCTAGTGCTACCCAGAGCATTAAAAGGCACTGTGAAACTTTGGTGGTCAGTAGTGATATCTTCTGTGTGTGGAGGCGATTTGTCCTGAAATGGTTCTCTGGAGGGTGTAGTAGGAAACACAGGTTCAGATGAAACAAAATTATTAAAGTCTTCAGGGGCACTAATCTCTCCACTTAGGACAGGGATGCCAGTTGTAAATTCATTGACCGAGATGTCTCCTGTTTGGTCCACTGTTGCTGGGCTGGGGTAACCTAGTGGGAGTTCCACACTCATGGAGTCCTCCTGAAAAAGTTTTTAAAAAACAGCTTTCATTGCCAAAGAGGCAAATAATCTTTAGGCACAGGACTTTGCAAACAGCTAACTCACCATGAAGTCGTGGGATGTATAAAATGTTTGGCATGTGCATGTGATACTAATTACATTGGCTATACTTTTAAAAATGGTTGAAGAAAGATAACTTTCACTATCCCTCTCACTTGCTCTCCTTCTCTTATTGAGATCTACTACTGAACTGGTGAGACATTGTAATTAAAACTGGAAAAGGTAAGCAGTGATATTCTCCTGTAAATGCTCTAAACAGTATCTCTCTTGCTGTATAACAACACAACATTCATCCTTATAACATTTATGAAAGGCAGGTATGTATTTCAGCATGAGCCTTTTTCTGTGTATTTATGTATATCTTAACACTGGTTTATTTCATCTCTCACAGAGAAATAAATAAATACAGCAACCAGTATTAACTTACCAAATCAGGTCCTGCCAGAGGAATAGTGACCATGGACTGTATATCATTATCAAAATCACTAGGTGGTATGATAGATTCTGGAAAAAAAAAAATAAAAATAGAGATCACAATATTTCAGCAGTGGCACACTGAAAACTCATCAAGACACATAAATTCAGTAAAAGCCAGTATTAAAACTATTATCCATCAAAAAATTACTTCTAAAAATCCATATTAGGAAGAAAAAGAGGCATAAATTTCCATTGAAACTGGTAATTATGAGGGAAACAGGAATTTTATGTGTATTTTTTGTACTCTATTTAGTGTGAATGGGATAAGTGTGCAGAGAGCTGAACCATGGATAATGCTTAAAATCAGCTGAAATACGAACTGCTCAGTTAAATTCGCATGGGATGTAATGACGCATTATATTGTGTTGTTCATTAAACCTAAATTCTCTTAAGTTTTACCCAGAGTCCATACTATTGTTACTCTCAGCTTTTTAGCTTTAGTGCCCAGTTGCTTCCTTCACGCCCTTAGAGAAGCTCTTTAGATGCACTTGCATGTAAATAAAACTGGTTATTAAAAATAACTAGTGGGAAAAAGATTAAAATACTTATTATTAAAGTGTTCTATATGCATGAATTTTTTTTCTTGGGACTTCTAATCTACATTAAAATATGACATTTTATTCTTAAAGAGAGTATTAGTTAATCTAATTTTTTTTCCCAAGAAAATGCTGCTGTGTGTAAATGAAACACTACAGCTAAAATTGGGTATGTGTTTTAAGATTGTTTAATTAATATACATATAAAAATATTTTAATTTATTTATCCCCATTTCAAACCCACCTCCCCAAAACTAGGGCTGTGTTAGCTTTGAAAAATTTAATTGATGGTCTAGAAGGGGATATTTATTAGTTGGTTTACTGGACAAGATGCTGCTCTTCAACCTTCTGCTGGACGCCTTCACACCTAGGTTTGTCATCTACACTCCTGTGTTTCAGAGAACATAATGCACTCTTACAGTGTGTTTCACACCACCATTTTTAGCTTGGCATCAAACTTTAAGGTCTCCGTCTCTTTGACTTCACTGGGAGGTTAGATGGCTTGCTTACAATTGAGACTCAGCTTTCAGAAAGCTAAATTTGTGTTAGAGGAAGCTCTCACTTTTTAAAGAAAGGCAACTATCCATACTGTGAAATTAAAATGATATGGTTAATATTCATAGTATTTTTTTTTCTTTTTCCTCCTCTTATTTGTCTTAGTGTGCAAAATATCCAGTTTTTCTAAACAAGCAACCAAGAAAAATGGATCCTCCAATATGATTGGAAGTTAAGCTGTATAATTATAAAGGCACATTTTGCTATAAAATTTAACTTAAATCATCCTTTGGATGTTATACAACACTTAGGAGAATGGGATACATCTAATGAAAACAATCTGTTAGAGAAGCAAAGGAGACCTTACTGAAATTGAATCAATTTGAAAGGACAAGTTTCAGCCTTGTGCGAGGCACCGGTCTGCTTACTGACCATCAGTAAACTGAAGAGTTCCAAGGTCCACTGGCAGGGACTGGTCTTCGTGAAGTGCTATAGCAACCAGTTGCTGAAGGTCCGTTACTGTGAGCTTAGTTGCTGGTATCTCCCTTTCTTCCTTTGGAAAAAGTGGAATTTTTTCGTTTTCAACCTTATTAGATCCAATAGTTGAGATGTCATCTGGGGTACCTTTGATTTCTGAGCCATCTCTCTCAAAGTTTACCACATATCGTGCTATAGTGCTGCTTGATCTGCAAGGGGAAGATGCAAAAATGCCCAGTGCAGCAAAATAAGTTACTGGCTGAGGACTGATGCATGCAACCATAACTTATTATCTTCTGAAAAATAATACAGATATACTTCTTTCTAACGAGACTGTCATCCTCAAATTACTTTTGCTACACCCAAACCTTTTTTATTCTATCCATAATTTTTAAAACAAATTCCAACATTGAATAAAATTATAAGAATGTCCTAATATGATCCAGTTTAATTTGACTACTCAAAGACCTGTAGAACTGGTAATATATTTTGAAGTCATTGATTATTTGTTCAAACATTAATAATTGCATTCTGAGGTTACTAGAAGCCATAATCACCGTTTAATTATGCAGGAACATATGAAAAGGGATTAGATAGTTCATAAAACTACAGATAAGCAAAAATCCTATCACATATGGGATAACTTTTTACGCTTTTTTGCTGAACAGCAAGAAAGTTAATGTGTCAAGAAATCACTTTTCACAATGGCAGATAGGTTTTCCAAGTCCAAATGAATGTGTATATTTTCTCCCTAAATGTATTTGTTTAACAGAAGTCTCAAATTTTCACCATTTTTAATACATCATTTTTCATAAATGCTAAAATCACCTAATTAAAATGAAAAATAATGAGTACATTGCAAAACATTTGTACATCACTATGTTGCTTTTTCTAAAATCAAATAACTGGAGACAGAGGAATTTGACTTTGTCTAGTATGTGCTATGTATTTACATTTCTATGACATTGCAAGAATCCAGGAAAAGCATTAGACAATTCTTCCTTTTAAACTACGAGTGGAATAGAAGTTCTGGGAGCTGCTAAAAATTATTTCCCAGAAGCACTTTTAAATAAAAACAACAACAACAGACTGTGTAGCTGTTTGCACTGCCAGTTAAAAGATCCATGCTTATCAAGCTAGTAACTGGTCTCTGCCATTCTATCTGGCCTGACAATGGAAATAACAAATCAAATTCTACATATTTATTGAAGATAATGTGGATATGAGAATTACAGCTATGAAACAGCAGATCAAAAATGAAAATTCAAATATGAAGTTTCTCATATTGTTTTTTTTCATTGTCAGTTTATGAGTGATATCTTCAGTTATCTGAATGTGACTTTTCTTAGGTCAAACAGTTTTCCTCCCTTCAGAGAGATCCTGACAAAATTTGATTACATGAACCTTTCAGATTAAGGTAAAAGCTGTCCCTGCTGCTTTATAGCAAAGATTTTGTACTTTGGCAGAACACAAATCAATTCACTTTGTCACATCATAATAAAGAACGTTTATTGATGTATCTATCTATGTACATATAATAGTCTATAAAATGCTTAATCTTAGTTATGAATTACAAATTACCCATCTTTCTCCTTCTTCTGTCTTCATTTCATCATAGTAGAAAGGGTGTGATAAAGGATTGCAAAAGAAAGAAAAACAAAGATTCATGTATATTGGTAAATCAATCAGTCATACATCAAAACCATTTTCTGACCATTTTATCTTCTATGTGTCACCTATAATTTTTATCTCTGTGTGAAAATGACAGCCTACTCTATTTCACTTTTCCCCTTACAAACAATGGGAATCTCCATGTTTTGAGTGGAGAAACAGGAGTTTTACTTTACCTTGATAGTTTGAAATATTTGCTTTCCTATTTCCCACTACAAACGGTGCAATGTGAGCACTGCCATTGCTAACCTGTTATCTTTATGGTGTCAATGAACACCTGCAGACAGTGGTAGCAACTGTTACCACACATGGTGCCTACCCAGATCCTAGTCACAGGGGTAACTTGACGTATTTATTAGCTCTGGAAGACATGCCTATGTTGACCTTCTGTAGTATAATGCCCTGTTATTCTCCCTGATGAATTCTCTAGTATATTTCTAATGTTGTCCTTCCATATTGCCTTGTGGCAAATGCTGCTAATATATGTAGCAAGATGGCTAAGGGAGAATGGACAGCAACACCTGTCTTCTTTGCTGATCTATAACTCTGAGGAGCTAACTAGATTACTAGATGATGGAGAGCAATCCTGATCTTCCACACTGATACATGTACTTTCATATCAGCTCCTAAGACCAAGATACTAAACAGAAATGTATCATAGATCTCCTGGAGACGCAACTGAAAGAGATTAGTTATTGCAAGGATGAGATGCTACTACAGATTTTCTTTGCTTGTTCTACAGTAGCCAGCTTTTTGTTTTCCTACTTTCATTATCAAAATGTAAACAATTAATTTTCACTCTGTTTTGCTCTTCTCTCTCTTTTCCCCCAGAAATTTTGCACAGACAAAAGCTAGGAAGAAGTATACTCTTGCCTAAAATTTCATTGCAATATGAATGTTCTTCAACGTGTATTAAACATTACTACAAGGACTGAATGTTCCTGATGTTGTGTCATAAGCCCACATGAATTTATTTATTTTTTTTCCTGCTATTTATTCCTTTCCAATTTTATATTATTTCTTACTACCAATAATTTGGTTTTCCCTTGATTCTTTACACAATGTGCACTTGTATATAGAAGCAGAGCTATATCAAATACTCAGTTTTTGATCCTGCCCTCCTGCATAGATTGTTGAAAAAAATACACAATAGCTTATATTAGCAGTAAACATGCAAGGAAGCTAAAACTAAAAGAAATGGTAAGACAGAACAGAAATTTATTAAAAAATGAAACGTTTTTAATTGTTTGACACACCTGGGAGTCACCTACTGGAAAGGTTTTATACGTGTGAACATGTATCCTCCTGCAACCTTCTCTTGCCAAGGCACCCTCGCTGTGATCTATGAAGGGCACAGGACCCCCACACAAAAACGTAGCCACTTGAATAATCGCACTCCTAACTCTCTTTACCTTGTCATTTAAGAACGTCCTTAATACAATGTTGCTAGCAAATATTTCAAAGGATCTTCTGATTCCTTCACCCCTCAGGGTATCAAAACTGCTTTTACATAGTAATTCAAAACCTCATAGTCTCCCCTGGGATGTGTTTGTACTTCTCTCCGTATTGTCTCTGTGTCGTTCCCAGAAAATTATTTTCTGTTTATAGCGATACACCCCACTACTATATAGGTCTATTCATATTGGAAGGAAAGAAGGAAGAGGAGAATCTTAGTAGCCAGTAGAAAAATGAGTCCCATTTTCTTACTTACTTAAATCCCAATACATGGATTTCTTTGAATCCTGGAAGTTTCTCAAATATCTTTTGCATCTATGACAAAGCATAAAATCATTAATTCAGTGTAAGTTCGACTGCTGAAAAGCAAGCACAGGTTAACTACCTAGACAATATTTTTCATATTTCAGAAAGAAATTTACGAAACAGACTCAACTCCTCTCTTTGTGGTATCATCATTGCTCAACTTTTAAACAGAATATGTATATGCTGCCTGTATTACCTGTTAATAGGCGAAATGAAGTACAAAATACAGCTCTTTTTAGTAATGTAATTATGTAAATTAGTGACAATCGAGTTCATAATAGAGCAAGTCAAACAACATGAATCAAATCTTTTTCTCATTGTCAGCAGTTTTTGTTCATGAATAGTTTTTTCATTCATGTTACCTTAACTGTAAATTGTTAATTATATAGAAATATTAACCAAATGCAGATGGATTTAGATTATTTGACAAATTGTTTATAAATTGAACAGTTTTAACTCTCTTGTATGAATAGAGTAACTTCATATATTTTTCATTCTAATGTAAACAATTATATAATTATGTGGTTTTGAACAGAGGAGACAGTATGAAGAATAATGAGTAGAAAAGGTGAATTCTGTATACATTTTTCAGACTTTAGGATAATAAGTATTTTTATCAGCACCTCAAGGAATAACAGTGTTTTGAGATCCAGATGATTGATCTTTTGGTCTATTCCAATTATAGCAACATTTTTACAGCTAAGTGAAATGAAATATTTTACGTACATCTACTATGTCAGAGGAAAGGCTTTTTTTTTTTTAAACACACAGTTCCACAGTTCCTTTCTGACTCACTTCCTGGTCCTGTTAAGTACCAGGCAACGTATCATTTAAGCCTTTCATCTGCAAGCAAAGCCTGTAGAGTTGAGGGAATTCAGCACTTGAAAAGTGGAAAAACCTTTTGAGAAATCAGGTCCTTTTAATTCAGCATATCACTTTAAAAGTATATGAACTAATGTGGTGATCTTTCTTCTTCCTTAGCTATATGATTCTGTACAAACACAGCACAAATTTAAACCCCATTCATTGATGCACAGGAGTTTGTCAGAACTGGTAGGAAATGAGTGGTCAGTCCCGCAGCTTTTTTTGCATCTCTATTGTAGGTTAAGTGAAGAAGAAGTAGCAGAAGATCAATATGTTAGTACAAGACTAATAGTATAAGATTAATGGTTTGACTGAATGATCTTCAAGGTCTTTTCCAACCTAGATGATTCTGTGTGATTCTGTGAAGACCAGGTACCAACCACACTGTATAAGCCTAGATGTCTTTTTCATTGCAGCAAGCAGAAGAGAAGATAATGTCCAGTGCAGAAAATGGCCTTCTATCTACACTCCCCTTACCCATCTCTCACAAGAGGACAGTAGGAGAGGAACTGAGGTAAACATTTTGGGCTTGGTCTGCTTAGTAAAGCAGAAGTAACAGACTGGGAAGATTTTTTAAACGTTATTCATGTGACTAATGGTCACTGAAAGAGATTAAGGGCCTAAATCAATAGGATGCAATCAATTTTCCTAAATTTAGGCAAGTGCTATCATTTTAGATGCCTTAAGGTCATCTGTTCACCCGCTGGTTGAAAAGAGTACAGCGCTCTCGTATTTGAGAGGCCCTTGCAGATGTATTGGATAATGTGGGGCACCTAAAATGACACCAGATACCCATGTTCAGGTAAGTGAATCCCTCTTTAGCCATGCTGACTGTTGGCATGGACTCTGTTCAGTCTCTTCAAGAAGAAGAGAACCAAGATTCTCTTTATATCAAAACAAAGTTGATGCTTTCTTTTGACTCTATGTACATATGTAGCTTTCTGTTTTCTACTTTTGCTAAATGAATCTCAATTTACTGGTAGCGTAAGCAGCTGAATCAACATTCCATTCCTCATGTGATTTTCAATGTATGTTGTGGTATACAGATGTACTTCTGAACACCTTCACTGTAATGTCTGCTGTAAGTCTTCCGTCTTGCCATGTCCTGGAATGAATTGGAAACTGAGCTTGGAATTCCACAGCCTCCACCTTTGCAAAGGCTTCTCTGAAATTTGTACAGAAGCTCATGTCCCTGGACAAGGTTTTAATTCTGAATCTAACCTCCTCACTTACCCTTCTAGTGCACTTGTAAAACTGTCCTGTATCACGACTGCCCTCTGTCTCCTCTATGACCTATCTTTGGAGGAAAGCACATCAGGTGTATGTCATGGTACTAAATTACAAATTCAACATTGCATGTCAAGAACTGCTTTGGACTTTTAAAAGTGACAGATAAAAAATGATGACAATGGAAAATAACAATGAAGAAACTTTGCATTTCTCCCTGTCCAATTAATGGAAGAGCTTAGAAGTGGGATTGCTGAATTACATCATTATATGTGTAGTAAACACAGTCTGCAGGCAGTTCTGTTTGAGGATAATACTGGAAATCTTCAGAGAAACCACTTTTTATCAGCTCTACCAACACATCCTGCTCCATTTCTCTATGCATATTTGAAAGTGAAATAGCTTGCACTAAGGAATGCTTGTGAAACTGATGAGAAGCTTTAGTTAATTCTACTAAGAAAACCTTTTGGGAACCTCAAGTTATTAACTGCTATCTATTAAGTTGATAGCTCAACATTCAGTTAATATTATTAAATATATGAAAACACCACAGATATTCCAGTTCTTACAGAAACTATGGTAAAGCACAACAAAATGAATGGAAATCTTTTGAAGAATAGTTCAGAAAACTGTAGCTAATTACTTTAACATTTATATTACATTTCTCATTAGGTTCACTGCAGAAATTAAATTATGACAAAGTATTGTCCGTGAATTCCTGATTAAGCCTGAATAATATTCCTAAAGTTATTCCGTTCATCAGTTATTTGAGGTTCTACTGCTGACAAAGACGTTAGCCTGTTAGATTGATGGCTGAACAGATGGCCTAAATGAAGGGAAAAGCTGACTATGTGTGATAGAAAACTGAAGGTCCTGAGACAAGAGGAATGATCTATTCCAAGTGAGGGCAGTAGTTTCTAATTCTATTTCATGGTGAAGGTAATTTCATAGTATGAATCTCAGCCAAGGTACAAAGCCAACATTTTGGGTTCACTCAGTCTCCTTACCTGTAGCTGAAATTTGGCAGCTAGTTGTCGGTACTGTGGGGAGTTGGGATCGTTAAGTTCGTCTGTGTACTCCTGATCAGTGAGAGTGACACTGAATTCTACCATTTGTTCCACAGGCAGTTCTGGGACTGTATTTGTTCCCAACTCCTGGAAAAGAAGAGGAAAGAAACAGAGAGAAATAAAACTAAGTGATTTTTTCCCCACGCTCCAGTATTTAATAGGTAGAAGGGTACACTCTTAAGCCCATCCCTCAAATAACTTTCTGAACTATATCCTACAAAAAGTGAGGGTTCCTAGACACATCTGTTAATTCTTCTGCCTTTGCAAATAGGTTTCTATTACTGCGACTTGAGAGCTGCCTTTGATATGCATAAATGAAGGTGACAAAGAGAATCAAGCCATTTCTTGCACAGAGAGTGTTACCAAGTCTTCTTATATCCTCCACTTTGGAGGAAAGTGTATGACATTGAGGAAAGTGACAAGGAAGTGCTAACAGCTAGTTGGTATCCTACCCTCAGAAAACACAACCAGAGCAGACTGCCAGACTCTCTCTTACTGCTTCATGTTCAGACACTTGCACTTGTTTTTTCCTGATAATAAAGTAGAATTAGGTCTATTAAAACTACTCAGTTGTTTTTTCCTGACACTATTTGTTTTGGCCTACACTTACTAATTTTTTCCTTTAATAATGTTAAACTCCAAAAGTCAAGTCATCTTTAGGCTATGATGTGCTGGCCACAAGGAGTAATGCCACTATGGGCACATTCAGAATGATTTCCTAATGCATCCTAGATTCAAAGCTACACATTTGCTAATATTATGATCAGAAGGTATCTCTTGCTTCTTATTCACAAACAAAGCTGATCTTCAAATTTCAAATCTTGGAATGGAAGTACCTCAAGAAGTGATGCATAGAGGCCATCCAGGAAACTCTGCCTTCTGCCAATCTCTCAGTCCTTCTTCACAAATCTTGCTACTAATGTTAACACATTAGTTAACACCATACCTATGTTTCACTGCCAATGTATTTTATTACACAAAAAATAGCCTTTTTTTTTTTTTTTTTTTTTTCAGAATAAAACCTTTCAGGTTGCTATAAAGTTCACCTGTTAAAAATATGAAGGTCTTGGAACACAAAATAAGTTTTTTCTTTGCTGCACGTACTGCATATACATTGCATGTTTACCTAGCAATACTTATATAATTTGTATTCTTTAAACACTTTTTTTATATTTTTATTTGCTCAAGGACAATTCTACTCTTAGCCAGACTTTTTATACCTTGGATAAACAAAAAAACCCACAACAAGAGCAAGACAATGATCAAGAAGAAACTGGCCCAAAAGAGCAGCAAGCATATCAGTCTGAATCAAAAGGAAGAGGTGAGTGAAAAACTGGAATAGGAAAACAGACTGCCCTCACCTTCACAGGAGTCTTCGTGTCGTTAACAATTTCGTTGAGCAGTGTGCCGTTAGGTACAGGTGCATATGGAGAGAGGGGTGTGCCGGGGGAGCCTGGGGGGGTTTAAAGAAAAATCAGGCAAGAGCAGATTTGCACAACAAAAAATCTTCCCCTTTCTCTGCTGGTCAGGTGTCAGCTCCCTACAGAAGCTTTCCTTATGAAGGGTGTGCCTGAGTGCAAGCCTGCGTCAGCGAAAAGTGGTCATGACTTATGGCATAGGTAAAGCTGCTACTTTTTATACAATAAATGGCTTTTCTTTCCAGGTCAAAACATCAGTAGCGTTGCATGTGTGGCTGAAGGCAAAAATGCATCAGTAAAGTTGTGTGAATTAAACAATAATATTTGATCATTTCTTGTCATACTACATTACAGATCACCAAATGTCTAACCTTGACTTTGCCAGTTGAGACCTTTGTCTCTATGACAGCCACCTTTCTTTAGGGCTCCATTTAAAGTAACAAGAGGCTTTGACAGTGTTTTACAGATAGAGGCAAAATTACCATGCTGGAAGCTGCTGTCAGGGAGATTCTGACATATTTGGCCCTCATAAAAATATGTGTGCAGGGTGTTTCCTCCTTGAACCGAAATGTTCATATGTACAGATTTTTGTCACTGCATACATTTCTAACATTGTTTTAAAGAACTGTATTACACAACAGTGTTTGTAGGTCTGATTGGCATAATCTGCTCAAATTAATGTCTTGGCATCACTGGCTAAAGTAACACTTTATTTTCATCTGCTTGCTTATTTTGGCTAACAAAATATAGCAGCTGACACTAAATGTTATTTCAGAACCGAAGCAAAATTAGCTCTATTCTCTACAGGTGAAACTAGGAAATCATATGCATTTAAAGACTGAAACAAACCTGGAATGCTACATTTTAGTAGCAGATGTGCTGTAAAGAAATAAAAAAATGCCTCTTACGGATTATTTTGCTAAAACATTTTCATTGTACTTCACTGAACTTGTCATGCTTCTACTGTATTCATTAAATTACAGCCTTCTAAGATCTATGAATCACTGGTTTTAGCAATTCTATATAATGGGCAGATGCAGAGCGAGCAAATCTGATTTTACCTGTAGAAATGGAAGGAGTGTCTTCTATCTTTTTGCCACCTGTTTTCCCTGTGGATATTTCATCTTTCCTATCAATCAAATAGAAATGAGTGATTTAATGATCAGCATGCTGTACTGGCAATGAAAAAGGTGTAAAAAGGATGCAGAAATGACCCCTATATTAAGTGTACTTTAAATGAGAGAAGTTATTTCTAATGGAATATATGATAAACTGGTTAAACAGGCAAGGGAATGGTAGATCATATTTTAGATTCATCAGTTTATATATTTCCTTTCCTCTCCTTCAATATGGTATTTGCTCTTACAGTGAACAAAAAGACTGATTTGACATATTCCTCTACCAAGGTCTACTGATCTTGTGAGTCTGCTCATGCACTGACTAAAATGGAAGCAAGACTTGTTCTACATTATCTAAATCAACTACTGCCTGCTGTATCTCATCCTATCAAGATTAGCGAGGACTTTGGGCTTCTAATTTTAGAGCCAATGGACATTTCATAGTCCCAAGGGTGTTTCATATGGTTTGGTGTGAAGAGAGGATGGATGAATGTATTTTTCAGTTGTTAGCCTACATTATAATAGCATAAGGAAGCTTCCAAATAATTATAGTTTCAAATCAGATTCCTGGATCAAGATTATTACAAACTGTAGGAATGTTTACATTTGGATCTGGATGCAATATTCATTGATTAATGCCTACCATGGTCCCCATGGCAGATAGCTGAAAACTCAAGTAAGAATATGGTGCATCATAGAATTTATTTTTGAAATGTTGATATTATTTTCTTTTGTAAGTTTTAGAGTCATGGGCTGTAAATTTTATAACTGCAACTCTTAGCTTGCTTGGAAAGCAGAAGTGGTATGTATATATTATATAAGTACATTTTATAATAGATGTGTTAAAGATTCTTGAATTTAAGGTTATAAAATAACTTATATTCCAAAACCAAATTTTTATTCATCTGTAGTTTTTGGAAACATTTAGATTCTCCGATAAGAATCTTCTAAATCACATTTTGAGATTTTTCCTTCCTGAAATTGGGGGGAGAATTTCAGTTGTTTTGGGTTCTAAGTAGAGTGTGGAAAAAAATCACAGCATGAAATAAAAAACCCAATCATGGAAGTAAATGAGCACAGAATTCATCAGAATGTAGGTAGAAATACCTGTTTTTAAGGCAGTGCACACAGGTATAGTGTTTGAAAATGGGTCAAGTGAAAGAACTAAAGGCACTGCAAATGCGTATTGTGTTAATTGAGACAACATGAAGCTTGTAGCCTAGACAGAAGAGGTGGCTGGGCTGCATTTCTATGCAGTACCAACCTCGATGTTTAATAATGAAAACAAAGGACATGAACAACTCGTGATTTACCACATCCTCTGGGTATTTTGTGTAGTGAGAACTAAAGTATTATCTGTAATATTTTCACAATGTGTGTGTTGTCTTTAACTGGAGACTAATCTCTCTACATGGCATCTACAGAAGATACAAAATGTTTCCCAATCCACACAGTAGTAAAGATGAAATCCAACAATGCATAATCACAGCTGCCTATATTTCCAGCTAAAATACAAGTACTTTCATTGAATTTACTTCACCTTCTGAACTGTGTCTAGGGAAAACTATACTGTTCACAAAGAGCGTTTAGAACTTTGAGATCAGTCACTTATTGCTTTTCTGCTGCTGTTTGCACTACACTGAGTGAAAAGATCTCCCTTTGGACTTCCATGGGAGCTCAGTTAGGCCCTAAATTATTAAAAATACATTTCTGAGAAAGAAGAACGCTCAAAGCTCCCATGTCTTAATGAATAAAGATAAGACTACTGTGATCATGAGACAGTGTAACCTATGAATGGAAAAGATTACTTGCTACACCTGAAAATCTAAGCAAATTTTAAGTAAAAAGTAATACATTAATGAGAGAAACTGTGGACAATGATATACTATTTATATGCAGAGAGACAGAGTTCAGTACTGCAACTTTAATCTTGCCGTTCTCAGACTTCTGAGCATTGCTAGGAACATAATTTTTCCCAAGAGTTTAGGGAATAAAGCATCATATTATTTAACACTCTCATGGGGGAAACTAAAGTGAAGGCATAGAGCTTTCGTATTATTGCTTAATGTAGCCTCCCAGATAGATAAGCTGTTGTTAAGTTCTCTGACTTTCCTTTTGAGAATTGTACCAATTGTAGGTAACCTTTTGTCACGCTCCCAATCAACACTAGTCTAATGCGAAGTCATGGCTCTGTCAGGGTTTCATGCTCACATTAGTCTAAGAAGACATTCTGTGGTGTCTCAGGGTGAAACAGGCAACTCAAACATTTTTCCACCTTCATTATTTGTGATTCAAATACTGTGTACTATGGTACATAGAGTATACACATCTCTCACAGCACACACCAAATACAGTGCTACCTGTATATCTGTTCACATCCACGCACACCTACACATATCTTTTTCAAAAAAGGCAGTAACATCAAGTGTCAAGGTTCTACTTGTGCTACTTACCTTTCCTGGAAGGTTCTATGTTTTACTCGCTGCAAAAAGATTAAGAAAAACAGCATTTTACTAGTGGGTGTATCCAACCATTGAGCAGAAGCCTGTTAGCTCTTTTGTTTACTGTATTTTTATGTTTTCTTTCTAACACATGCCCCCTCCTCTTCCTGAGCAATACTTTGCCCTTATATAAGAAGGTAGGGAGGGACGTGGAAGTCTCCTCCCAGTTTCTAAACAAATGTCAGTGATCCTTACCCGTTGGATTATTTCCAGGTGCTCTTGGGAATTGCTGAAGTTTTTGCCAATGTCAAATATGCAGAAGGTTTCCCTCTGGCAGGCAGTAACCCAGTTCTGATATTCCGAAGTATCGGGAATTCGATCCAGAAAAATACGAAAGGCTTCCCACACAGCTTCCTGGCAGACTGAGTAAGAAGAAAGGGACTGCGGATGAGTGCTTTGTACCAAAAAAGTAAACTTGAAAGCCTTTTTAAAGTGATTTGGGATTGACACATTTTACTGTACTTAATACTAACAAATCCACCTTCTAAGCATTTTTAGATATTTAGGTCTTTTAGATATTTTTGCGTTGGTGGTCATTTGCCTTTATGTTGAACTATTAAACATCTTTGAGTTAAGGATTGCTAAATTCCCTCATTTTGAAAAAGAAATTAATTTGGCCTGTTGTCATCATCATCATCAAGAATAAGGAGCAAACACAAAGCACACTTCCTTCATCTCAAAGGTACATATATACAGAGATACATACTGGATGTTCTAGTGAGAGCGAACAAGGAGGTAGAGAAAAAAATAATCTAGCAGTCATCATATTTGAATAATCATAATTTTAACTGTATACAAAGGTTTTGTAGATTAATATGGTTAACTATGCATAGAACCAGCTAAACAGAACGTAGTTAAGATTTTGATATTTCTCCACACATATAATAAATGTTAATGGAAAAAAATGTTTTTAAATGCAGCAGGCTAAAATGATTTGATTATATTCAAACTTTCGTTATAATTAGTCTTTTCAAAATCTTAAGGACATTCTGCAGCAAGTACATGCTTTTATGTTTCTTTAAACACCTCTGGAAAAATTGAATGACTTACTATAGGTAAAATTCCTTTGGAAAGAACATGATTTCCTTCCTCTGTACACAACTGTACAGTCATTTGTCCAGTGCTAAATATCTCCTCCATGGTGACGAATCACCCATTTAAATGCCAGACTACATCAGACAAGATTAACAGTTATGGTGGCTGCAGAGAGAACAGTAGCGTTCTACATCATTTGGGGAAATGATAATGAACATAAAGAGAGTAAGACAGTGGGGGAGATTTTTGAAAAAGAGGTTTTCAGGAATGACTCTGAAGGAGCTTCATTTACTGGATGCAAACCGACTTAATTACATGAGATTATGTAAAGCACATAATATAATAATATCTCACTCCTTATGCAAGAAAGCTGTGAAGTTCAGCTGCAGCATGTTACAAAATATATTAGAATGTGTGTTTGGGCTTGGCATCCAGTTTTTTTATTTTCTTTCTAACAGTCAGAACTCTGTCAGGCATTTCAGGAAAACTTGTAAGTCTTTTACAAATCCCTGCTGCAAAGATCTTGCTCTCTAGCACTGTGAGGATCCTTACATGCATTAGTATGTGAGGGAAGGGAGAAAGCAGCGGCAGCTAGGTTATAAAATGACTGCTCAGAAATACTTTATAACTTTTACTTTCCATTGATGGTTCTGATAACACAGGTCTTAGATATGTCTGCAGAAGTGAGTTTTTGAGAGTCACAGGTGGCCAGGTGAGGCTACACTCCTGATAGCAGTTTTACCAACATCTTATTGATTTATCCTCTTTTTTGTAAGTTGAAACCATTTCTAAAAGATTCTGGAAAATTCCCTCCTCCAGACAGCTACTGCCTACCTGACTTACTATACTAATATGTCTTTGGATTTCTGTTCAGGTATCAGTCCTTCCCCACAGCCAAAATATTTGGGCTTCACTTATCTCACTTTGCACAGCCTCACACTAAACATAGAATGAATCCTGGCTGCACCTGAGTCATGCTTAAAATCACTGAGTGGTCCAAAGGAGTCCTCAGGCTAGCACAGAGCCAGTCAGGGCGTGATGTCCTGTGTGGGCTTTCCTGCTTAAGTGAAGAAATACCCACTTATGGGGGTTGAGCTCTGCAGTGTTTGTGACCTAGGTTGTGTAGGATAACCCACATGGCTTGGTTATTATTACCAATGTGTTCTGAACAGAACCAGTTCAGTTTATCTTGGACAGCTAAATGTACATTACCATTCATGGGTGACTGCCTCTGTCACTACTCCTTGAATCCTCTGGTATTGTTAGAGTCAACACAGATAGCTGTATTTTTGACTTTGTGAAAAATACAATGTACACTCATTCAAGATGAAGGAACGCACTTCTTCAAAATATTCTTTAAAGTTAAATGCGTTTAGAGAAGGGGATTTTCAAACATATTAGAAAAAACATTTTAACAAAAACTTGGTAGCAATTTAAAAGCTGTTGCCTTTAGCACTTTGCAAAGTTCATTACTGTGAGATGGGACATTTATTTTCAGTACCTGACACCTGCTTTGACTTAGAGTGAGATAATTATCTGCATTATCTAAGATGTCAGTGTCTCTGAAATTAGTGTGATCAGTTTCTCTAGGTATTCTCTTGCTGTAGGGATGTACTCACCTAGCTGTGTTAGGGCACCTCAATAATACCTCAGGAATCACCTGCCCTCCCAGTAGAGAAGCTGCAGGTGGAGCAGATGTGGTCAGATTATTAGGAAGGAACAGTCTGTCTTTGAATAGATGTATTCATTATGAACTAGCAGTTGTCTACTTTCTATCATCTTTTTCTCACTTAAAACTCTCTGGTATCTGTTTTTCTCAGCAATAAAGGCTGAATAAAGATATACTATCTAATGAAAAGTAATCCAGTTACCAGAGTTTAGATAAACATTTACACATGGCCAGCTGAGGAGGTGTCATAGCTGATTCCATGGATGCTCCTAGTTTGCCCCACATGAGGGACTGTCTTCATAGTGACTTAAGCTATGGTTATTTCAGAGGTTATTTTATTTCAGAGTTGGTATGGGGCCACAGTAGACTCAGGTTATCCAATAGCATCTGTCTGAGCTCCTATATCTGAGCTGCTTTCTGTTGTGTGGTCATTCCTGAAAGTATAGAAAATATATATATATATATATATATATATATATATACATACACACACA